>NC_134591.1:39483443-39798193 GCF_037038515.1 Microtus pennsylvanicus
TTCATGTATAAAGAAAGATGCACCCACGAAGTTCTCAGGTAAACAACCGGGATTGGAAAAGAAGAAATTGAGTGAATGAGATGATCCGGACCCAGAAAGACAAACCCCACACTGTCTCCCTCATCAGTGGCTCCTCACTCCAAATATGGAGACGTGAGCATCCAACATGGAGTGACTGCAGAAACTGGGGAAGTAGAGGCTGTAGTCGGGAATGGAGGGGGGACAGGAGAATCAGAATATAGGTTAGAGGTGGGAAAGAAAATAAAGCGGAGGGGGCTCCAACTGCAGAGGAGGAGGGACACATGACACCAAGGGGGTCTGACAAACCTCAAGGGGTCATATTATTGTATATCCACTTAAGATTATACCTAACACAGTTGTGAAAGTCTCGCTCTTTCATCCCCTAGAGCCCAGATGCCCCATATCCTAGTCAGAGTACGGTTGGCCATGTCTTTATACTTGACCAGAAATCATTCTTTGCTGTGAGCTCCATCAGGGTGGGGACAGAGGTGGGAACAATGGTGGCAGGGGCAGAAAAAGTGCTGTCTTTTTTTTTTTTAAATATTTATCCTGGAGCAGAGTTGGAGGAATCAGGGTGCCAGAGAAGTTGACCTTGAAGGCGCAACTCCAAAAGCGCCTGGGCCTGTGGCCAGTGCCGTGTATTTCTAGTGCAATTATTCCGTCCTTCTTTTGTGGTTCTTTCAGAAGTTCCTCCGTGATCATTAAAACTGGCTCTGGGCGGTGGCTTTGAAAGCAGCTGGAACCGCCCAGGGCTGCCTGATGTCCTTGTTAAGAGGACTGCATTCCAGGGACTTCAGTGGCCTTTTTGCTTTATCAGAAAGTAAGGAAGATGAGACCTGGTCGTGCCAATTACAGGTGGGTGACTCTGAAAGAAGTCGTTCTCTTTTGTCTCTGAGATGCTGAGATTTCCTGCTCCATTAGATTCACAGGCTGTCCTGTTCACTTACGCTGTGTGGTGGTCCCTGAGGGCTAAGGGAGCTGAGGTGGGGGAAAAAGTAGCCAGTTTGCAGGACAGTGGCAGCATGGCTGGGAGGATTGCTTCCCTTTATGGGGCCTTTGAACTCTCTGTGCCTCAGTTTCCTGCTCTGAAAAATGCAGGTTTGTACTGAGAGTGAAGCAGCCATCACAGGGCTTACAGATACTGTGGACACCCGGCTACTGGTCAGAGATGCTCCCCTGGGACCGGTCTCTTCTTTCCCCGGTGCACAGTCTCCAGCATCTAGATAGAAGCAATAGCCACGTGGCAAATGTGAGAAAAGAGCCACACTGTCACTGCGAGAGATGGGAGGAGCCTCTGAGGCCTGGTTTCTTTATTCAGAAGATGAAAAGGCAGAATTTGTGTTCTTTACTTGTTCCTTCATTAATCAAGCTTGGGTGCTCTCATCTGCCACACTGGGACAAAGCAACAACGAAGAGAGATAAAGCCTGTTCTAGTTTACTTCTATGTGCTGTGATAAAACACGGAGTGAAAGGAACTTAGGGACCAGAGGGTTTGTCTGGTATACAGGTTCCAGTCCATTTTGGGGGATGGAAGTTGAAAACAGAAACCACAGAGGAACACTGCTCCTTCTGGCATGCTCAACTATTTTCTTATACAGCACAGACTCACCTGGCTAGGGATCGCATCACCCACAGTGGGCTGGACCTTCCTACACCAATTAGCAACCATAAAAATGCCACACAGAAATGTGTTGTAGGAGCTGCGGGTTGCATTCCTGCGGCCCCAGCTCCTGGTTGCCTGGCTAGCTTATGCCCCAAAATAACAACACACTAACTATATTCTTTTAAACACTGCCTGGCCCATTATATCTAGCCTCTTCTAGGCTAATTCTCACATATTAATTTAGCCAATTTCTAATAATCTGTGCAGCACCACTAGGTGCGCTTACCGGGAAAGATTCAGCACTTCTGATCTGGCGGCTTGCTTCATCGCGTCTGGCTCTGAGAGGAGCTGCGTGATATCTGAGCTCACTTTCTCTTCCTCCCAGCATTCTGTTCTGTTTACTCTGCCTATCTAAATTTTAACCGATCAGGGCCAAGGCGGTTTCTTTATTTAACCAATGACCTTTCTCCATCAGAAACGCCCTCAGGCCAATCTGTGGAGGCAATCCCTCCGCTGAGGTTTTGGCAGATTGTTCTCTTTTGTGTCAAGCTTACAAACGCTACTAATACGAAGCCTTCCTTTCTGAGAGAGTAGTTTATAACTGCATACATAAGCTTTTCCACCCACCATTGAGAGCCTGCTTCCAATGATCTGAGGACCTCCCACCAGCCTCCCCATCCTAAAGGCCTCAGCATCCCTCATGGTGCCTCTCTGAGCAGCGAGCTTTTAACGTATGAACTTTGAGGGGAAGTCCTTTACCAATAGCAAACCCCAAGAACTCACAGGGAGAGCCTGGTCTATATTCCCCGAGGTAACTATCAAAAGAACATTTCCAGACTAAGCAAGTGTAAGCTTTACCACTGCTTAGACTCAACTCTCCCCAATAAGCTATCAGCAGTTTGGGGAAAGTAAGACTGAAGATCCTCAGACCTTTATGCTCAACATCTGGTTTCTTCCTCACAATCTTATAAACATGAGACAATGCCCAGATCTCATTCACACCTGAAGAAATCAAAGCTCAGAGGAGTTAAGCACCCTGCTCACGTCACATAGCTGAGAGGCTCAGTAAATGAATTTAAAATGGTCTTTCTAATGTCAACACTCTAAAACAACAACTGCTAACCTTGCTGAGGGTTAGCTTGGGCGTCTGCAGTCAGGAACGAACAAGGATGCAACCTTCTTAAGGACTGTTAATGAGACCATAACAGTGGGGTTGTGGGGTTCTTTTTGGACAAGAACCTCTTGGGCTGTGAGCTTAAACATGCTAAATACAGGAAGGACTTGGCGCTTGAGAAGCTTGATGAAAACCCCAGAGGACTCTACAAATTTTACTTCTTTCCATTTATCGCTCTTCTCCAGAGCTGAGGAAATATTTTTAGTTTTGTAGTTTGTTTTTCAAAGAACTGCTTAAGCTGTTAGTGGTGCACGATTAATAAAAACCCAGAGAGAGAAATTGGGGTTCAAACTAAAGATCTAAGCAAAGCAGCCAGCTACTGGCTCTTACCTCAACCTCAGTCTGAAATGGCGATCCTCCCTCCAGGAATCTCGGAATGAGACTATGCCTGAGAGCTGTCTCCTCCTGTTTTCTAATTCTCTCTAGTTCTGGAAGTAAAGGCGGGCACCACTACCACCTGGTTTCTATGGCAAGCTAGTGTGGCTACTGGGATTAAAGGTGTGTGTCATTGTTACTTTGTCTATAAGGCTGGCCAGTGTGGCTGTTTTACTTTTCTGATCTTCAGGGAAGTTTTATTTATTTATTAAAATACAAGTGAAATGCCATTACACGTTAGCTTAAGCAAAAATGAAAATTTTGGGTTTGGGGAAAGGTCAGAGAGTCCAAAAAGATGTATCACCTAAGCCCTAGACTGAGTGAAGACCAGAGGCAGTCCGTGGGCCTCAGCGGTGAGAATTCTAAAGGTTTGTTCCAAAGTCTGATGTTTATATTACTAACATTGATGAACCCTGGCCCCTGGCCCTTGGGTTAAAGGGTCCAGAGAGTCCCCAATAGCCACACGTGCTGACATCACTTCTGGGTATAATTCTCTGGGAACATATGCAGGACTGAGGAGTTCCTACAAGTGGTCAGCTAGTCCACCAGAGGTTTCAGGCCTTCAGAGGCCATCCTCTGAATCTTTGAATCCGGCCACTATTACTTTGAGGTTCAACTTATTCACTAGAATAGCTATTCCTGTATAACAGAGTCCAAGAAATCAGCTTCTAGCACAGTGCCTGGCATGTGATAACAACTCCCCCCAAAACAAGAACAAGAACAAGAACAACACACCAAAGCCAAAAACAAAACAAAAAAACCAAAAAAAAAACAAAACAAAAAACCCAGAAACTGTGTTGGGATCTGGACACACATGAAATCACCAACTCTCTCTCCCTCCCCACCTCCTCTTCAAAAATTGACCCTACAGGCATTTATTGAGGGTCTACTATGTGTCAGCTCCTGTTGCAAGGATCAGGAGAATATATCAGATTGTTCTTCCTGTCCCCACCTTGTCTCTCTTCTTTTCTAGTTCTGTTTTTATTCCCCTGCAGGCAGACCATGTGGCAGGAAAGTTGTCACTCTGTGACTGTTGATACAAATCTATTGCTCTTCACTATGTAAAGCAGCAGGAACTTTCCGCTATCAGCTAAACATTTTTGGGTGGTGTGGAGGCACTTGAGAAGACAAGGAGTGGACACCTGAAGGACTAATCACTGGGTCATAGGAAAGAGACGTTAGCCTGGCCTCCACAGCAGAGGTGCTGTGGGATAATGCTCTAGTACCCTGTAAAGATTTGTCACTTGTGTTGGTTTGTCACTTCTGATTGGCCAGTCGCCAGGCAGGTGGGACAACCAGACTAAGGGAATTCTGGGAAGAGGAAAGGAGGAGACGCAGTCACAAGCTAGACGCAGAGGAAGCAAGATGAGAATGCTTCACTAAGAAAAGGTACATGGTTAGAAACATAGACAAGGATTATGGGCTAATTTTAGTTGTAAGAGCTAGTTAGTAATAAGCTATTAGGCCAAACAGTTTATAATTAATGTAAGCCTCTGTGTGTTTCTTTGGGACTGAATGGCTGTAGGTTTGGACAGGACAGAAACTTCAGCCTATGCAGAGGTGTCTGAAGAACCTCTGCTGTTCTAGAACAATGAGACGAGAGTAGAAGACAAGGCCCTTTGCCTATGCCTGCTTCCAGAGTTAGGATCATGCCATCATTTCTCAATGCCTGAGTTCTCTGTATAATCAAAGTCTATCAAGAACTGATCACCCCAAGGGTTGGCAGCTGTTGGCAGAACATTCACTTTGCTTCTTTTCTTGGGATTTGGACACTTATATCATCTCTGTAAATACCCATGGAGCGCCTTCTCTGTCTAAATAACATAAAGAAGAGCAAAAGGGAAACAAGGAGGAGAGGAACACCTGACATATGGGTGGGCTGAACACGGGCTAGACTGTGCTGCTTAGGCATTGGACGCCACTCATGTCCAGGTCATCCTGGAGGAAAAGCAATTGTTTCAGCCGTGGAAAGAAGGGGCACCAGGAAACCACTGTGTGTTGAGTTTCCTCCTATGTGCTTTCCTGCATTCGTTTATTCATATGGCATGAACAACAACAAACAGGAGGGGAGAGGGATGTACTGGAGAGAGAGGCTGTTTTAGATAAGGTGGTCAACGAAAGCATTTGAGCCAAGACTTAGGCAAGAAAAACTCAACAGAGAATGAGTACTGTGGTTGCTTTGATGCCAGCAACCACAATTAGACACACCTGAGCAGGGAGCCTCACCTGAAAAAGGGTCCTGATTGCCTTGATTCACGTGGAAGACTGACCAGAGCGAGGGCAGAACCTTTCGGTAGCAACCTGGATAAGAAGGGCATGGCCGAGGGACAATCAGCTGTTCTTTGGCTTGCTTGGTCTCCCCTTTTGTCACCAAGTTAGTTTGCTTGCCGGTGCTGTTGATTCCTCGCTACTTGAACCAGTGTTTCTAAACTCCCATCCTGGACTAGGGACCTTCAGCTCCCCAGGACACCTCAGACTTCTGGCGTCAGGTTGAGAGGCTGAGGCGCCCAGCCTTGTGGACTGAGCAATTACATATTGAGAGCCAGTATTATGGAGCTACTCTGCTGAAGCACCAGCCTCGAGGACCAGTAAATACTAGGTGAATTCTCAGCTGTCTGGTGAGGTTGTGCCACCGTTACTATTTTATGTCTGTATAGTCACCCTTATTTTATGACTATATATTCAGCCCTTATTTTATGTCTATATATGTGTATATATTTATTCCTTTGGATCTGTTTCTCTAGACAACCCTGACTCGTACAGTGAGCTTCCAGACCAAGTGGGGGGGGCGTGAGCATCAGGCACAGTGAGGGGCTTATGGTGTCTGAAAGCCAATGTGGCTGAAGGGACTTGGGTGTGGAAATGGGGGGAGACACAAGAAGCTCTCAGACAAATCTTGTTATGGGGGAGGCATTATGGGTGACCACCCTAGATTCGGGGTTTGGAGCAGAGACCTGTCATGATTTGACCCACGTAAGTTGTGTTACTCAGGGTTCTCAGAGCTCTCAGCTGTGCTATTGGCTTTGGCTTTTGATGAGAAGTTGGGATTGACAATATGCATGGCTTCTGCATCACAGTGGTTGAAGCTGTTGGACTAGGGTTTCTGATGCACAGGATGCTGACGACAGCGTCCCACCCATTAGACCACACTGCCTCCCCCAGTCTTCATATCTGACTTTGCCATAGTTAAAGAGTAAAAAGACCATGTTCCAGATGACCTCATTTTAAATTATATGTATTACATTTTATGGAAAATCATTCATATAATTATCTCAAAAACATCTAAGTAAGAACTCTCAGTTGTGAATTTCAATAGGTTTCACATATATTTCAGAACCCACAATTATGACTCTGCTGTTTCCTTTATAGCCTTTCAATACACACATACACTTACTTAAAACTCCACTGTCTCTAGGATTCCAATCAAGTTTTGTGCAATGGTTAGGATTCTCCTGGTGGTCCTGGCAAAGTTGGTAGTTTTTGTCTCTGAGCAACCTCGGTCCTGTGCTGGCATTCTTGGGACCTTTCTAGTTTCAGGTGTGACTCTCTGTATCTCTGCCTTCCTCCCAGGTTCTGTAGGAGTCGGGCTGATGTCAGGAGTGTCTGATCTGTGGGTGTCGTCTGCTAGGTCTAAAGGCCTGGACTTCTCCCCTTATTCTGATGACTGCTCATTTCTGCCATTAGTGAAGGCTGTGTCTCTTTCCCAATGGCCATTTCTGGGTGCCTCATCTAACCTGAATCATCTGTAATGGAGGTGGGGTGACCTTGAAGATTCTTTGCCCCTGCTGGACTCTGTGTGGAATGGGAGTATCTGTGTGGCCATCTCTTTGCTGTGTGTCCTGGACAAAATGGAGAGCAGACTGGTAATGAGATAGAGAAGAGGGTGGAGACAGGTCTAGAGAGTTGCAGTTTTTTAGGCCAGTCAAAGGGCTGGCTGTGCTTTCACACTGAGGGGGTCACAAAATAGGCTGTATTGGGATCCAGGTGCTCAGCACAGGGGCTCAGTTAGGGATCAATATGGGTCAGAGCCAACAGTGGTTTGAAGAGGGCCAAAGCCGTGGGATTAGCTTGTAGGACTGCTAGCCACTGGCTGATACTCCCTGAAGGTTCTGGCTCACTCTGTTTCCACGCCTGGACTCACTCTCCAGTTGCTGAGCAGTGTTAACTCACAACTTTTCTTAACAATGCAGTGGACTCTGGAACTGACTCTGTGTTTAACAACCCTGTGGAAAACAGGCTTGGCTCACAGAAACCAAGAAACATGAATGACATTAACTCCACAGGACACATTGAATGATTTAATAGGGTGGGGCAGGGTGGGGGGAAGAGAGAAGGGAGTCCAGGCTGCTGGCTGCAATGACAGGTACCCAGGAGAAGGAGGAGGATGTGGGCTTTGTATGGGAGATGCTGAGCATAGCTGTGTGTGTTTAGGATACCAGGGCCTGTGAGAGTCTGGAGGTTGCTGGGCAGGTATAGATGAAGAACAGTATGTGGGGCTCAGAGGCGCACGCTTCAGTGTTCTCTCGGGAGCCAGGAAGCCAGAGAGACAGTTTCCCTGGGAAACCTGAGGGATGCTCCAGGCTCTGGCCTAGGCACTCCTCTGAGGAGTCTTCTCTTCTCATTCCAGTGCTGTCCCTGAAGGCAGGCAGCACTTGGCTGCCTGCAGCGGGCACCCCCCTCTGGAAATTGCGCTCTTTACTTGTATGGCATGGGAGTCAGCATAGCCAATCCATATCCTGGCAGATACGAATGCTATAATTAGGTTGTGCCTGGGTTCCAGAACAAACGACCCTACTTACCTAGGCTGTGATAGAAGACCTGGCAGAAACAACCCGAGGGAGGAAGGGCTTGTTTTGTGTTTTGTTTTCAGGGGGACATCAAGGTGGGAGAGGCATGGCGCTCTTGCAGCTGGAATGTGGGATGGAGGTGCCTTAGGTCCTGGTGGATCATGGGGCAGAGAGACAAAACTAGAACCAGACTCTGTTATCATCTTCAAGGCTCTACCCAGGGATTCACTTTTGCTAGGTGGGCCACAGTCTCAAAGGTTCTACAATTTCCCCAAACAGTGCTACCTGCTGGGGGACCAAGTGTTCAAACACGCGAGCCTGTAGAAATTGCACATCCAAACCATAGCATCTCACATCTGGATGGCAAGGATAACTATCTACCTCTCCTCTTCCTTGCTCATAGCATCCCACAGCTGGATGGCAAGGAAACTCTCTGCCTTCCCCTTTCCTTGCTTTCCTTACCTGACTGCTTCTCCCCAGTTCTTTCTGCTGCCTTATTTCCTTCTGGTCTCTGTCTGTCTCTGTCTTGCTGTCAGTTCCCCTCCCTTCCTCAGTCTCTCTCTGCTTTCTGTCTCTTCTATCTCTGAATGTCTCTGCCCCTTGTCTTCTCCCCTAGCTGGTCTCTCTTTCCACCCCTGTGCCTCTAGACCTCACTCTCCTTTTGTCTCTCTCTTTCTTTCTGTATCTGTATCTGTGTGCCTCCCCTCCCCCATCTCCCGCCTCTAGGAAGGGGGCAGAGATCATGGGGAGGATTGGATGTCATTAAAGGCACAAAAGGAGAAAGGACTTCTCTCCTGCTTAGCCTTGGGGAATGCCTAACGATGAGAGACACTTTGGTGGGTAATCGATAGGAACAAGATGCAGCGAGACATCTTTGTTGGGTCGCCAGTGACGGCAGCTCCCTCTAACCAGAGCCCCTGGGAACAGCTGGCCTCTCAACTAGGCTTAGACAGAATGCAGCACAGCATGGAGAACTTGAAGTGTGAGCCCAGCACACAAGACTTGGGGGCACCTCATTTCCATCACTCGCCTCCCTTCGCGGCCCTCCTCTTTCCTGATACTGCTTTACAAATATCATGAATAGGGAGGAACACTGCAGTGGGTTAGATGTAGACTGTAACAAACCCAGGTTACTGAGAAAAATAAAGTCTCTGGCTAGCCGGATACTCATAATATAGCCTGATATCCACATTGTAAACCGGGGAGTTTCACACCCATCATCCACTCTAGGCAAGGCCGCCTGTTTTCTTTCCGAATAGCAAATCTGGTCAAGGCATCTCCAGTTCAGATCCTTATAGACAGAATGCCACTAATCTGCTTCACTGTCAAAATACCAGGTTCACAGGAGGTGGTTAAACACAGTGCGTGTGTGTGTATGTGTGTATGTAGATAAGTGTGTGTGTGTATTGTACACAGTAGGTGCTTCATGAAGTGTTTGTCTGATGGATGGATCTGCCAGTGTTTAGACCCAGAGGTACAGTAGGCCTACTTCTTACTTTTGCCTCTGACTTCTGAGGACTTGATCTCTAAGTTTGACCCCAGTTCTTTGTGAATGTGACCACCCCCATCTTTCTGAGTTCTCAGGCCCTGCCTCTGGTCTCTAATGTTTTAAAGATACAGAGAGAAGGAAGCAGGCCATGCAGGCAGACATTCAGAACTCCTGCCTCCTGTATAAGCATGCATCAGATCTGGTTATCTACCCTGGATTTAAAATGATACCCCACCTAAAAGGTGTATGTAGGTGTTAAAGCCATCAGCGCATTAACCCTTTGATGGGTTCATTATTTAGGTGGTGTTAATGTGAGGAAACTAGGAGATGACTCTTGGTTGGGGGTCCCTGTGGGGACTGTGCTCTGCAATCATGTTTCTTGGCCCATGCCTTTTCCTGATTCTTTCTCCTCTCTGTATGCTACCAGGTAAACCAGTTTTCTCTGTCACCTACCTGTTCCTGCCACAATGCTCTAGCTCATCAGTGCACAGCAGTAACAAAGCCAAGGGACTGTCCTAAACCTGTGGAATGAGTTGATATCTTCCTCCCTTAAACAGTTTTCTGTTGAAATAAGAGCGGCGGGGCTGTGTCCCCGGCATGCCGCCCACATGGCTAGCTCTAGCTTATGCCCCGAAATAATTACACGGAAACTGTATTCTTTTAAACACCGCTTGGCCCATTATATCTAGCCTTTTCTTGGCTAACTCTCGCACCTGGACTAGCCCATTTCTAATAATCTGTGTAGCCCATGAGCTGGCTTACCAAGAATGATCTTAACCTGCATCTGCCTGGAGTGGGAGAATCATGGCGACTCCTTACTCAGCTTTTTTCTCCCAGCATTCTGTTCTGTTTACTCCTCCCACCTATGTTTTAACCTATGAGGGCCAAGCAGTTTCTTTATTGCTTACCAATGAAATCAACAGATTGATATATGACACTCCCCCATCAGTTTTCCCAGGTTGTGTGTGTGTGTGTGTGTGTGTGTGCACGCGTGCATTATTTCAAGTTTTTTGTGTGTGCATGTGTGTTATTTATGTATATGCATGTTGTATAGGGTATGGATATGAGCATGTATCTGTGTGGGTGTGTGTTTGCATGTATGTACACATGTGAATAAAGGCTAGACAGAGGTCAACATCTGGTGTCTTCCTTCATCACTTCTTCCCTTAGTCTTTGAGTCATTCTCTTGGTAAGCCTGGAGCTCACCAGTTGACTGGCCTCGCTGGCCAGTGAACTCTAGGATCTAACTGTGTCTGCCTCCTAGTTCTGAGTTACAGATGCACACACTATCCCTGGCTCTTTATTTGGTGCTCGGGATCCAGACTTAGGTCCTGAACTTAGTAACCTGCACAGCAAGTACTTTGTTGACTGAGTCATATTCTAAGTCCTGACCTGGAACTAGCTCTTACAGACCAGGGTTGCCTCAAACTCACAGAGATCTGCCTGCCTCTGCCTCCCCAGTCCTGGGATTAAAAACCTTCACTACCACTGCCCAGCTCCTCAGTCCTGTTTTCTCAGATATTTTGTCATAGATGGTAAATGTCTGATGAGGGATGTCCTTTTGGATATGTGTTGCTCTTATTGGTTAATGAATAAAACTGCTTTGGCCTATGACAGGGCAGAATGTAGCCAGGCTGGAAGAGATAAATATATAGAGAGTAGGTGGAGTCAGAGAGATGCCATGTAGCTGCCAAAGGAGAAAGATGTCAGACCTTACTGGTAGGCTACAGCTTTGTGGTGATGCATAGATTAATAGAGATAATTTTGGCCCAACATGTCATTTCTAGAGTTTTGGAAGTAGCTTACAATGCACTTCCTGTTTACTTAGGTAATATTATTTCCTTCCAGGGTCTTTGAAGAGTTGGAGACAGATAGTTATAGTTTTCCTCAGTTATGATAAAAGATAAATTAGATATAAAACTTTTCATATAAAAATAGACTAAACATTGTAAGTGTAATTCTTGCTTGATACTTGTTTTGTTATATGTAATTTTACTTTGTTAAAGTTAAAACCTTACTTTTTATTTAGTCAGAAAAGGGAAGATGATGAGGGATGTCCTTCTGTATATGTGTTGCTCTTATTGATTAATGAATAAAGCTGCTTTGGCCTATGTCAGGGCAGAATATAGCCAGGCTGCAAGAGATACATTTATAAAGAGAGTAGGCAGAGTCAGAGAGATGCCATGGAATTGTTAAAAGAGAAAGACACCAGATTTTACTGGTAGGCCGATGTGAGAAGTCCTCCTGTTTCTGTGTTGCTTTTATTGGTTAATGGATAAAGAAGCTACTTTGGCCTGTGATAGGGCAGAATAGAGCTAGGCAGGAAAACTAAAATAAATGCTGGGAGACAGTAGGCAAAGTAAGAGAGAAGCCATATAGCTGCGGCAGGAGACAGATGCTGGATGTTGGATGGAACCTTACTGGTAGAACACAAGCACATGACAATGCACAGATGAATAGAAATGGGTTGCTAGTAAGAAGCTTAAGCTATTGGCCAAACAGTATTGCAAATAATATAGTTTCTATGTGATTATTTTGGGTCTGGGCATCCAGGAACGAATGAGCAGTCACCAACTACAGTAGGCCACAGCCTCGTAGTGATACATAGATCAGTAGAAATGGATTAATTTAAGATGTAAGAGTTAGTTTAATAAGAAGCCTGAGCTAATAGGCCAAACAGTGTTGTAATTAATTGTAATTAATATAGTCTCTGTATTATTATTCGGGTCTGAGCAGCTGGGAAATGAATGAGCAGTCTCTGCCCACAAGTGGCTAGCACAAAAGCATGCACATCTCATTAAAAGCTAAGAAAGCAAGATCCCCTGGAGATGATCAGATTAGCTCATTCTTCCCTCATATCTCAGGGGCTCAAACTATGCTTAGAGAACAGTAACATGCCCTGGCAGAGAACTGGGAAGTAGGCAAAGAATTCTTTATCCCCTCCAAGTTCTCTACTGTTGTCTTGGCTTTATTTTTGCATATCCTTAGGTATTGACAAGTGTAAGCCTTACTGAATGCCTGCCCCCATGTAAGCCTTAGGAATGTTGCTCTCTAACTTCCCCCATTCTCCTAGTTACAATGGAAGGAAGGAACCCATTCCCAACCCTCAGTCAATAAAGGCAAACAGAACCAATGGTAGGGAATGACTTTTTCACTGGCTTGTGCCTAAGAGTCAGGTAGACTGTTAGAACACCCCCACTATGATTAATGTGTACCTCTTTTTGATTCCTCTGTGTCCTGTGCGTATCTTTTCCTTTTGATTTACTTTATTGGTTTTTAAATTAGCTTTATGATATATAATTTACATGCAATGAAATTCATCAATTTTCTGTATTCAATTCAATGAGTTTTGATGAACACGTATAGACCATGCCACAGTCAAGATACAGAGGGCATTTATTTTTCCTAAAGTAACCTCGTATTCCTTTGCAAGCAATTCTCCGTCGCTAGCCCCAGGCAACCATCGATCCATATTTGACTGCTATTGTTTGGCTTTTTCTCGACGTTGACAGAATCAGATTCATTTTGTATCTACTTGCTTTCACTTAGCATAATTTTGTGATTCATCAGTGAGGGGGTTTGAAGGCTCAGGTGCTTCACACTTAGGACCCAGCTGGAGGCACTGCGTGTTAAGGAAGTAAGCCACCAGGAGTGTGTCTCCACCACTCACCAGGCAGCAGCTCCCCACAATGTGTGAGGTTGGGGAGCCAGGCCTGGGGGGTGGCCAGGCAGAGTTATAGACAGCGCTCAATTCATATGGTGTCTATACAGGCTGTAAGAAGCTACCTGAAGGTTGGGGGGCTAGGGATCCCAGAGGATGGGCCAAAAGCACAAAGACGTCTATCTCTGGGAAGCTGGCAAGCTTGGCAGATGTGGGCCTCCCCAGGGCCAATATGTAGCTACGTTTTCCAGCCTCCTCAGTCAGCTTCTGCAAGTGTGCTAGGGCCTCGCTGTGTTGAGCTACACCTAATACACCTGCCAGCAGCCCTACTACACGGGCGTCTCCTGCCCGCTCTACAAGATACAGTCTTCGAGCTCTTAGCCGCCCGACCTGGGCACCCTGGTCTTGTGTCTGTCCTGTGTCTGGACAGCAGGTCATCCTGGTGTCCTCCCCAAGAGCAGTCTGCTCAGATCTGGATCAAGGATAGGGTCAGAGCTAGTTCGAGAGCACCCCCACATAGAAGGCACCATATCTTCCAGGCACCTTCCTGGGCTCAGGGGGAAGGGTTGACAAAAGCACTCCTGGGACTCAGGCTGTGAACTTGGGGACCCCACTGGCAGGGGCAGAGCTGGACTGGAGATGAGCAGATCTTAATACTTTGGGTGCAGGAGAGCGGCCACAGCCTCTGTAAGAGAAGGTGGCATCAGAGTTGAAGTCTGGCAAAGTAGAGATGCCTCATCCCCAGGAGACTAAATGTGACCCTAAAGTACAAGCAAGGCTAAGCTGCCATCCAGAGCTCTATGGAAGTGGGCTTAATGGGGAAATTAAGGCATGCAGCCATGCATCTACCATCTACCCCTCCTTCCCTCACAGGTACAATTTCTTACCTAGGGTGTGGGTGCAAGCTTCACAGATCACATGGACTGGAGCCACCCAGACATCTCTGGGAACTCTCATCACCCCAGTCAAGGGAGAGGCTGCCCCAGGGATGTGGAATATACATGTAGGTGTACCCGAACGCCCAGGGATGGGAGAGGCTGTAGGTAGGGACCATTAATACGGAACATTTAATCCCAATTCACTCCCTAAGCAAACAGCTTCGCCTCTCCCCTCCCAAAGGCCCCAGTAGTGACTGTGTTTTGAATCACAGGAAGTGGAGGACCCTTGGGTTTGTGATCAGAGTAGCAAGAAGAAGTAATAGCAGTTAGACATGACGCCCAGCTCAGCAGCACACTCCAAACCCCAGTTCCTCTTATGATTGTTCTAGTACCTTTATTAAGAGATCACTTTCTTCTCATTATGCAATGCAGATCTACTGAGATTGAAGTATTCATCAAAAGATAGACATTTTGAATTTTTTTTTTACTTTTGATTATGGTGAATAAAAGCTGCAAGCATCACTCATATACCATCTATTTTTATTATTATTAAATCTCTTGTGTGTGTGTGTGTATGTGTGTATGTGTGTGTATACTATGTACACTCATGCACACTTGTCTGCAGAGACCAAAATAAGGTGTTGGGTCTCCGGGAGCTGTAGTTAGAGGCAGCTGTGAGCCATTTGACATGTGTTCTGAGAACTGAACTATGGTCCTTTGCAAGAGAAGTGAGTATGCATACTCTTAGCTGGTGAGTTACCTCCCCACGCTCACATGTCAGCCTTGTTTTATTTTCATATGTAACACACATATTATATATGCTTGACTTCAAAAAAGGCTGAAAAGTAGTTTTCAAAGCATTGGGATAGCCCGGGCAATACCTGGGTTCAAGGTTAGGTATTTCATCACAGTTCCAACTGACATGCTCCAGTGACCGATGATACTAAGAATTTTTCCTTTGGTCAAACACCTGCTCAATTTTTTTGTCTACTTTTACTTCAGGATAGTTATATTCTTATTATTGACTTGAAAGTGTTTTGTGCTTAGTTTTTTGAAAGTTTTATTATTATTATATGATTTTTGTGTATGTCAGGGTGCCCTATAAATCTCTGTGAACCCAGGCTGGTCTTGAATTTGTAGCAGAATTCTTGCTTCAGCCTCCCCATGGCTGGAATGACAGACATGACCTTGCACTCCCAGCTACACGGATTCTTTTCATATCTTATTTAATAGTTTCTTCCTAATTGATAAATATAATTATATATTTATAGGCTACACTGCGGTGTTCCACTTTAGAATATTTAAATTAACTTAATGAATAAATATCACCTTACAGATCTGCTTTTCCGTGGTGGTGAATATTCTAAAGCATGCTCTTTTAGCAATTCTGCCATAAATAGTATATGATCACAGTCACCGTCCTGGGCGGTGGGTTTCTAGAGCTGCCTGACAAAAACTTTGTGCCCCACGATTGACAATGACCATTTCCCTCTCTACCTGCCCCCCCGCCCCAGTTCTGCTAATTGCCATTATATTCTTTCCTTCTGTGAGTCCAGCCTTTTCATATGCTACCTGTAAGTGAGATCATGTTTCTCTTCATATTCTCCACACAAGCGCTTTATGGTGAATATGTTTTGCATATATCTTCCTCGAGTTGATAGCGTGGCTTTTCAAGGCGAGTCTAATATCGTTTACTTCATCACAGCCAGAGCTGACTGAGTTTTGCTTATGATCCCTCCAGACCTCATTTTTCTCATTTGTAGCCTGGTTACCAAAAATATATCTACCTCTCAGAGTTGGTGAGGATTTAAAGTGATAGTGCGTGTAGGACCCTCAGCATAATGCCGACAACCTAATAAGGCCTTGCAAATCACCAGCAGACTGTTATTGTTTGATTTTTATTCATCCCAACTCTGCTCACTCAAGAATAGTCCTCTTTGGGCTTCACTTCATTTTATCTGCAGCTGGGAGCTGGAAATAACTGATGCCCAGGAAAGCAGTCTGGGCTGGAACCAAGGGCGTGAGAGCTGTTAGCATGCAGCTATCATCCGACGCCCCAGGCTGGGTGAACTCTCTGGGTCTGAGCCTACAGTGTGGGATGTGGGATGAGATGGCCACAGCAGGACTTTGGACAAGTGCAGTCCATCGGGGTTGGGCAAAGGAAGAGAGACTCATGGAGGAGGATGAAAGAGGAAGAAGGAATTCAGGAATGAATGACTTCATAGATACCAAAGAAGGGAGGGAGTCAAGGCGGAAGGGATCACTAGCGATGCTAGCAATGCTGCTGGTTTGTATCTGGTGTCCCAGCGGCTTGCTTCTCCGCCCAAGATGCTGTTGGGAGGGAATGGAACCTTTAGGAGATGGGGACTAGAAGACAGGTAGGTCATTTGGAGATGTGCTCTTGGAAGGACTCTTGGCATGCTGGCCCCTCTGTGTGTCTTTCACTTTCTGTCACTGGGACTAACAGCTTCCTATGCCACACACTCCTACCACCCTGCTCTGCCTCAGCACAGGTTCACAGCAATGGAGGCAGCCAACCCGTGACTTGAAGTCAGAAATCAGGACAAGTAATTTGGTTATGAACATAGTTGAGCAAGTGACCCTGAGTCTACCTCTACGTGTATCTGTTTCTCCATTTATAAGACATGGGCAACCAGGATTCTCTCTTCATGTGGTTATTGAAAGAATGAGATGAACATATATAAGACTTTTGGAACAGGGGGCCAGGGAGGTGTTGGGTGAATAGCCTTGCCCCAGTACTGAGCAACTGAGTTCAGTTCCCAGGGAGCCACATGGTGGAAGGAGAAAAGTGGCTTTCACAAGTTGTCCTCTGATCTCCACCTGCATGCTAACACACACACACACACACACACACACACACACACACACACACACACCACACACACCACACACACACACCACACACACACACCACACACACACAAACACACACACCCACCACACACACACACACCACACACACACACCACACACACACACACACACACACACACACACACACACACACACACCATGCATGCACACGTGTCCAAGTGAAGCAGGCCTTAACACTTGTTTAGTACTCAGTGTTAGCTGTAAGCAACACAGCTTTTAGCTGCCATTACTGTGTCTTTGTTAATTTTTTTTTTTAATAAACCTGAGTGCCAGCAGTCAGAGAGGTTGGACAACTTGCTCACTCTTAGAGCTGCTGCGGTATTGAGACTTGATCCCCTGTGTTCCAACCTGAGCCCTTCTTGCTGTTCCCCTCATCCCAGTGGGGTCACACCTAGCTCTGCAACTGTAGCATGGAATAGAACTTTTATGTTTAAGACAGAGGGAAGCCATGCAAAGTCCTAAGAAAAGGATGGGTTGGGCTGGAGAGATGGCTCAGAGGTTAAGAGCATTGCCTTCTCTTCCAAAGGTCCTGAGTTCAATTCCCGGAAACCACATGGTGGCTCACAACCATCTGTAATGAGGTCTGGTGCCCTTTTCTGGCCTGCAGGCATACACACAGACAGAATATTGTATACATAATAAATAAATAAACATTTAAAAAAAGAGAAAAGGATGGGTTTGGTCCTAGTAACAGTTCTCTGAAGAAACTTTGGTTGGTAGAACAATTGAGTTTCACAGAGAATGACAGCTGCTGACTGGGAGGGGAGAGTAGGGAGGTGTGTGTGTATGTATGTATGTATGTATGTGTGTGTACATGCATGCATGCATGTGTGTATGTATAATTGTGTACTTATGCATGCATATGTACATGTATGTATATTTGTGCATATGTGCATACATGTATGGGTGTATGGTATGTGTGTGTATGTTATGTGTCCTCCACATCTTCCTTAAAAGAAGCTTTTTTTTTATTCTGAAAACTTTTAGTGCCAAGAGATAGCATTCAGCTCAGCTCTCCTTCCCCCAACCCCTTTTCAGTTTAAAATATATTGAATAGTGTTAGAGGCAAAAGATATTTTCAGCTCTGCTGGGCCCTCAGGGAAATGACTTCTATGGAGGAGAGCTGGTGAGCTATGTAGGACTTTGAATGCCTCTTCTGGCACCTGCCCCTACCCTCCCAAGTGCTATAGCCTGGCAGGCAGTTACCACTTCACAAGTTTAGAGTCCACATCTCCTTCCAGGCTTGCTTTGACCTAAGTACCCTTTTCCATGCTTTTTCACATATCAGTATTCTATAGTTTTTTGAATTCATTCTATAACTATAACCAACTCTGTCCTTCTTCTGACCTCTCCTCCCTCCCCTGCTGGCTCTGGTCACCTGATAGACCAAAGAAGACAAATCATATTAATAAGGAGCTTGCGCACATTGAGCATGCTCACATCTGCCTTCTCACTTGAACCTCATAATGCCCTATGTGAAGTAAGTACCAAGCAGAGCAGAATCAGCTCTCTGAGAGCAGTGCGGTAACTACTTCCTCCCCAATATATGTGTTGAAGTTTAAGCAGGATGGGCGCGGCCAGATTGCCAATCAGGGATGTCTGTCTTCAAAGTCAGATCTCTCAGTCCGATACCTTGCTGTCTTCAGTGGCTAATGATGCTAATCTGAATGCCTAAGTGCCAGCCTATTGGATGAATAGGCAGTCCTTCCTGCCCTTTAGTGTTGTATTGCAACCCATCAGAAAGCAGATGGCTTCATTATGGAGCAATAGCTCCCAGCCTCATTCTGCAGAGGATCTTCTCCGCACTCACCCAAGCGCAATCCACATTTGTGGGGTATTTAATATGCGTCACGCCCTTTTTTACTTGGAACTCATTGTTCCAAAGATATTTCTGCGGCTACTTACACTTAAGAGCCCGTTGAAGAACACAGCTCTTGAACAGTGGTCATGGAACCCATGCTTTCTGTTTCTTTCTAATGCACAAAAGTCTAACATAGTTTAAACAAGGTGTGCGTGTTTACTCATGTGTGTGTTTGTCTGGGCATGAACATATCTACACATGTGCGTCCAGAGGTCAGAGGTGTCAACAATACATAGAGTTAGAGTTATAGGCAGTTTTGAACTGCCTGATAGGGTTGCTGGGACCAGAAGTTGGGTTCTCTCTAAGAGAACTGCTGAACCATCCCTGTAGCCTCGGAATGTATGTTTGAATGACTCTGAGGGCACAAAACTGTTGCAAAGTGCCTGAGAATGCTTCAGTTTGTTTCTATTGTTGCTCTGAGTAATACCTATTGTCCACTAAAATTGTCTTTAGCTCATTATGATAAGAATCTGATCAGGGTGGATTGTGTGTATTTATTTTTAGTGGAAAAACACAGTTGATGAGCTTGAACTAATCAATCAAGGACCTTGATTTTAGTGTCCTGCTTTGACATCTTAAGCATAGGACTCTTTCTTGACAAGATGGCCAGCTTACTTCCAGGTCACAAATATGCACTGGAGGTATGAAGAAGGGTGAAGGATAAAATCACCATGACAACAGAACCTGCCTCTTCCTGTCAGAGAAAATAGTCGCTTTCTAGAAACACTATTCAATAGCCTTTTGTTGAAGTGGTCACATGCTGTGAGGGCATCTGGGGCTTGAGTACAGATGTCCCTGATTTATCAAGGTTTCATTTAAGTTTTTTCTTGACTTGCTGATGGTGGAAAGACAATAGGTATTCAGCAGAAGGCATCCTTCAGATTCTGAAGTTTGGTCTCTTCCTGAGCTAACAATGTGCGACACCAAACTTGCTCATGAACCTGGGAAATAGCAGTGAGACGCAGTTCCAGTCAGCCACGTTATCTTCATAAGAGTAAACTGAGACACTACAACCACAGTGTTGCTAAGCTTGGATATGTGACAAGCTAGGGTTATTAAATGCATTTTCAACTATGAGTGGGCTTGTCAGGATGTAGCCCCATCTCAGGTACAAAGAGCATCTATGATTTTAGATACACAGCCTCCCGTAACAGCATATGTTAGCGCAGTAAAAAGAAGGGGTGTCTGCAAGACTGGCGCTGGCAGTAACTGCCACCAATCTGCACTGGGCAGTGCAGTAATGACCTCAACAATCCCTCACATTGATCCAGGCTTTTACTTTTTAAAAAAAAAACTTTGATGTGCATTATCCCTTTAAATCTCCATGGCAACCTTCCAAGTAGGTAAGGTATGAGTTACCTAGGAGTCATGCAGGTCTGGCATTGCGGTCCCCATTTTAGAAAAGAGGAAACTGAGGCTAAAAGGGTTAAGCTCAAAGTCACAGAACTCCTAAGTGATAAAACACAAACAAGAGATTGCTTTCCCTAGACCCCTTGTATGTTTCGGTTTGACTCAAGCAATAGTCAGTAAGCATCTGGATGAGCAACCATGATGACATCCTCGTCTCTGTTCTGGTAGAAGTTCCACCCCAGGCCCTCCCCCATCTGTCTCCCTGCTGCATCTCAGAAAGTCCACCAAATGATGACCCCCCCTCCCCCAGAAATGCTCTGCTTTTTTGTTACGGATAAATGTTTTTTTTTTTATCTTGTTCATTTTCTTGAAGAACCAACTCATTGTCTCATTGATTCTTTGTATTGTTCTCTTTGTTTCTATTTTAGTGATTTCAGCCCCCAGTTTAATTATTTCCTGCTATCTGCTTCTGGGTGAGTTTATTTCTTTTTGTTCTAGAGCTTTCAGGTGTGCTATTAAGTTGCTAGTGCGAGACTTCTCCAAAGTTTTTATGTAGGTATTTTCTATAGGAAATCCTTCAGCCAGTAGCCTTTAAGTTACACGCCCACTTGGGCGTGGCCTTTTATACTATAAATGCCAAAGTAAAGCACATGCTCCCTTTCTCTTCTGGCTTCTGGATTCCCTGTTCAAGCAGAGGACTATGATCTGTGAGTCTACTCCTAAATAACCCTTTATAATATTCAGTTCTGAGCGAGTGTGGGATTTCTTTTTAGTGTCCCTCTTTGGGTATTTAGTGCTATAAACTTTGCTCTTAGCATTGCTTTCATAGTGTCCTATAAATTTAGGAATGTTGTACATTCATTTTCAGTGAATTATAGGAAGTATTTAATTTCTTTCTTTCTTTATTTTTTGACCCAGTGTGATTCAGTTGAGCATTATTCAGTTTCCACGAGTCTGTAGGCTTTCTGCAATTTGTGTTGTTATTGAATTCTAACTTTAAGCCATGGTGATCTGATAAGATACAGTAGGTTATTACAATTTTTTTCTATCGGTTGAGATTTCCTTTGTGACCAGTTTTAGAGGAAGTTCCATGAGGTGCTAAAAAGAAGGTATATTCTTTTATGTTTGGGTAGAATGTTCTATAGATATCTGTTAAGTTCATTTGAATTATAACATCTGTTAGTTCCCTTATTTCTCTGCCAATTTTCTGTCTGGCAGATCTGTCCATTGTTGAGAGTGGGGTATTGAAGTCTCCCACTATTAGTTTTTAACTCAGACTTCAGTAATGTTTCTTTTACAAATGTGGATATCCTCGTATTTGGAGCATAAATGTTCATAACTGAGACTTCCTCTGATGGATTTTTCCTGTGATGAATATTAAATGTTTTTCTCCATCTCTTTTGATTAATTTTGTTTGAAGTCAAATTTGTTAGATATTAGGATAGCTATACCAGCTGTTTCTTAGGTTCATTTTATTATACAATCTTTTCCAAACCCTTTACTCTGAGGTAATGTCTGTCTTTGAAGTTGAGGTATGTTTCTTGTATGTAGCAGAAGGATGGATCCTGTTTTCATATCCATTCTGTTAGCCTCTTTATTTTTTTTTTTTGTTTTTTTGTTTTTTTTGAGACAGGGTTTCTCTGTAGCTTTGGGGCCTGTCCTGGAACTAGCTCTTGCAGGTTAGACTTGCCTTGAACTCAAAGGGATCCACCTGCCTCTGCCTTCCAAGTGCTGGGATTAAAGGCATGTACTAACACTGTTTGGCTCTAGCCTGTGTCTTTTTATAGGTGAACTGAGTCCATTGATATTAAGGGTTATTAATGGTCAGTGATTGATTTTTTTTATATATTTTATGTTTTTATTCTTTTTTATTGTTTTTATTGCATTATATATTTTTCTCCATTCCCTTTCCTTCCTCCCCTCTCCCCTTCTACACTCTCCTGTGACTTGCACACTCCCAATTTACACAGGAGATCTGTTCTTTTTCTCCTTCCTATTGAGATCCATGTATGTCTCTCTTAGGGTCCTCTTTGTTGTCTAGGTTCTCTGGGGTTGTGAATTATAGGCTGGTTTTTCTTTGCTTTATGTCTAAAAGTCACTTGTGAGTGAGTACATATTATATTTTTCTTTCTGGGTGTGGGTTGCCTCACTCAATATGGTTTTTCTAGATCCATTCATTTGGCTGCGAATTTCAAGATGTCATTATTTTTTACTGCTGAGTAGTATTCCATTTTGTAAAATGTACCACATTTTCTCTATCCATTCTTCTATTGGGGGGGCATCTACATTGTTTTCAGGTTCTGGCTATTATGAATAATGCTACTTTGAACATAGTTGAGCACATGCCCTTGTGGTAAAAATGAGCTTCCTTTGGGTATATGCCCCAAAGTGTCAAAGACCTCAACATAAAACTAACTACATTGAACCTCATAGAAGAGAAAGTGGGAAGCACACTTGAATACATTGGCACAGGAGACCCCTTCCAATGGTACCAAATTGAAGACCCAGATGTCAAACAACACACCTACAAACACCCGATTTTTGACAAAGAAGTAAAAAATATAAAATGGAAAAAGAAAGCATATTCAACAAATGATGCTGGCATAACTGATATCAGCATGTAGAAGAATGAAAATAGATCTATATCTATCACCATGCACAAAACTCAAGTCTAAATGGATCAAAGACCTCAACATAAAACCAACCACACTGAACCTCATAGAAGAGAAAGTGGGAAGTACACTTGAATGCACTGGCACAGGAGACCACTTTCTAAATATAACTCCAGTAGCACAGACACTGAGAGAAACAATTAATAAATTGGGATCTCCTGAAACTGAAAAGCTTCTATAAAGCAAAAGACATGGTCAACAAGACAAAATGGCAGCCTACAGAATGAGAAAAAATTTTCACCAACCCCACATCAGGCAGAGGGTTGATCTCCAAAATATACAAAGAACTCAAGAAATTGGTCATCAAAGTAAAAATAATCCAATAAAAAGTGGGGTACAGACCTAAACAGAGAACTCTCAACAGGGAATTCTAAAATGGTTGAAAGACACTTAAGGAAATGTTTAACATCGTTAGCCATCAGAGAAATGCAAATCAAAACAACTCTGAGATTCCAAAATCTTACATTTGTAAGAATGACCAAGATCAAAAACAGCGATGACAACTTATGCTGGAGAGAATGTGGGTAAGGGGAACACTCCTCCACTTCTGGTGGGAGTGCAAACTTGCACAACCACTTTGGAAATCAGTATGGCAATTTCTTAGAAAATTAGGAAATAATCTGTCTCAAGACCCAGCAATACCACTTTTGGGTATATACCCAAATGAAACTCATTCATACCATAAAGACAGTGATCAGTGATTGTTAATTCTTGTTAATTTTTGATTTTGCTGTTATTTGTGGTAGTGTGTATGCACTTCCCTTCTTTGGTGGTGTAGATTATCTATTGCCTATGTTTTGTGTGTACAGCTAAATTCCTTGGGTTGTGGTTTTCCTTCTAGAACTTTCTCTAGGTTTGGATTTGTGGATAGGTATTGTTTATATCTGGCTTTGTCAGGAAGTAATATCTTGTTTCCTCCATCTATGGTGATTAAAAGTTTTGCTGAGTATGGTAGTCTGGTATGGCATCCATGATCTCTTAGTGTCTGCAAAATATCTGTCTAGGACTTTCTGGCTTTCAGAGTCTCTATTGAGAAGTTGGGTGTCATTCTGATAGGTCTGCTTTTATATATTATTTGACATTTTTCCTTTGTGGCTTTTAATATTATTTCTTTATTATTCTTTCTTTATTCTTTATGTTTAGTGTTTTGATTGTTATGTGGTGAGGGGATTTTTTTTTTGGTCCAGTCTATTTGATGTTCTGTGCACTTCTTGTTTCTTCATAGCCATAATGGCCTTCTTTATGTTGAATAAGTTTTCTTCTATAATTTTGTTGAATGTGTTCTCTGTGCCTTTGAGCTGGGACTCTTCTCCTTTTTTATCTCTATTATTCTTAAGTGTGGTCTTTTCATGGTGTCCCAGATTCCCTGGATGTTTTGTGTTAAGCCTTGGTTGGACCTAACATTTTCTTTGATCGATGAATCTATTTCCTCTACTGTATCTTCAACTTCTGAGATTCTCTCTTCTGTCTCTTGTATTCTGTTGTTGCATCTGTAGTTCCTGTTTGCTTACCCAGCTTTTTCATTTCCATAATTCTTGCAGTCTGTGTTTTCATTATTGCCTCTATTTCATTTTTCAAGTCTTGAACTGTTTCCTTTACTTGTTTGATTGTTTTTCTTGGTTTTGCTTAAAGGATTTATTGATTTCTTCCAATTTTTGTTTGTCTTTTCCTTAATTTCTTTAAAGGAATTTTTCATTTTCTCTTTAAGGGCCTCTATCATCTTCCTAAAGTTTTTTTTTTAATGGTTGCTTTCTTATGCTTCATCTGCATTGGGATGTTCAGGTCTTGTTGTAGAACCACTAGGTTCTTTTGGTGCCATACTGCTCTTTATGTCATTGAATGTATTTTTACACTGCCATCTACCTATCTGGGTTTGGGGTAAGTATAGGTACAAGTGTTGATTCTTGTGATGTTTTTGTTGGATGGGTCTTTTATTTCTTTATTGTCTGTTTCCTTAATTGTCTTTTGGCCTGAATGGCCAAGGATTCTGGTGATTGACTGGTTATCAGGTCGAGTAGGTTGTTTCAGGTAAAGTTTGTTGGGGTATGGTTACCTAGATCCTGTGTATTATCCAGTTCTGGATGGTGTAGGCTTTTTGTGCCTATGGGATCTGTTCTTCCAACTAAGGTAGGCTTTGCCTGTGCCTATGGAGTCTGTTATTCCATCAGGTGCAGGTTTTGCCTATGCCTGTTCTTCCAGCTGGTATGGTATGGTGCTTGTGCCTAGATGATCTATTGATGTTGCTGGAGAGGGCTGTTCACAGGAGGCTCTTCTTCCAATTGGTAAAAGTAGTCGCTGTGCCTCTGGGGGAAGCTGTTGCCATGAGGAATGGTTGGGGGTGGTAGGTTAGGTGGGTTTGGGCAGTGGAGTGGGTCTTGTAGGGTATAGAGTCCAGTGGGTGGCAACAGTGGTGGAGCAGCCTGCCCACAGGAGTCTTACCTGCAGACCAGCTACTGAGGCTAAGATGGGAGTGGGGGCCTGTGCCCCAGACTGTGCCCTGGGGCCTAAATCTGGAGAATGGGGCAGTCCAACAGGGAGATCAGTCTCTCACTTCTTCCCCCAATAAATACAGGTGGTGTCTCTGCCTCTGGAGGCCGCTGATGCTGTAGGGGGATGGTTGGTCATGGGGAGGAGAGTGGGTTTGGTAGGTTTGCGAGGCAGAGTGGGTCTTGTAGGTTACAGAGTCCAGTGGGCAGCAGTGGTGGTGGAGCAGTCTGCCCCCCAGGAGTCTTGCCCAGTGATTGGCTGCTGGGGTTCCCGTCTTTCCTCCCATTCTGTATCTTTATTAAGCTATCAGCTTTGGATGTTATATGTTGTACACAAGTGATGTTGTTTTACTTAGGCTGACATAAAATGAGTGCCCGGATTTAACATAATTTTGTGAAGGATCCCACAGCTTCCTTGGAGAATGGTGTTGCTAGGCTACTGTGGGGTAAAAAGGCAAACACATATCTAGACTATATATGGATCCTGATGGGAACCAAACCCTTCCACCTCCAGGATGGAAGGAGACTGAAAATAGATTGCTACTGAGTGGGTGGTTATTCTATTGTAGAGATGCTGGGAGGCACAGCCTGCACTACATATAGATGTGTGGGTCTGCTGGGGAAACATCAGGCTGGCTGAACACTAAAGATAGCTGCCCTTCTGGGTTGAACTGCTCTATCTTATCGGTTGCTTTATGTAATTTCAGTGGTGAAGATTTCTTGTGAGCATTGATAGAGGACATCGAGATTCAGAAGCACTATCCTTCAGCTATACCAACAGATGGAGCTGGCCATGTATTCAACAGGCCAGCCTTTAAACAATTCTACCATGTTAGTCATGGGAGATCCCTAGGAAAACAAGAAATGCAAATGGAGGGGAGAGTGTTAGTATAGCCATCGTAGGTGACAAAATTACTAAAGTAAAAATTGTCATCATGGCAAGTATATGAAGTCGAATGTTGATGGGGAAATAAAAGTGGCAGCCTGCAGCGATCCTAAGAACTTGGCAACTAGCCAGACTAGCCAAAAAGACGGGCTTATGGTTCAGGAAGGGATTGCACCTCAAAGCAATAAGGCAGAGGTTAATAGAATAAGACACCAACCCTGGCCACCATGTGTATATACTCATGTACATGCATATCACACACACACACACTTTAAAAAGTTGCAACCTCTGAATTACAAAGTGGTAGAAGAAGGAGAGTTATTTGAAACTGGACATAAAGTTTGCTGTGGTTTGTGCATGGCCTTCAAAAGTTCATTGTTAGAGCAGTGTTTGCAACCTTCCTAACGCTGCAACCCTTTAATACAGTTCCTCATGTTGTGGTGACCTCAACCATAAAATTATTTTTGCTGCTATTCCATAACTATAATTTTGCTACTGTTATGAATAATAACGTAAATGCTTTCAGAAATAGAGGTCTTCCAAAGAGGCTGTAATCCATAGGTTGAGAACCACTGTGTTTAGTTAGGTTCCTTTTCCTTCCACACCTGTGTCATCTCTTTCCTCTTGATGCTGCCTCATTGTGAAGCAACATGAGGTACTCACCAGATACAGCCTCCTGACCTTGGACTTCCCAACTTGCAGAACCATGAGAGCCTAAATGAACATACCTCTACAAATGACCCAGCCTTGGGTATTCTGTTATAGTCAGAGAAAACAGACTTACATTCAACTATTGACTAAATATGGGTGTGTGTGGTTCACATAGCACTAGGAAAATGGGGTGACTGATAGACATTTGATCTCTGTCCATACATATTTTTGTTTATTTTTATGTGACTTGGATCATCAAAAGTTTCTTGTTAACTAGTATTTCTTGCAATATAAAAGCTTTCGTAAGCAAACATGAAATTCCTGTTAAGTTTCCCTAGATAAATCAACCACTTTGGAACAAGTGTGTGTTTTCATATGAGATTCAACTGTGTCCCCTAAACTCTTCAGTGATGGGACAGGCCTGAAGGCTTTGTAAGGGTCACCTGCTGCTTCCTGGGGAGCATTTATCAGTGGAGGAAATCCTGCCATTCAGTTTGCTTCAGCTTTCTAAATGCGAACTGTCAGGTGTCTCAAATGTGTATCTTAAGTCTATTCCTTGCCTGCTTATCCTTGGTCATGGGACCCCAAAACTCCCATGCAGCATCTGTAACTACAGTTTGAGACACTTATTGCATCTTCTGGCAAATTCCTAACCCTTAAAGCACAGAGCTGAGATCATGGGAAACTCAAAATCTACCAATAAAACACCGGAGATATCGGAAAGCATAGCCATTCCTGGTTCATTCTTGGGTTTGTGGGTCCACGTATATATTCTTCCTCTAAAAATATAAATAAATAAAAGACTGTTTGCCGGTGCTCCCGTCTATACAATCTACCTCATATCCACAGAATATTGCCTCTGGACTGGTGTTTTAGTTGCAGTGTTAGTGTGGCATTATAATATCCTATCATCCCAGAAGATTCTGCTATGTGATCGGAGCAGTAGATTTCTTCTTTATGGACCTTCTCCCCTACCTCTATTCTAAAGTGGGTCCTTTGGTCTAGCGAAAACTCTAAAACATTGAACCTAGATTCTACCACCTACACATGCTGGTGGGAGAAACTCCTGTCAATCACTGTAGTGTAGATCAGATATAGGGTCTGGAAATACAGGAAATTCAAACTCATGTGGTGAATAGTGTGTCCACTCCTCTGGGGATGGAAAGTGCCCACCGTAGCCATCTTGTCACCCAGGCTTGCTGGTTCCCATAAGGAACAGTATCATGTTGAGAACTCAGTATTAATCGGTTACTGGCAGGTTGAACATGTGTTGGTGCCTGTCACTACAGGCTTTTGCAGTGGGCAGTGTGCTGTGCCTACCCTCTGGACTTCATTACTAGCTAGGCAGTGAAAACATGGCCCACCAAAGCCAACTTACCTTCTACAGTCTGAGAGACTCTAATGGTAGCTTTACAAATTACAGAATCAGGACAAGGGAGAGAAAGAGATGGGACTGGGGCATGAGACTGAAGGAGGCACTTGATCTTAAGCCTGTGCAAGCATTGTGAACACTTCCTGAAACTGACTTCTTCTTTCACCCCATTCTAGTCCTGGGCCTTGGAACTGGGTTTTTTAGAAATTGATACTAAGATGGGATTTCGATCATCAGATCAACAGCTATAAAAAGAAGTAGGAGGGGGGCAGGGTTGATAAAAGGCAGAATTAAAGCTGCAGAGTAGGCCTGGAAAAGCCTTAACTAACCAGGCAGGGAATTCTAAAGCACGTATCGGTCATCCGATGTTTTCTGCCTTTGATGAGCTGACCAGGTCTTTATAGCCTTGTTTCAATCATTGTCAGAGAGCTACAGCCCTGGGAAGTGTGAAATTTTGGTAAAGTGATTCTTTGCAGCAAATATAGGCCTGGTAAAGCAGCCCTGAGACCCTGCAGACCCCAGTCCTCACATCTGGGCAGTGAGTCTTTCCTGAACCGTGTTTAGGAGGCATCTCAGCCCTGATGCACTTTCTCTTTATCCTGCTAACTCTTGAGTTCTGTTCATCTGGATATCTTCATTTCTTTTTTTAAAATTTATTTATTTATTAAAGATTTCTGTCTCTTCCCCGCCACCGCCTCCCATTTCCCTCCCCCTCCCCAATTAAGTCCCCCCCCCACTCAGCCCGAAAAGCAATCAGGGTTCCCTGTCCTGTGGGAGAGAGAGCACGAGCAAGGAACTCAGGACCGCAAGGGATGCACCCACACACTGAGTCAATGGGGATGTTCTATTGGGAACTCATCAAGGCCAGCTGGCCTGGGTCTGGAAAAGCCTGGGATAAAACCGGACTCTCTGAACATAGCGGACAATGAGGACTACTGAGAACTCAAGAACAATGGCAATGGGTTTCTGATCCTACTGCACGCACTGGCTTTGTGGGAGCCTAGGCAGTTTGGATGCTCAACTTGCTAGACCTGGATGGAGGTGGGGGTTCCTTGGATATCTTCATTTCTATTAGCAAAGAGCTCTACTAGAGGAACAAAGCAGTATCATTGATTTGGAACTGAGATGACCAAGAATAGGAGGGGGTTAATGTAGGAATGGGCATCAGGAACCCAATTTGTAAAGACAAACCAGCGATTACTTCATATGGATGCTAGAGAGAATGATGAGGCCAGGGGCTGGAGTCAGGGAGCACTCCGTTAGGTAAATGCATACCCAAGAGTAAAAGGATATGAAATGACTACAGACAAAGCAAGGCCAGTCAAATGCCCTAGATACCTCGAGAATGAAGTTTTACAGCACATTATCAGGGAGGACACCACCAGAGAGATGGTAGCTGGGGACAAGGGAAATAAAGAATACTACTAGAAGGAAATTACAGAGGCCACCATCAGCCACAGACACAAAGATGGGAAAAGCTGTGGGAATTCCTTGTTTGTTGTGTTATCCACACATTCACACGCAAATGTGCGTATGAAGGCAGACTCTACTTTCCCTTGCTCTTCTTTTCATCTTATTTCACATAAGGTGAATGAATATTGATCATTAACACTTCAGAATATTCAGGAATAACTTACCAACTTTGGTGGGTATGTTTGCATATGAGGAAGAGCGTGCTTGGCAGCTAAGGAAAGGGGTGGATGGCGCTAGTGAGGAAGGTGTTTATATTGTTGTTTTCTGCCAGGTAGTTAGTGGCTGCGAGTATAAACATGCATTTCCCTGTCATTAGCAGGCTTCCTACTGTCTCCCAGGCTGCAAAGCTGACGAACTTTCTGCCCCTAGTTCACCTGCCGTTCTGTTTGGTTTTTTCCTACAGTAATGCCTTATCCTATGTAGATGGAGGCTACATGTTCATTCCCAGCCACCTAGATCTGAAATAATCATACAGAAACCGTATTACAACACTGCTTGGCCAATCACTTAAGCATATTGCTAGCTACCTCATATCTTAAATTAACCCATTTCCATTATTTTGTATTTTATCATGAGGCTTGTGGCCTACCGGCAAGGTTCTGGCTGGTAACTTGCATCTTTCTCCTTTGGTGGCTACATGGCATCTCTCGGACTCCACCTACTTTCTCCCAGCATTCAGTTTAGTTTTCCCCGCTTAGTTCTATTCTGCCCTGCCCTAGGCCAAAGCAGCTTCTTTATTCATTAACCTGACTCTCAGAAGTTGCTTCCAACAGCAGTTGGATTGGTTTTCCAGCCTCTCGTAATTATCTCAGAGCCAGCATATCTTCACACCTCCTCAGAGGCACCAGATCTGGACAGAGCAGTGCCCCCTACTCAGAGGCACGAGTCTGGCAGAAGTATCTGCGGTTGGCCACAAAGGGTTTAGTAAGTTACACACTCTACTTCAGCAAATATCCCCAAATGGTTTTTCTTTAGAAAGAAATCCCTCCTGGGTCATAAAGGAAACCTGTTTACTCCAGAAGGAGGGCAAACTTCTGCCTCTGGGCATATAGCTACTGTCTTTGCTCTTACTTCAGGGGGAACATACTCCATCCCAGCATGTTCTGTGGAAAGCCCCAGGGTCTCCCCAGGCCTAGAAGGGAGACAAGACATCCTCAGAGGCTCCCCAGTTCAGCCAACTGAATAAAAGGGCAAGATAAGCGTGATTCTATTATCTTCAACCAACAGTCTGAGACAAGAATACGAGGCGGCCATCCACTCTGACCTTTCTCTGTAGCCGCCTGGCAGCCTTTTCCCTGGAAAATGAAACTTTCCACAGTGTCTGTCTTAATTATGCATGGACACAGTTGATTTGCATATTCAAATACTCAGGGCCATGAAGCATATGAATAATTTCAGCCTGATGGTTGGCTACAGAAGAAAGAAAAAGATGGGTAAGCTTGCAATGTCCTCTAACCTGAATATGGTTGGAATTCTGTATCCTCAGGGCCTGCATCTGTGGGGTGAAGCAACTCTAGGTTGAAAGTGCTTAGGAGAACAGCATCTGCGCCGAGTGTGTGCAGATGCCCGTTTTCTTGTCTCTATTCCCCAAATGGAATCTTGTGACAATGCTTATATAGAAATTTGGCATTGGGAATTTTAAACCTTCTAAAGTTGTTTAAAGATATACAAGAGCAGGAATGTAAGTTATTATATATACTATGGTATTTTTCAGAAGGGAATCACCCCCTGTAGCTACCAAAGGGTAACTATACAGAATTGCTGCTGACCAACCTCCCTTAAGAAAACTGTAATTGTGCCGAATTGACCAAATTTCATTGTCTTTACCATGGCTGCTCACGACAAGACCTCTCCAGCAATCCCCTCCAAGCAGGCAGCTTCCCATACTTCTTGTTACCCCTTAGACAATTTCAGCCTACAAAAGAATCATCCAGCAGGCAGACTCAGAAAGTTACTGTGGGTCCTTGTAAAACCTTGTTGTGTTCTTGGATCTTAACATGGCACAACTTGTAAACAGGGAATTTTGACTACATCGCTTTTAAAGACATTTTTAGTCCTATGACTTAACCCTTCTGATGGCATGTGTATATATGTTTGTCCATGTCTGTGAGTACACACTACATGTGTGTGGGTGCCCTGAGAGGTTGTCTGTACATGGGTTTTTGTATATGAGTGCAGTATGTGTGAAGGCCAGAATAGGGTATTGTGTCTCTTGGATCGGGAGTTACAGGCACTTGTGACCTGCCCAGCAAACTTGTGTCCTCTGCAAGAGCAGCAGGAACTCTTAACCCCTGAGCCAACACTTCAGCCCAGGAGAGGAAATCTTGGGTATGATGATTTTTTAAAAATATTTATTTATTTATTTATTATGTATACAGTATTCTGTCTGTGTGTATGCCTGCAGCCCAGAAGAGGGCACCAAACCCCATTACAGATGGTTGTGAGCCACCATGTGGTTGCTGGGAATTGAACTCAGGACCTTTGGAAGAGCAGGCAATGCTCTTAACTTCTGAGTCATCTCTTCAGCCCCTGATGATGTTTTTTAATCTTATAATGAAATGCTTGGATATGGGTACCGTAATAAAGAGTAGGTTTAGTTAGCTCACAGTTCTGGGACCCCCAGGCCTGAGTACTGGCTTCTGCTTGGCTCATGTAGGCCCTTATGATGGACAGTGTCATGATAGTAGAAATGTGTTGGGGGGGTAGGGGTCACACCACCGGACTGAGAGCCTGAAAGTTATTCATAGAGGCTTGTTCTTTAAAATAACCCTGAGAGATCCCTCCAGAATAATCATTCTCTCCCAAGAGTAGGAGTGAGGGATGAAGAATACTCTTCACGTTAACTCATGAACTCTTGGAGACAATCTTAAAACATTTCTAAGCCATAAGAGAGATGTGATGAAAATGTCTTGGGTCTCACACCATCCTATCATTTGCCATGTTGGAGGGACTGTCCGTGACACTGAGGATAAGTTTTTAAATCCAACAGAAGAACATCATTAACCCAATTGGCGCCTATGCTATTTTTGAAATCAACTGTGGTCATGACTCAAGGGAATTTAGACAACAAATGTCAGTATCCATGGAGACAGGTGTGCAGCTAGTTCATCATCCTTCAGGAAGATGACTATCAAAAAAGGATGGGGTCCTGATGGTGGAATTCTAGGTCACAATAAAGGGACCATAGTCATGGGGTTGTCAGTCTCCAAGATTGAGGACAGGAAGCAGGATTGGGCTTCTTCCGTCTTATTGGTGAAATAACTAAGGTCTAGAGAGTTAAGTAATAAACTATGTGGTAGGCTGAGAGCAAGTCTAACCTGGAACTCATTTTCTTAGCCTCTAGCCTATCTGTCCCAGACTCAGAACATTCAAGTCACCCTTTCTTTAGAAGCGCTTAGCCTGAACCATGATGAGCCCTGGGATGAGCAAGAAAAGTAATCCTAAGAGACCAAAGCATTCAATGAGGACAGAGCACTGCAGTGGGAGCCTGTGGACATGACAAGGGGTTCTTTTCTCCTTCCTTCCTTCCTTCTTCCCTCCCTCCCTCCCTCCCTCCCTCCCTCCCTCCCTTCCTCCCTCCTCCTCTCTCTCTCTCTCTCTCTCTCTCCTCTCTCTCTCTCTCTCTCTCTTTCTCTTTCTTTCTTTGTATTTTTGAGACAGGGTTTCTCTATAGATTTGAAACCTAGTTCTTGTAGGCCAGGCTGGCCTCGAACTCACAGAGATCTGTCTGCCTCTGCCTCCCGGGTGCTGGTATTAAATGTGTGTGCCACTACCACCCAGCAAGGGTCTCTTATGGTGGTCCAATTTGCAAAGAACAGAAAGCACAATGTTGCAGGAGGTTGTAGACCTAGTTTGCTGGGGTGAGCCACGAGATTGGCTGGCTCCTGACAGTGATCCACTAGCCAACATGAGGCCAGACCAGGGACTGGAGTGCTGGTCTGTGGCAGGGTCAGAGGTCCCGTGTCTACCTCCTGACAGATCCACAACCACCAGGATAACAGTCGGGTTCAGTGAGTGAGTATTTTACCTCTGGTATTACAGGGTGGGGGTGTGTGGGTCATGCTGTGTGTGTCTTTAAATCATGCTTTAGAGCTAAAACGTTCCAAAATCAAAATGATGTGGAAAATTTCACGACATGGGGAAAATACTTGTATAATGTTTTCCTTTGAAATAAGGCTAGTTACAGAACAATTTATTTTACAGTAATTTCAATTTTGTGGAATGAATGAAAAGTTAAAAAAATCGGTAGTGAGATTGTGAGTATTCTTCTCATTCTTGCTTTATGTAGCAGTATTCTCTCCAGTCCTTCCATTGTCTTATGTGGGATAATGTTATAATAGATCCTAATGTGATTAGCCTGAAGCCCTCTCATTACTATGGCTTCCATCAGCCACAAGCGTAGCGTCCCTCCTCACAGTGTGTCTCTGAGCTATTTCCCTGCATCTTTTTATAAACGCTCTACGTTCTCTGTCTTCTTTGACTGAGTGAGTCCAGCCCTGGGGCTGTGGAGGGAAGGCTGTACTTTCTAGACCCTGCAGCAGAAAGCAGGCTAGAGGGAGATATGAAGATGAAAGGATTGTGTGAGAGGACTTAGCCTTCACGCTTCATACTGGCCATGGATCTACATCAGTGCAGAGTGTGCTTAAGTGTGCGGAGATGGTGCTTTATCCTCTGCAGAATGCTTTCACATCAACAAAAAGGCTTCATAGCACAGAGCTTGCTGTTCCTACAGGCAGCCATGGCTCAAGAGCCTATGCTTTTGTATTTATGGTCTCATTCCCTACCTGTAAATTTCTTTTTTGTGGTTGAAGTACCTCCTCTGTGAAGGCTTCCTTAGAACTGAACATTTATAGAATTAATCACACTTTTGTCGGCACTTCCTGAGCACGCTGTATATACCTGCCATTCTCGTGGGCAGTTTTTGATGGGCATTAGAATGTAACAAAAGCTCTGCTTTCTTGTGACCTTCTCAGGGTTAAGGATGAAGTCTCATTTATTCATATGCACTTGACATTTAGCATCAAGGTGCAGGGGAAGAGTTCATGATCGCTGACCTGAAAAGATTCCCGTCAAGGCCAAGCAAGGTAGTTAACTTCACCTCTGTTTTGGAGAGGAGTCAGCTAGTAAGTGATAAAACTTAAAATTTTAGGTCAGTTTAAGGTTAAACATGTGCTCCTACAACACTGTGATTGGCAATCACCTGAATCATCATCATCATGACCAGCGATACCACTACCACACCACCACCACTGCCACCACCACCATCATCATCTTAATCACCAACCATCATGGCCAGGAAAGACAGATAATACCACCACCACCACCATCATCATCTTAATCACCAACCATCATGGCCAGGAAAGACAGCTATGACCACCATCACCATCACCACCACCATCACTAACAATCATGGCCAGAGAAGACAGACACCACCACTACCACCACTACCACCACCACCACCACCACCACCACCACCACCACCACCACCACCACCACCACAACCTGGCATTGGCTCAGGAGTACAAACACTGAATTCACGGATAAAAGTTCCACTGCCATTATTATCCCTCTCTGCCACCCTTCCTAGCACAACTCCTCCCCCATATTTCCTTCCTCAACTTAAGATGTGTTGGCCATGCTGAAGCATGTGCTAGAATATTCTAGGATTAAAAAAATTCCAGTGAGCGGACACAATTCTGACACATTAATGCTAACAGAATACTTTCTGTTGCCCTAATAAAATACCAAAGAAAAGCAACTGAGGAATGAAAGGCTTACTTGGGCTCACAGTTCAAGGGTGCTGTCCGTCAGTCATGGCAGGAGGAGCGGCGTCCACATTCACAGGACAGAAGGAGAGTAATGATGGGGCTCAGTTCTGTTTCCCCATTTTGGTCAGTCCAGGATCAGAGCCCATGGGATGGTGCTGCCCATGCTTAGTCTGGGTCTTCCCACACCGTTAACCTCATCCATGTAATTCCTCAAAGGTGTACCCCGAGGCTTGACTTCTAGGTGATTCTACGTCCCACCAACTCGACAATCATTATGAATCGTATTCTGAGCAATAAACTTGATTTGGCGGCCTTCAAAGACCTGGAACCAGGGAATGTTCTTTAGCTGAGAACTGAGCATAGTTCAGAGTGGTGACTGCACAGCTTTGTCACGTGGTGGGAGTGGTGGTGCCGTCCTTCCCATCTCCATCCAACTTTAGAGTGAGTGTAGAATATGAGGCCTGAGCCTCTGCTTGATTCCTTGAAGTGCTGTTGACTTGGGAAGTAATTTTAGACAAATCCCATTATTCCATTATATCTCCAGGTCTTAGCATGTAAACCAAAAAGGTGATATTTTGACTTGCTTTGTAGTGTTACAGAGCCTCATATAGGATCATGTATGTGAAATTGTTTTTCACACCAAGACACCCCCTCACATGGGCAAGACATTCCTGCTGTTAGATGAGCAGACAGAGGTGTGAGCTGATGAAATAGCACATCCTCTTCTTGGCAATATTTGGGTCAACCCTCAATCCCACACTCCTTCTCTTTTTTAAGACTTGTTCTAAATCCCAGCATTCTTAGTGTATGGTGTGGGGGAGGGGATAAAGCAGAGCCTCGTCACATCACATCAGTGTGGCATTGTGGAAGTCACAGCTAAAGCGGTTCTTCAGACCTCACTGGTCTGTGGACATCTCTCACTGGGTTGGAGCTTTTGAAAGCAGTTCTCGGTTGGAGGGCTGGCAACCCTGTTTGCTTTTTAATGCTCCATCTTTTATCACCATCATTTTCTTCAACGGTAAGTTCTCCCACACCTCCACCCACTGTTGTCACCCCACCTCGAGCTGTGGAGTAGGTGTGATACAATTTCATAGCTGGGTTAGAGTAGGGGCCTGATTGCCTTGGCGCACCATTGGTTTAACTAGCTTGTTTGCTTGCGGATGAGTCAGACTCAGACTGGTTGTTTCTCTTAAGTAGAAGATGCTGTGTGGAGGTTCCTATCCCTGTTTTCCTTCATTTTCTCATCAGTGCAACCAGAATGAGTTCTGGTGAAACATAAGCTTTCATCTCCCAGATTAGAAGTGGCTACTCTACATGCGGGTACAGTTTGAAAAATGGCCAGACTTCTAAATCTCCAGTTGCTTTGGTCTCCAAGGTCAAGGGAAACATCCTATTCCTGCTTTTCCCTGCTCTTCTTACACCATCTGCAGAGAGGTAGTTAAGACCCCCGAGGGAACCTATCAAACAGGTGTCTACATTCTTAATTTCTAATCTGGATATTTCCAGAAACAAGCAAACAGACTTTGAATTCAAAAGAAAGGCTTTATCAGCAGGGAGTGAGACATTTACCTACAGAGTAAAAGTCTGAATTAAGTTTGGCAAACTTTAGTCAGTAGCGGAGCATAGGCAACTGTTAAACATAGCTCTTGGTGCCAAATTAGACTCATAAATTCTTTTGTATTTATTTATTTATTATTGAAAAAATTTCCGCCTCCTCCCCTCCTCCCATTTCCCTTCCCCCCTCCCACTCCACTCCCCTTGCCCCCACTCCTCTCCCCCTCCCCCACTCCTTTCCCCCTCCCTCTCCAGTCTGAAGAGCAGTCAGGGTTCCCTTCCCTGTGGGAAGTCCAAGATCCTCCCCCCTCCATCCAGGTCTAGGAAGGTGAGCATCCAGACTAGGCTCCCACAAAGCCAGTTCATGCAGTAGGATCAAAACCCAGTGCCATTGTCCTTGGCTTTCATCAGCCCTCATTGTCTGCCATGTTCAGAAAGTCTGGTTTTATCCCATGCTTTTTCAGTCCCAGTCCAGCTGGCCTTTGTGAGCTCCCAATAGATCAGCCCCACTGTCTCAGTGGGTGGGTGCGCCCCTTGTGGTCCTGACTTCCTTGCTCATGTTCTCTCTCCTTCTGCTCCTCATTTGGACCTCGGGAGCTCAGTCCGGTGCTCCAATGTGGGTCTCTGTCTCTATCTCCATCCATTGCCAGATGAAGGTTCTATGGTGATATGCAAGATGTTCATTAGTATAGCTATAGGATCGGGCCATTTCAGGTTCCCTCTCCTCAGTTGCCCAAGGAACTAACTGGGGACATCTCCCTGGACACCTGCTAGCCCCTCTAGAGTCAAGTCTCTTGCCAACCCTAAGATGGCTCCCTTAATTAGGATATATACTTCGCTGCTCCCATATCTACCCTTCCTTTATCCCAACCATCCCATTCCCCCAAGCTTATGGGTAGAAGCTTATGGGAGGGAGAATGAATAGGATCCAAGAGGCAAGCGAGGGCATCACCATTGTTCACTTCACCCTGGCTTTCTAGAGATTCTGTGCAGTGAAAAGTGCGTCTCCAAAATGCTTCTTTAAGCTTGATCCATGCAGGAGCTTTAGATTCCAAAATGTAAATGCCCCTTGCTTATCTAGACTCTTAGCTGCGAATCAATAGGGCATCTCAAATTTCATATGAGTAAAAACAACGTAACTATAATATTTCTCTAGCTTTTTTTCCTTTCTAAGAAATGGCACCATCTCTCAGGAAATTCTTCAAGCTCAAACATACACTCTATTTTTTTTTACTTCCCTCTTTTCTTCCACTCTAGGTTGCAATTTATTGGCCAGTTCTTTATAATTTCTATTTGAGTGTGTGCATATATACAGTGTATGTCCATGTGAGGGTGTGGAGTCTGGAGGAGGATGTAAACATCCTGTTCTATCACTCTGACCTTATTTTCTGCTTCTCAGTGAACCCAAATCTTACTGTTTCAGCTAGGCTGATTGGCTAGGAAGTTCCCAGGACCCCCCTATCTCCTCTCCTTACCACTGGGGTTACTAGAACACATGGTCATGCCTGGCTTTTATGTGGATGATGGGATTTGAACTCAGCTTCTCAAGCTTGCATATCAAGTGCTCTTAACCTCTAAGCCATCTCTCTAGCCCCTCATCCTCTAAGTATGTGCATTCTGTGTATTTTTCCCACAAGGTTCCAAGCTCATGCTACCCACTGTGTTTTGTCTGAATTACTATCCACTTTCACTTTCGCCTTGCATGATCCACCTGTCACAAAAACGGAAGGAAAAATCATATTCAAACATGCATCATATTATTTCCCTCTTTAAAATCTTCCAGTGGCTTTGTATTTCATCTTAAACAACCCTTACTTTAGGGGATAATTCTCATAAGGCCGACCACCTACTCTTGCCTCAGACTCAAGCTTCTCTTGCCCCTTCTCTACTCTAAAGGCCTTCACCTTTGTATTTCACTTTCACCTGTTTTTTCACTTTCTGAAATGTTTCTTTTGGCATAATATGATATCTCTTTCCCTTTCATTCCAACTCTAGCCCAGATGTTAGCTTCTTAAGCTAGCCTTTCTTTATTGCATTCTTTATATTTCCTTAATGTGTTCAATAAAAACAATCTTCACAGTGCATGTTACTGATTTTGTGGGGGTTGTACATGGAGGAGATTTGTACCTCTTGCTCCTGGAATGCAGGCTTCTTGTGAACAGACTTTCCTACACATGCTTAATGCCACTGTAGTGCACAAACTGACAAGGGTCCTGCTGGCTTTAGATAATACAGGATAGTAATATCATTTTACTGATAGATTGTTGAACAGAAAATTTCCAAATGAAAATTAGAACTCAAAGTTTACAAAGGGCAATTGAAAACCAAAAAACCACTCAGTACTTAGAGAAGCCTAGAGGCCTTAGCCATGTGCTGCCTATAACTTACCTTCAGTTATTTATGCAAAGCTGATGGCCAGACCATAATTTGTTGGTTTGGGGACAATACTATATGTTTCTTTTCTCTCTCTGGTGTGTGTACCCCCCTAGATAAGTTAGAGTCTTTTCAAAAAAAAATCTTCAAGTGTGTGTACCCCCCTAGATAAGTTAGAGTCTTTTCCAAAAAAAAAAAAAATCTCCTTCAAGTGTGGAGTGCTTTCAAGAAGAGAGTGACCTCATTCTCTGTCAGGGTGTCTACGGACACAGTGGCTTATCTGTCCCCTGTGTATCTAAGCAGGTGCCTTGAAAGCTTTGCATTCACCTGTGAAAGAGGCTTGCAGTGGTTTCTTAAGCTCTGGTACTATGAAAGGCAGTGTGAAGCCAGGGAAGCCATGAAGAGCCCAGATATGAAAGCCGCAGCTCCAAAGGTCTTTCCTTGTGTCCCAGTCTCCCCGAAAGAAGGGGAAGAAAACTGTGTAAGGGAGCAGACATACCCTCTCTCTATCTCTGACCCCCTCAGACTCAACCTGCCTTTTGCAGGAGCAAGAGAAAGGAATATGTACCCAATGCATGAGATTGCAGTTTTGATGAACATCATCAGTGCTGGGGATTTTTATTTCTAAAAATGGCAAGAAACTTGTGCTGTTTGCAGGCCATGTGCCTGGGAGGGGAAATTCATCAGGACTAGAGACGACAAACGAGAGAGAGCCAATTTCTTCCATGGTTCCACTCCATCCAGCTCAACCTGGCCAGTAAGCTAGCAACATATTCCGCTGATGGACAATGAAACATCCAGTCTATCCAAACATATTCAAGGATTGCACAACACAATTCTCTAATCCACACTGGCCATTGCACGGCAATTCTGAAATGGAATTGTTGCATTTTAAAGTTGCTGACTTGCTGGTGGGTTTGAATAAAGGGCTGTATGCAGTTGTATTAAGGGGAGTTGAATCGTACATCTATTTCACTCCTTTTCATGTCTTTGATATCGATACCACATTGATTCTTTAAATTAATTAAGAACTCATATGTGAGAACTGTATTGACATCATTTTCCTCCTACCTTCAATCCTTCTCATTTCCCCCTCATGCCCACTGAGGGGGCACATGCCATAGTCATCATCAAGTCATATATGTATACATATATATGTATGTATATGAAAATTCACACACACACACACACACACACATATATGAAAATTCATTCTCTCAGCAGTTGTTAATGCCTGTAACTTTTCATCTAGGGGTGGAGATCTATAAAACTTCCCTCCTTTATGGCATGCCAGCTGGTGTGTGTATCAAGAGTGCCGAGTCTATGAGGCTATTTGTGTGTTCCTGTGAGCATGTACAGACTTTCTGAGCCTTAGTCATCTCATCTAGAAAACAGCAATATCCATACTGGTGTTGATCTAATAAAAGCACCCACAAACACAGTGAATACATAGCAGTTACCTTAAAATGTGTTCTCAGAGCTGGAAACTGAGCACAGGCTTTTTGGACTCTACCTTCCAAGATTGTTCTGGACACTTCCCCAGCCCCCGCTTCTTTCTTTCTCCCCTATGTCCTCCGAGATTATACATGCGGGCTGAATTCACCCTCAGACACATAAGAGACACGTGTGAGTAGGCCGAAAGACCTTTAAGAAAAGACCAATATTTGCATATCTATTATAACTACTCACTGTTGGGCTTGTTTCATTACTGTTTCTATTTGGATAATATGTAAGGTCAATACTGTCACTGTTCTGGAAAATTCATCTTTTATTAAAGCAGAATGCACTGTATTTATAGAGATAACACCTTAAATGCTACGAGAGAAGGTGTGCCAATTACACTAGCTCCCTTGATGAGGAAGTCTACAAGTTCCGTGTTTTATAATACGTTACAAGCAGGGGGATCTTTGGCTGTTTTGATACGGCTCAAGAGTCATCCCTCTGCTGAACGTGAACGTACCTGATGCCTTGGCCGTCCTTTGCTGTAGATCTGGGAACACCGAGCTATTGCTATCCACCGCGAGAGAGGTGAGAAAAGAAGTCAGACAGCTCTCTGTTCTGCATCTGTCCGTCAGTGCATTGTTAGGACACAGAAGAAGTTCTGCAAGCAGACCCCAGACCTCTATGTGGTGGGCGCAGCGCCTAGGAAGCACAAGAGGCTCAATGGGTATTTGCAGAATGAGCAAAAATGACTGCCTGACACAAAATCTTGGAAATTGCTCCTTGAATTGTTTCCCTCTCAGGAAATGGAAAGGACATAGTGAAAAAAAATTAAAGACACATAGACCTTATGCCAGGAAATCTTGAATTCAAATCCTGCTTTTATTACTAAATGTGTGACAATTTATTTAGTGAAGTGATCTTTAGTTTCTTTCTTTTTTTTTAAATTAAAGCCAGGAAATACTTGGAATAATCATCATTTTACAGTTCTTGGCACAGAGAAGATAAAATGCTTTATAATTTCATTTCCTTTACTTGCTCCTTTAGAATTGAGGAAGGACACCAAAAACTTGTTAGAATGTCTTACTTCCATTGCATTCTGCTCATGATAAATCTAGTTAAAATGAGGGTAATCTTGAATATATGGGATTTTAAAACATGATTTGGCTGTTGTTTTTTCCCCCACTTCCTATTCACTAATTCCAAACTCAGTAAACAACGTGTCTTGTCCTTTTGGTATGGGGAGAGCTAAAGTTCCTCCGGCAGGGTTTTATAGACTCCGGAAGTCTATAATGGCACTAATGTCATGATAGCAGGGTTCTAGTTATCTTTAGTGTGTCAGAAAGCTGTAGGGAAAAGAGACACCTGTTTTCAGGTTTCACGTGCTAACTCAAATGTCAGATCTCTGTGTGTGTGGCTGGAAGGCAGTGAGCTGAAAATAGTAACCTTGGTTTTCTCCTGGTGATCAAAATGTTGATGAATGTTTTAGAACAATAGGAATATAATTTGGTTGCACCTTAATAATTCATTGTTTTTGATAATCTGTGTATTTCAAAGCATGGAGTTTATTACAGGAATAAATACAGAGAAGGGCTTTCGGAGGAAGAAGAATTGGGGTTCCAGGGTATAAGGTCTAATTTACAACGTTGTATAACTCTAGACAGTGGTGATCACATAGATGTCTCAGTCTGTTTGGTTAAGAGACTGTGTGGCCCATAAACAGCAGACGTATGTTATCCAGGTTATAGAGGTGGCACTGGCAAATTCAGAGCCTGGTGAAGGTCTGACTCATAGTTTGTATGTGGTTGTGGTTTTGCTGTGCAAATCCCATGGTAGAAGAGGATAAGGGTTCTCTGGGAGCTCTCCTTTGAGGGAGTCATCCCGTTTAAGAGGGCTCCACTCCAAGGACCTAATCTCCCTTCAGCTCCACTATCCCAATACTATTGTTTGGGGTGATGGGATCTCAGTGTAAGATTCTTTGGGAATGTAAACATCACAAACTATGGTGTGAATGGTGGTGAGCTGGGTGGTGTGTTGGTCTTGGTTAGACACACTGTAGAGAGAGAGAAAAACAAAAACAAAAACTGGAGAGGTAGCCCCAACACACATTGTCTGTTACCTTTGATCAAATCTGTAAACTATACATTCCTAAGTGGTAGCCTGATACCTGTTTACTTAAGAGTCCAAGCATATTGGTCGTTGCCTAGTACCACTTCTTTCTCAGCATTTTCCAGTGTTTAGTCACTGTGCACCACTAGTATTTGCTGGAAGGCTGAGTGATAGATGCAGTCTAAGCACAGTAATATGGTGAAGGAGACACGGATACATGCACTTGAATCTCAAGCCCTTGGCATCATGTGCATAGCATAGGCGAGCTTTGGGAACTAAAGGGGGGCAGTTCCAGGCACGAGGAGAAAGCCAGGGATTTGTAGAGAGGAAGTCAGGGCTTCTTGTGTGCACCCACAGAAGGCTTCTTGCAAACCCAAATTGGGCCAGACTGAAGCACATCTGAAATAAGACACCAGGGCGGGCCAGCCATCCAGCTTCCCATCGAACTGATGGAGAGTCGAGAGCAGTGACGTTGAGGGGAGAAAGAAAAGATGCTCCTCGTTCACCCGGAGCAATCCGTCATTTCACTCTGCTTTGCACTTGGGTGCCCTCCGTGTTCCACCCTGGGAAATTGTCAGACCCACCAGCCCAGTCCCCTTTCCTAACAGGATACTTTATCTAGCGTGGCTCTAAGACGTCCTGCTCCACAGCTGGCTTTCAGAGATCAAAAGTGACCTTCTCTGAGAAATCCTAGCTGATAAAAGACATTCTCATTTGTTACCCTCTCAGTGATGCTCTGACCCTCTGGTGATGATTTTTCACATTTTATAAAGTGGTGGTGTCTGCCTAATTTCCCCACAAGGAATGTGGGATAGTCCCTGGCTTACCCAGAAGGGAGCAAAGACTCTGAGGGTTGAATCCATTCTTTGTCACCCTCTAATCCTCTCTTGGCTAGGGTTGAGGAACAACACAGTGTATTTAAAGTATGTTCTCCCCTGTCTCTCTCTTCCTTCCTCCCTTGCTCTGATCATCAGGATACAAAATGAGAAGGCCTTGAATTCAGGGGTCATACTGTCCCAGGGTGTCTGCTCATGGATGGGAATCACGAGGCTAAGAGATATTCGAGCCTAGAGAATGCTTCTGATCTTTCTGGCTGTTCTTTTTTTTCTTTCTTTTGTTCTCTGATCTCAAACTTGAAATAATGCCTCTGCATCAGTCTCCAGAGTGCTCTAATTATAGGTGTGGCCACCAGGCCAGGATTCTGTTCTTTCCTGTGACCAAAGTTTCCAGAGGCCAAAGTTATGCGTGTGTTTGTGCCTATGGTGAGAAGCCATTTCTTAAAGCAGATATTTGTCCCTTCAAAGGGCCGATGGTGAACTAGACAATACTCAAATACCACAGCCTATGGCAGGGGCTGACTCTTTTCCCCACTGGACGCTGGTTCAAACCCAGTGGCCGGCATCCTGGGAAGTTGGGGATGTGATTTGAATGCTGGTACTGGAGCAGTGACATGGGTGCTGAAGGAAAGGGCTGGGGACTGCTTTACCAAACTAAGGAAAAAGCAGAGGCTCTGGGTGGGGAGCACCCCAGAAGTCAGACATTCTGCCAAGTCTAAGATAAAGGCCCAAACACAGACAGCATCTTAATAATAGCAAACAAGTCGGCTCCAAAATTTCTACTGAAGAGAGGCAGGGCGGATTTTCAGTGTGGGACTGAATATGGAGGCACACAGTCAGGTACTACCCTCATGCAGAACACTTTTCTGCCATTACCCTTTTGATGGCATCTCCCCAGATGGGCAACTGTCAACCCCCAGCATTCCAATCGCCCTAATGGCATCTGGACCACCTCAATCAGGGCTGCACACTTTTCTGCTGTGTCTGTCAAGTCTTCTGATATTTATTCCAAGTCAGACTCTGAAAGTCCTTCGGGAGTGGCATACCAAAGGCTGTGTTTGTTTGCTCCAATTTTAGGTTCTGTGTGCCCAAAATATCCCAACACCTGTAAGGTAGGTGTCATTGTAGAGGGAAGAAAAATCGCTAATCAAATGCACTCAGAGCAGTGGATTATTGAACCCCCAAATCCTGGCTTAAAGACAGAGGACTAGAGAAAAGAGAGAAGAGTCTATCACCTAAGGCCTCAGCACTAAGTCAGGGCAGACCTAACCTGTAGTCTATCTAATCTTTAATTTTCTTGTAACTTTATCACTGCCTACTTACAAGAAACACATTTTAGTTTCAAACATATGTGATTGGCTACCAATACTAAGGAAACAAACAAAACCAGCAGTGTTTAAAATAATGGCTTCAGTATATTTCTCCAGCATCTAGGGACAGGTAGCTTCATGTTATCTAGTCTTACTGGGAGGCTCATGATTGGTGTAAAAAGCATAGACTCACCTAGAAGTCAGGGTTTGAATTGAGTTCAGACACTCAATTTCCTTTTCAGTTTTGTAATCTTACGTATATTATTTAGCTTTACGTATATTATTTAGCTTCTACAAGACTCATTTAATTTAATGAGTAGCTATATAAACAACATTTTCCTAGAGTTGATAGGAAGTATATTTGTCCAGCTTTGTTAGAGAAAGAACACATGCTGGGTGATTAAAAAATGGAATCTCTATAAGGAGTTGACCACAACATGCAAGAAGGACCAATGGGGCAATGAATAAAGAAAGGTAAGGCATCCCAGGAGTATCAGGTGTAGAATGTCACTGTTTGCCCTAGAGCTGAATAGGAGATGCTATTGTAGAGCCCTGACTCAGAGCCTGGTGGGAACTGGAACCCCGGAGGATGGCCACCCCGGGGGATTTAGCTAGGGCCTGGACTTATTGATGAGACTGCCCATTAGAATCTCAAAACATGGTTTTAGGGACTGACTGTTGGTAGCTGAAGCCTGAAGGGGGATGCAGCCAGTTCTGGAGAGTCTATGCAAAGCTACAGGGGCAAGGCAGAGGGAGGCAGAGATGGAGAGAATGGCAGCATCCTAGTAACTGTATACAGAGACGGCTTTCTCACCCCACATGTAATAATTACTAGGTTCTTAAACATCAGAGGATTGCCCTCACCACCTGGCTTAGGAAACTACAGACTTGTTGCCAGTCTGCCACCAAGATCAAGGTGACCGGGGATGAGTTCCGCATGCGCACACACCACCATCACCATCTTTCTCTGGTTTATAAAGTACCTCTCTTGTCATGTGTTTACTACTCAAAACAAGGAGTCAAGGATGAAGTGGATCCTACAATCCAGGGAAGGGAAGGTTAGGCATGTCATCTCCAAATCAAAAGTTAAGACATGGCAGAGTCAAAGGGAGTCTGAAATCTGACTCCAACTTGATTTGTTTTTCACCTGTAGGCATTTCTGTTCAGCTAATGTCTTCATGGGTTCCTGGGTTCCAATACATCAAGCAACGTCTTCCACCTTTTCCTTCTGCTGGGCAGTTGGTGTTATTTTCCTTCATTTATAGTAGGGAAAATTGAATTCAGTGTGGTTAAGTAACTTTTCCTTTATCACAGAAGCCCTCGGTAACAGGTCTGGGTCTGTGAACCCAATGACCTCATGAGCTTGAGCTAATCAAGTCTGTGATCACTTCTCTATACACGATAGATCTGGGGCTTGCAAATCTCAACTTTCTGAAGCAGGTTACCCAAAGAAACTCCATTTCTGTCTATCCTTCTGCATGAAGTTACCATGTAAGAATGTTGTTTGGGTCAGTGGCTCCAACATTATGAAACTAGCCCAATTGAACCCGACAGCCTAAGTACCTCCAAAGGTTGCCTTCCAGCTCCGAGTCTATAATATCATGGGATAGAGGTGAAAATGAACACTGCCACGGAGCATGGCTGAAGCTTCAGAAGGGCCTTTGTGGAGGATAGGGAGGTCTTGTGGCAACCGCTGATGAGCAAATGCAGTGGATGATGGCACGGGAGTCTCTGTTTCCACGTCTAGCCAAAGAAGATGCTGATCAGGCTGCGTGGCTCCCTGCCCATTCATCTGCTGATATGGTGTCCTGATGGGCTGAACTCCCAGATTTATCATCCAGTTTGGCCGAATCAAAATGTTTTCCATTTTACCAGGATAGTGAACAGGGCCTAAGCAATGGTGGGCAGCCTGTTACCTTCCCATTCTTGTGCTGCGCCTGTGAAAAGAGCCATTCACCATCTATGGCTTCGTTCTAGCCAGACAATCTCTTATGTCCCTAGAAGCTGCTCTTGGCAGCAACAAAAATCTGTGGGATTGACCTTGGAGGCGGAGGGAAGAGGGCAGTTGCCAACCCCAGGAAGACAAGGTCAGAGGTGAAGCTGGATGCACATGAATGGAATTTGTGAGCAGGAGCCCCCTCCCCTTGTGTGGCGAGTGGGATGGGGGAGGAGAGAGGCTAGGGGCAGGAGGGTCTCTCAAGTGTGATGGAGCAGGGTGGGTCTGTCTTAGGTCCCCCAGGTAAAGAGAGAGCGGGGAAGGCATTGCATTGCTGATTCAAATGAAAGGTGAGCGTGAAGCAGAGCTGGCAGAAGGAGGGTACCTGACAGACCTTGTTAGAGGAGAAGAAATGGGAGAAACTAAGCAGGGTTCTGTTAGGGGAACCCCTGAGACTGGTAATGGAGAACCCCTGCTGAGTGCATTGCCTAGGAAGTCCTGATTTCATGAGAAGCACACGCAATGGTAAAAAAAACCCACTTTTGATTCCACAGATTCTGATGTGAACTACACTGGATGAAACATTCCTGTGTAGTTCTTAGAATCCCAAAGCAGACCTAATTCTCCTTCAGAGAACGGCAGGCTCAGGAGCCTGTTGACTAGCCATGTTCAGTTGGGAAATAGGCAATGGGACTTCATAGCTGGGTGGAGTTCTCTGAAGGTTTTATTTGAATCTGACAGATGTTGCTGTTTGGGGTGATAGAGGAATAAAAAAGGAAGTGACAAGATCAGCTGTGCTATGGAGACCAATCTTGGCAGCACAGTGGATTGTGGAAGGGCCACTAACCTGCACTGATGAGCAAATGTATATCAAAGCAGAAAAGCCACAGTGGAAACAAGGTTGTGAGGCTGGGAGACTCAACCAAACTGAGAAAGGGCAGGGGGGGAGAGGTGTGTGGTAGATCATGTGTTTGGATTTATGTCCAACGCCTTATGTATATCACCTCACTGAACCCCTGTTTTGATCCTGAAAGTTTTTACTGTGTCCCTGCTTTAGATGAAAGACTTGGCTCTCTTAACTCTTCAGTGTGACTGTAACCAACACAATTTCATCATCCAGGAAATAAAGAAAGCCTTTCTTCTAGTCACCCAGCACAATCATCCCTTCTGTCCTTCTCTTCTGATGATGTATCAGGGCTGGCATGGTCTACATTCTGAGGGGGAGCTAGTTCTTCCTCCATTCTTGGAATGGTTCAAGATGGCTGGATGGCTGGGGATCATGCTCTATTATCATCTACTGTGCCACTACAAATCCTCACTGCTCAGCCATCTTCCCCCTTTTGTTGTTACAGGGGGTTCACGGGTCATTTGCTTTGTGTTAACTCACACGATTGTTAAAAACAGCTGACATTTATGTGTGATCACATGTGGATAAAGCACTTAACATACTGAGTGACAGCGATAAGTGCTCAGTGAATAGTCTTTGTTTTAATGGGGCACACATCTGAAATGAGGGGGAATTGTGCTTTCTTTACAAACATTCCCTTTCGAAGTTTAACAGAAGAATGAGTTCAGAAGGGATGGGTTGAACAACTTAAATTTTGTTCATTTGTTTTTTAACTTCTTTTCGTATTGTTGATTGGCATGAACAAGACCAATGTGGAATATTCAAAGATGAATGAAGTATTATTCCACATACCCACCCATTGTTTTGGTTCGATTTCTGGTCCAGCCATTCCCATTGGAATGTGTGTGCCTCCAGTACAGTGTGAATAAAAGGGGATAAGAACCAGAGTTAGGAAACCTGACAGCAGACGTGAACTCTGTGTTTGGGAAGGTGACATATTCATCCAGTTCTTCACAGATTTCATTTCTCCACATCTGGAGAGACTTTGGAACTAGGAACACCAGTGATCACTTCTAAAACCAAATACTTGTGGCTGGAGATATGGCTGGAATGAAGAATAATGTCTGCTCTGCCAGGGGACCTAAGTTGAATTCCCAGTACACATATGACAGCTCACAACTCAGGGGATCTGATGCTCTCTTCTGGGCTCTCTGGACACTGCGTGCATGTTATGTGCAGACAAACATGTGGGCCAAACACTCATGTACTAGTAAATAAGATGTTAAAAACAAAAACTCAGTAGAGGACGATTCCCCTCTCAAGGGCTGAAACAGCCATGGCCTCACCAGTAGACTCCATCTTTTCAGTGCTAACCCTCCTCACTCAAGCCACAGACACAACTGGATGCTCCTAGGGCAAAACTGAAGTAGAATGAAGAGGAGCTGAGAAACATTTCTAGAACCTGAAAGCCTAGGTTTAAATTATGTCTAATGCATGTAGCAATCATGTGACTTCGTCAAGCTCACTTTGGTGATTTGAGCTCAGAGTCTAATCTTGGAAATAAGGACTATAAATGCATTTATCTTATGAAGTTTTTTAAAGGTTTCATGAGACAATGGATGTTAAGTGGTTACTATAGTATTAGATATTAATAAGCATCCCCACCGTAGTTTCTCATTCTCCGTGAACTCCATCTGTATGCTTTCTCTACCTCTCAGTCACACCACAGTCTCAGCTCTTGTTTACATATTCATTCTTCTCTTGACTGGGAGCTCTCGGAGGGAATAGACTCATTCCTCTGCCTTTTTGCCTAATGTCTCATTCAGTGCAGCCAGTACCCTGACAGATAATCAATAAACGTTTTTTTTAGAAATCAACATGTTGGAATGAAGATACACAGATGCCTATGCTCTATTTTCCGAATATTAAAAATACAAAAGAAAGGTAGAAGCAAATATATATATGCCTAAATGAATCAGAACCATGGACAGCCACTCCTTATATTCAGGTTCTGCCAGGCCCTTAGGAGATTTGGCGAAACTCCAAATCTGTGGGTGGGTGGTAGTGAAAACTCGGTTGGGGCTAAGTCCTGCATGGCAGGATTAGAAGTGGGCTTGAGCAAAATAGTGAAGGAAATATGGACAAGGTTTATGTTGGATATAATATAACCAGTTTTTAATCTTAGAGGGTTTGTTCAGACAGGATCTGAGCAGCCATTGTTAAAATCTGAGAGATCATGTAAGAGAGAATCAAAACATTTTAAACAGTACAATACAAAGGCCCCAGTAGGGTATATGTGGGGATAATGAAAGACAAAAGGAAATGATGAGAAGATTCAGGAAGGTGCAGACTACACCAAGACTTCTGTTCTGTGAGCTCTGATAGAGGGGAAAGTGGGGAAAATAATGCCACCAAGAGGCTAGTGATGTTGGGTTCGATTTAAACTATCAAGCTTGCATGGTCAGAGTCTTCTCTGTGTGGAATTGTCCAGTTAAGATGGGCGTGACAATCAGAAGAGAGGACAATATTCAGGGAACATGGAAGGAATATTTACTTTATTTTGCTCAGACCCTAATTGATACACCCAGATTTTTATTAGTATTTTGTGAATCACTGGAACCCACGGGCTTTTCTTCTTAATGGTAAATCTGCACAATCTGAGGTCATAAAGTCAAATTGACCATGGAAATGTTTCCTACACGTTTTCCCTAGATCAGTTGCCTCTACGTTCTCGAAATATTCATCAGGATTTTTTTTTTAAATTTATCATCTATTTTAAAGATTTACTTTAAATTCATTCTTTTTATATGTAAATATGTATCTGCAAGAATGTATGTGCATGCATGTGGTGTGCATCTCTGTGCGCCTATGGAAGCCAGGAGAGGGTTTGGGATCCATCAGAACTAGAGTTCCAGACATTTTCAGGATGCTCAGCTTGTTATGTGGGTGGTAGGATATGAACTGTGGCCCAAATGATTGTTCAGCAAGGGCTTTCAAATCATTGAGCTGTTTGCGCAGCCCTCTTCCGAGGTCTAGCCACTCCTGTTTACAAGTACATTATCTTCATGACTTTAGTTTGCTAGAAATTCAAGTGTACATGTCTTTAAGGAGATGTGTATATCTGGATCTGAACTTCTTAACCTGAGTGCCACAACCCCAAATGGGGCTCTGTGATTGAATATGGAGCTTGTGAAAAAGCTTGGCAACAGGAAGAGGTTTCTTAATATACAGTGGCTGAAAATTGAAAATCAAAATCATAAGAAATCCATGGTATTTGAACATCACTCACCTTTGTTGCATCATGTGATTTCATGGTAGCCTTGGTTCTGAACATGCAGGGGTATCTTGTAATACTATGACCTCTGTCCTCATACCAACCAATGCTAACAAACATGCCTGAAACGCCTTGGTGATGATTCTAGACTACTGTATGCTCGGATTTTCAGTGTATTTATTTTAGCTAAAAAAATTATCTTTGTTTTTTTAATAGAAATACAATGGTTTAATTAGAGAAAAATAAAGTCTTAATATTTTCTTACCATCATTCTTCAGTTTTGTAAGTATTGAATTGGTTTCTCATTGGATTGCGTTGTGTTGGAAAGAGTGATTTAGAAGAAACTGCTGTGTGAATTGATGACCGGAGTTTCATTTAAAAAAAAAATCATTAAATGAATTGATTAGGACAGAATCTCCAACAATTTCTGAAATGGCCCTAAACATTCTTCTGCCATTTAATACTGCATGTTTATGCAAAGTAGCATTCTCAGAATTCACGATAATAAAATCAAAGTGTCAATTAACTTTAAAACATTGAAGTTGCTCTATGTCCTGGAGCATCGAATAATCAGCCAAGATCACGTGGCCTTCTGTGATGGTCTGCATGAAAATGGCCTTTTTAGGCTCATAGGAAGTGGCACTATTAGGACCTGTGGCCTTGTTGGAATAGGTATGGCTTTGTTGGAGGAAGTGTGTCACTGGAGTGGGCTTTGAGGGGTCAGATGCTCAAGCCCTGCCTTGTGTCACTCTCTCTTCCTGCTGCCTGGTGACCCAGAAGAACCCTCTCCAGCACCTCTCCAGCACCATGTCTGCTGGCATGCCACCCCACCATGTTTCCTGCCGTGATGATGATGGATATAATGGACTAGATGATGAACTGCAAGCCAGCCTAATTAAATGTTTTCCTGCCATGGTCATGGTGTCTCTTTGCAGCAGTAGAAACCCTAACTAAGACACCTTCTTTATCAGCAGGTAACGAAATCTGCTGATGTCATAACTGAGGAGTTAGGGTCATGGGCCTGAGAGTTAGACTATCTGTTTCGAATCTCAGTTTTGGCTTGTTCCCTTGACCATCATAGGTAAATTGCTTAACCTATCTGAGTACTACAGTAGTTGACAAAATGCATATGTAAATAAAGAGTACTTATTTCTATCAAGTTTTAGGTAAGTTTTCATGATTTTTCTTGTTCAAAATATAATATAGTCTCCATCTACTTTCTGGTATGGGGTATGGTGGGATAGACTTGCTGAGCATATAACTGGGAATTAGGAAAATTGAGTTGGAGTGTAAGAATTGTGCCCATGTAGCTGTCATTTTTTAAGTGTGTGACCTTTCTAGACCACAGTTTTCTCACACACTGATTTTAGTGGTGTGTTCCAGTCACACAATGTCTAGGATTCATTTTTTAGCATACTGCTTGAAAAGATAGATAAGGCTTACTCTGGCCTCATAATGAGAAAGTTGTAAAGATTAAACGACTGTCCTGTGACATTTCCCCTCTTCACGTTGACTCTTAATTTTTAACCACAAACATTGTTTTTATTCAATAAATTATAAAGGAGTAAGGCAATATCATTGCCTAAGTCTGTGTTAAGCCAAGAACATCTGGATGGAAATTGGGCAGCCACTCATGTACTATACTAACAGACCTGTCATATAACCCTCTGGACTCGCAGATGCAAAGGGGGAGGTTTCAGCACACATCTGTGGAGGTGCATAGTTCTCTAGAGCACGTAGAAGGTACATCTGGGGAGTAGTAAGCTTTCCACTTTACTTACCTATACGGGGAGAGAATGTGAGCAGACTGAGGTCACATTAAGAAATACAAACAGTGACGGACTCCAATTTAAAATTTCAGTGTAAAACCTTGTTCTGGTTTTGGAGGGTCTTTCACTCTGTTTCCAACTGGAGTCGACATGACCACATCTGAGTAGGCATTTATCATACTTCGACTGGGGAGGCTGGAACCTTCCATCCCTCCCCACCCCCCCTCAGCCCATTTTGTTGTACCTGCCCTCGATGAGGGAACAGCTATGGTGACTAATTTACAGCCAATATATTAGTCAATGAAAAATTAAAATTTATGACATGTTACCAAAATCCCTTCAAAGACAAGAGCTACTCACAGCCTTAGGCAGAAAAATCTCTCTGCAGTGAATGGCTGTGAACACGGAGATTGATGGCTGCTTGAGGAGCCTTGAGTGACAGGTGAGCCTTAAACAGAACATTTATCACCATGCCCCAAGGCTCAGGGGACATCGCAGAAGAGAGGGCAGAAGGAAAGAGCAAGAAGAGGGAGAAGATTTGTGAACTGTTACCTTCTCAGTATGACACAGCCAGTATAATCATGTCCTCACAAGGGCCTTGGTGGCCTGCATAAGACTGGACATTTCCATAGCCATTCATGGACTGGGGAGAGTCTCAGGGGGCCCCGCCTTTCCTTTCTGGACTGCAGTTTACTGGATTCTGAGGGAGGGGAAGGCACTGTTTTTAGTTGTGTACCACTGATGAGCTCAGCAGACTCTAATACGTTCCAAACCAATGGTTATATAGATGGTCCTGGTTAAATTCAGTGGGTCACATCACAAAACACAAAGATATAAATGTGGGAGAAGGGTTATAGGGAGAGAGGATAATAGGTGTGCGAGGGTGTTCTAGAGGGTGTGGTGAGTAACCAGAGTGCATCATATCCATGTGTGAAATTGTCATAAAAAAGAGATTTCATTAATGATGAAAAAAAAGTCAAACCAAGTCCTGGCTCCATTCTAATTCAGCTCCATCCCTCTGGAGCCTGAGATTCCCATGCTTTGGCTGCTCTAAGGAACTCACCATAAGCATCCTCTAGGGAGGGTCTGAATCAGGTGGGCAAAAAAAAAAAGACAGGACCTAACAGAAGCAGAAAGTAGAGACTTATGAGCCAAAGATATTTTTCTTCAAAAATCCAGGCTCAATATTCATTTCTATTCTTCTGTTATTGTCTTAGTGCATCTGAGAGGCAAGTGCCTCTAACCTTTAGTAGGGTGTTGGGGACCAAGAAGCCCCCTGATCTGAAGTGCCGACCAATCTTCCTCATCCCCTCTACAAAAATAGATTTCTGCAGAACAGCCTATTCTGCAGAACAGCCTACTGCATAAACAGCAATAGTTTCGAGACAGAACTGACCGCAAACATTCCAATGAGACATTACACATATAGCTGTTGTCTTCTGACACGTCTCATGGTCAAGGCATATTATAGGTAGTACAAATTTAGTTAGTGATGTTCCAAGTGTCTTGTGGTCAAGACATTTTATGAGGAATAACTGCTTCCCCCTTGGCCTAGGGCACTATAGTTTTAGTTCCCCTCCAACCTTACCCCTCCCTGCCAAAACTTTCCTATAAGAATAAATCCCTGCTTGCAATAAAGGGAACCTTGACGCATTTCAGATTGACTCTGTCATTCTTTACTCGCGCTTGGTTCTCTCTCCTTCTTTCCCTCCCTTCCTACCCAGGTGATCCCAAACTTGAGGCCCACGAATAACCTGGCCTGCTGGACGGGTCAGTAGGGAACTGTAGGGAAGCTTTGTGATTTGGGAGGGAGGACAGAGAGGCAAAGTTGGGGGTCAGGGAGCCCGTTCCTTTAGGGCTTTGTAACAAGTGCATAAAGCTATACTTGGTTAGGAATGTGTCTCTTTGATTGATCTCTCATTTTCACAGCTTCTACCTAATAACAATCAAGTTATTTTATTTTATGGAGTAGAAATATTCTTGAAAAATTGGCTATGATTAGAATTTCTAAAAGCAAATACCACTTTCCCCTCTTTACGCCAATTATAAAATTGTAGAGGTATTCAGTGTGAAAAATATTGGCCCACAATATAATGAGATCATTGCTGAGATTAGATTTTAGGGTGTTTTATAAAATCCCGTATTTAAATTTTAAAATGGCAATTTTAGGTGGGTATTTATAACCTGAATTACTAACATAAAATCTTCAAGAAAAGTCTTTAAAATTTGCTTGGAAAATTATTTATTTTGAAGTCTCACAGACAAGAATCTGCTAAGAATAAGGACACAGTTTTAGGCTGACAGCAATGTTAGTGAGGGTAGGAATAAAAGGCCAATCACAGGTTGTCCTAGTATGGGAGACATCACCCATACGTCAATAGGAGCATTTAAATAAGGTGTAGTGACACAGCATGTCTCTCTGTATCCCCATCTTCCTCTGTTTTCTGAACTCCCAAGCTTTAAGAGTACTCCTTCCATAACACACAGCTCCATAGAATATAGGATGGTGTGGTTTTGTTGGTCTCCCTCCTCTTTTGTGGATGCCCTGAGGACAGAACTGGCCTGCTATGTTCACTGCTGTTCCCCAGCATGCAAATGAAGGACAGATGTTCAGAAGAACCTTGATAATAATGTATGTTGCATGAGCAAAAATATGACTGTCCAGGGCATCTCCTCTATGAACCATATGCTAAATGAATGTCATTTATCACACAGCCCTTTTCATAGCATACATTTAATTCATTTAATTTGCTTTTTTTTTTGAGACAGGGTCTTTCTGTATAAACCTGGCTATCCTGGAACTCATTTTGTAGACCAGCCTGGCCTTGAACTCACAGAGATCCTCCTGCCTCTGCCTCCCTAGTGCTGGAATTAAAGGTATCCTCCACCTCCAACCCAACATTTAAATATTTTATACAAAATCTGTATAATATACAAACAACCATTTTATTTCATTTACAAAATATTTGTTTCATTTTTGTTGATATGCTTGTGTGTATGTATGTGTGTGCGTGCTTATGTGTACGCATGTGCACATGAGTGTTCATGCCTGTGGTATTCAGAAGATGACATCGGAACCCCGGGGCTGAAGTTACAGGCAGTGTGAGCTACTGATGGGTGCTGGGAACTCCTCTGATGCTCCGCTAGAGCAGGACGTGCTCTGGATCCCTGAGTCATCTCTCCAACCCGAATCAACATTGAAAGTGTACAACTAATTATAAGCTCAATGTCCTTGGTTTATGGCTAGAAACCAAATATGAGCGAGTACATCCCATGTTCCTCTTTTTGGGTCTGGCTTACCTCACTCGGGATAGTGTTTTCTATTTCCATCCATTTGCATGCAAAATTCAAGAAGTCCTTGTTTTTTATTGCTGAGTAGTACTCTAATATGTATAAATTCCATACTTTCTTCATCCATTCTTCCATTGAAGGGCATCTAGGTTGTTTCCAGGTTCTGGCTATCACAAACAATGCTGCTATGAACATCGTAGAGCATATACTTTTGTTGTATGATAAGGCCTCTCTTGGGTATATTCCCAAGAGTGGTATTGCTGGGATAAAACCGGACTCTCTGAACATAGTGGACAATGAGGACTACTGAGAACTCATGAACAATGGCAATGGGTTTCTGATCCTACTGCACGCACTGGCTTTGTGGGAGCCTAGGCAGTTTGGATGTTCAACTTACTAGACCTGGATGGAGGTAGGGGTTCCTTGGACTTCCCTCAGGACAGGGAACCCTGATTGCTTTTCGGGATGGGGGGGGGACTTAATTGGGGGAGGGGGAGGGAAATGGGAGGCAGTGGCGGGGAAGAGACAGAAATCTTTAATAAATAAATAAATTAAAAAAAAGAAAGTGTACAACTGATTTACTTAGCATCTTGGGCAAACACTTTTTTTCTAATTCTAAAATATCTGTGCCACCCAAAGAATACTGGCAGCCATGAAACAGTTACTTCCCACATCTCCCTAACCTAGAACCTGACAATGACATAGCCATAGATTTTCCTGTTCTGGGTAATCTCTATAATATTACTGACTGTCGTGTGTCTTTTGTGCCCGGCTTCCTTCAGCGGGGATAACCTTTTCCAGGTTTATGGGCACTGTGCTATGACTAAGACCCCCAGACCCTCTGTGGTTTAGTAACTGCACGAGGCAGCACATTTCCTAGGGTATCTGCAGTGAACATCTGGGCTGGGCCCACTGGCTGGCTCTTGTGAGCCGTACTTTTGTGAGCAGTTGTGCAAGTGTGCACTTATGTCGTCTTTTCTCATCTGGCCCTCCTCCCAGAACTGTGAATGGAGAACAAAGATGAACTTATCTTATTCATTGACATATTCCTCACCAAACTCAGCGTAGAAAAAGATCTCACTGATGAATAGCTGAGAACAAAATGTTCAAGTCTCGTGGTATTCTAATTAAAATCAATGACTGGAAGTTCCTGAGCAACACAGAACCAAAAGCTGTAAAAACGGAATGATTGCTACAGATGCGAATGAGCAGCAGGATCTTAGGGAAGCTGTTGCAGGGTGGTGGTGAGAAGGTGGAGGACTCTGGGAGGGAAGGAGCGAGGGAGGGAGGCGACAGTGGAGGCAGAGTGTGGGCCAGTGGACATGAAGCCAGTGAGGAAGTTAGAGGCCTCCAGTGAAGGACAGGGTTGCCACAAGACACTTAAGCAGTCGGGAGAAGCACTCTCTGCCTCCAGGAGATATCTTTTTATTTTTATTTTATTTTATTTCATCTTATTGTATTTCATTTTCAAACATCAAAGTTTACTTCTGAAAAAGAATTTGGTATTTGTGGGGGGATCCTGAAGGTACTCCCAAGGTTTTCAGAATTGATTTTTATTTTTATTTTTTCTATATTATTATTATTATTATTGATTTTGACTTTTAGAAATAAACTTTTAAAATGTAGAATTGTCCTCAGATATTACTGTTTTTTTTACTGACATATATTTTAGTGTTAGTAAGATACGCATAGCATACGTACATCTTATTAGTGATTTATTTTGTTTTTTGTGTGTATGTGGTGTGTGTGTACTTATTAGTGTAGGTACATGTATGAGTGTATATAGATCCATGTGTACATGTATGCACACATATGTATTTGTAGGCCTGAGGTTAATATCAGATGTCTTCCCTCAATTGCTTTCCATTTTTATTTTTAAAAATTAAAATATAATTTCATTATTTCCCCTTTTCCTTTTGTCTCTCCAACCTCTCCTGTGTACTTGTCCTTTCTCTCCCTTGAATCCATAACTTGTTATTGTTTTACACACACACACACACACACACACACACACGGGGGGGTGTGCATACACCTAAATACATAAATACAACCCAAGGAATCCATTCAGTGTTATTTGTATGTATGTGATTTCAGGGCTGACTACTTAGTATTGGAAACCCAATTAGGGTGCTCAACCTTGAGGAAGACGATTTCTTCTGTTCTCAGCATTCCTTAGTTTCCTGTAGTTCTTGTCTGGGGGCGGGGCCCTGTGAGAGTTCCCTCTTCTACGTGTCTATGTGTGGATGCCTGAAATTGTACTTGTTCAGGTCTTGTTTGGGTACCCAGACCATTGAAGTATCCCTGGTGAAGCTTTCCTGACATTTCTAGGAGACACAATCTCACAGCCATCTTCCTGGTCCTATGGCTCATACAGTCTTAGCAATGCTCCCAGAGCCTTAGGTGCCAAGGTTGAATTATAGATCTGTCAATTGGGGTTGGGTATCCCACATTCAGTTGCTCCTTGAATTTTGACTGGTTGTAGTTTTCTGTAATGACCTCCATCCGTTGCAAAGAGGCATTTCTTTGATAATGAGTGAGAGCTATCCTAGATCTGTGGATTTAGGATAAATATTCATATTATTATTAGAAATTATGCTGGTTTAGTGAAACAGAGGCAGTAGATTCTCCTCTAATATCCATTACGTCACTAGCTCCTGGCAGTTGGCCAGGTTTCCAGTACCAGGCATGATTTCTCTTCTGTTGGTCAAACCTTAACTCCAGTTAAATAGCTATTGGTTGCTACCAAGAAATGAGCGCTGCTATTGCACCCTTGGTCATTGTGCCATGCTGGGCATTGTTGTGGTTAATAGGCATTGCAGCTGGGTAGGGCTATTGCTTGCTTCCCACCTTTGTCAGCTGGAGTTCCTTCTGTTCCTATGAAAGTCCATCTTCAGGGAAAGGCTTTCAGGATGTATGCAGCTGGAATAATCAGGGGGTCTCGTGTCCAAAGTGCAGCAACAGAGACTTCTAGGAGGCAATGGAGAGCAATAGCAATAGCCTATATTGTGTTGGGAGCCTCTTGCACTCCCCCGACCAACAACTCAAAATGAGATTTCTCATGGCAATGAATTGTTGGCCCAAGTGGGGTAGCTTCATTTAAACTTTTTAAGTATATGTATGCACTTAGGTTCATATGTATCATATGTAATTTCAGTTAAATAAAAAATATGATTTCTATGGCTTTTCCAGTCATCATTAATGTTATTTACCCCTCTTCTCTCCATTTTCTTCTGAACTGATCTACTTCCCCGTTCCCCAATTAAAGCCCAACACCTTCCCCATCAAATTACTGTAACCCGCTATTTCCTTTTCTAGGGATCCCCCCTATCACTATGGTCACTTTTTTACTTTTCTGTTTTGTGTGGTTGCTCCAGGTTATATGCTCAAATCTGCAGATTTAGAGCCAGGAACCACATGAAGAACATATGGCATTTGTCTTTCCGGGTCTGGGTTACTTTACTCAGCCGTTTGGTTCCATCCATTTACCTGCAAATTTCATGATTTCATTTTCACCTTTATTTTATTCCAATTATTTATTTATTTATTTATTTATTTATTTATTTATTTATTTAAGATTTCTGTATCTTTCCCACCACAGCCTCCCATTTCCCTCCCCCTCCCCCAATCAAGTCCCCCTCCCTCGTCAGCCCAAAGAGCAATCAGGGTTCCCTGCCCTTTGAGATTGGGTCTCTTATTGAATATAAAGCCGATGAGCCAATGGGTTTCAGAGATCTGCCTGTCTCTATCCCATCCCTCGTGTTGGGGTTTGTGGTGGTTTGAATGAGAATGGGCCCCACAGGCTGAGCTGGTGAACTTTCTCAGAAGGGTTAGAAGGTGTGGCCTTGTGGGAAGAAATGTGTCACTGGGGATGAGCATAGAGGTTTTGAAAGCCTACTCCAAAACCAGTTGTCCCCCGCTCCGCGCCTCTCTCTCCCTGCTGCCTACACCTTAGCTACTGCTCCAGCACCATGTCTTTCTGCCTGCTGTCCCGCTCCCCATCATGATGATAACAGACTAATCCTCTGGAACTGTAAGCAAGCCCCTAGTAAGATGCCTTGGTTATAGTGTTTCTTCATAGCAATAGAATAGTAACCAAGACAAAGTTACAGTAACCCTCTACAACTAAAAATCATTTCCACTGACTATCCTACGACTTCTTCATTTAAATCCAGCAAAAATATCTATTTTCATGCAAAAAATAGTAACTTATATAGTGGCTTTTATGTTCTTTTTATTACAATGAGTTTTCTCTGTATTACAGGGTGCTAATTCATTATTCGATCCTCTCCCAATCTGTTATTATACTGTCATTTTTTTAAGTGAAGAAACCAAGGTTAAGGGAACATAGTGATTTATTCAAGGTCACAGAGAGTGAGTGGAGCTGGGGTGTCGTGTTAGGGTTTTTATTGCTGTGAAGAGACACCATGTTAATGGCAGCTCTTACAAAGATAACATTTACTTGGCGTGGCCTGCTTACAATTTCAGAGGTCCAGTCCATTGTCGTCATGACTGGGAGCATGGCAGTGTGCAGGCAGATGTGGTGTTGGAGCTGAGAGTGTATGTACATCTTGCAGGCAACCTGAAGCTGACTGACAGTCACAGTGAGTGAAAAGTCTGCTCCCACCCTGCAATGGGTACCCCACAATGGCACACTTTCTCCAACAAAGCAACTCCTCCTAATAGTGCCACTCCTTTTTGCGGTCATTTCTTTCAAACCACCACAGATGTGAAGTCAGTTTCTGCACACAAATTCTTGCCCTCTGCCTCCTGCTCCCTCGGACTCACCTTGGATAACAATGGGTAGGCGAGTGCGTCACAGTAGCTAGGCCTTCTGGGAAAAGAGGAAGATGCTTCCAAACAATGTTCATTCTTCTAATTCAAAAACATCTTTGGAAGTTCACTATCTAATATGTCTTTCCCTTTTCCCCAATTTAGAGACTGTCTTAGTTTTTATTTATTTCTCCGAACATTTTTAACACGCATGTTTTAGCTATCTCATTCAGTAAGTGCTAAGGTGTGGGAGCCAAATCTGAGTTTGCATTCTGGATTTGGATTAGTCGGGTGACCTTGGAGGAGTCATTTAACCTTTCTGACCTTCAGTGGCCCCAGATGTAAAATGGTGATTAGAAGAGTACCTACCTCACTCTGTCCTAATGAGAAGCAATTGAGGCAATGCATCAAAATTGCTTAGCATGCCTCCATCAGCGACTGCAAACACTGAACGGCAGATGTTATTATCCAAAAATATTAACAAATGAGAAGTTCATCCAGCTGAGCCAGTGCTCATTGAAGGGCCGAGTTCTTGCAGCTGAGATCTATGCAAAGCTCCCAGAGTTTGAAGTCAGGTAGGGATGAGTGCCAATCTCTTTGTTCATCTCTAGCGGTTAGAATGGACTTCGTCTGTGCCTTGCAAAATGCCCAACTCACAGGTGGCTTGTGAAGAAATCGGAAAAGCTCTTGAAACAAATGCTCAGTAAGTGTAAACTACTGTTCCTAGAATAAATATTAGTGTTAAAAATTCTGACTAGTTGCTCAGAGAGGCGCTAGAAGTGAATGCTCACTCAGTATTGAACATGTCCTTTTACGATAACCTTCCAACACTGTAGTAGAATCCGAGTTTTGATTAATAAATATCTTAAAGTTTAGACCCCCCAAATGCTGTTTGTGGTTTGAGGATATCTGCCCCTGTGTCTTTGGTCTTTATTATGGCCCAAAGTTTTACATCCGGGCAAACAGCCATGTTTCGAGCACTGATTCCATGTCTGTGCTGGTTACTGTGGGAACTGCCAAGATGAACGGACTGATTATCAGCTTCCTTTCCAGTCCACGTTCTTGGGTGTTAGATTGTCATCTGTTTCTGGGGCTTTAAACACATTTAATTGCTGATAACTATGTTTTTTCTTTAGTTCTTACATCTTCCTGACCTTTAGACTCCTCAGCATCTGCCCATTTTTTTCATGTTTATTTAGATGTGAAGCATCTCACAGGTAATTTGACCAGAACAAAACTCTTGACCCTCCCAATACTGTTCCATGTACCTGCCCTTGTCCAGTGCATACTACTTCAGCAAAGAACACAGTACTTTATTCAGCAGTTGAGGCCAGAATTGGAGTACACCATGACCTCTGTCCCATCCTCATTCATGGTATCAATTCACACCATGAGCTTCAACTTCTAGATCTAGTCCGATTCCAACCATTTCCACCAGTCGCCTGCCTAGTACCACCCAACTTAACAGTCAGTCTCTTGCCTGGCCTAGTGCTTCCTAGTTTATTGCCCTGTTCTAGTTCTTGCTCCAGGTTTATGCCTCTAACACAACTCTAGGGCCCCCATCCTCAGAGACTATAGCGTAAGGAATTTTCAGTCAATCCTCTACTGAGCAGGCTTGCCAATTTTAAGCAATGTTAATCCTTGCTCTTCTTAGAGCTCTCTTGGTCTCCCTTTAAAACAATTCATACATGAATAAGAAATATTTAGATCATGCTTATCACCATCCCCTAAAACTCCTCCTGGACCCCCACTCATCTTTGAAACTAATACCTAAAACCCTACCAGATGCCTTGGGTCTGGCTCACACCCCTAACTTACTTAATTCCTGCCCTCCTTTCATTGCCCCCAGCCAGCAACCTTTGCCTTTTCTCTATCAACCCAAGTCCTTTCTTTGACTATGCTGGTCTCTATCTGAGATGCTCCTCCCTCAAACATCTGCATGGTGAATGCTCTCATTTTGGTCAAATAGATGCTGGAATATACCTCTTAGAGGCAGACTTACTGACTGTGTATGGTTTAGCCAGTGTGCTGGTGCCTTATGTATCTGAATTATTTTTTTTCTTTATAATACTAATTCTATCTTACATTGTTTACTTACCTGTCTGCTTAACTGTTCTGTTTCTCTTTCCTAGGTTCTTACTCTTCACAAGGGCGGGGGATTTTATCCATTTGATTCATTACCATACTCCCTACATGCACTACTGTATAGCGAGCTCTCGATAACTATTACAGTCAAATGAATAGACTATACAATTCAACCATTGGTTCATGGATTCTTCACTGAGCTAGCACTCACTAATAAATTGATATGTTCAGGCATCCTCCAAACATGATCTTGTTTCAACCCATTTGACTGTGTTCCTCAGCTTTCCAAGTTCATAGAGGCTCGTGGTGAAGAAGACTCTGAGCTGCAGAGGTGTGGCTTATCAAAGGTGGTTATCAAAGTCTGGCAGGTTCCACCAATCAGAAACTTCCCACTTTAATAAGTAATTACCTATTTTACCCAGTAGCTAGCTAGCCAATGGTTAATTATGACAGTTTACAAAGTTTAAAAAGGGGGAAATGTATAAAGCATGACAACATATACAGTATATTTTGGAAATCATATTAGCTAGTTTTGTTGTAATAATAAATAGCCCCAGAGACTTATGACAAGAAATCATGATTTCTTGCTCCTATTACATGAAGACTGTAGATTAGCAGGGGTTCATTTGAGTATAACTCAGCTTGTTGACCTCATTATCCTTCAATTGCCATGGCTGGAACACCCCCATCAACCATATGTAGTGTTTCCAGTGGAGGCAGCAATGAGAGAAATCAGGCCAAAGCATTCAAGCACATGCAGAATTCCTGGCCAAATGTATTCCTAATATTTTATAGGCTATAGCATACCACACAATCAAATTCAAAGTCAATAAGGCAGGCATCCGTAGTTCTTCAGCAGGATGCATAGCATAGACACATAACATGGCAACAGGTGAAAATATATAATTGAATTATAGAGGAGAACAGACTTAAAAAATAATTCTCAGTCTCTCAAGGGGGAAAACACTTCAAACAATGGGGTTCATGGGGTGAAAATATAGAAGACTTTCCACACTGTCCCCAAGCCTCAGAGTGTGTCTTTATTTGGACAAATGTTGATCGATCATTTTTCTCCACCAACTATGGGTGACTCCAGAGAGACTTAACTCATGCATTCTTTTATGTGAAGACTTTGTGACACTGAGGAGGGAAACTTGGGTCAACTTCGTGAAAGACTGATGTGAAAACCAGCTGTTAAATTATTCGTTTAAAATTGGAACTACGCGTTTTTCAGCAGTCAAAATATTTGGTATACTGTCTGGAAGATCTTTTTGTTTTGCGTCCTGGGAAGCTGAATTAAGCTTGGTGAAAAGGCATTAGAATAAAAGGAACCAAACACACACACACACACACACACACACACACACACACACACAGAGAGAGAGAGAGAGAGAGAGAGAGAGAGAGAGAACAAGTTTTGGAGCTGTTTTTACAATTTGTTATTTTTATCTTTTCTTCTGAACTCTGCAAAATTACACTCCAATTAATATTGTCCATAGAGGCATTATTGGATAGAATTTTATTTATTTAACCACACCCCCTCTAATTTCTCTGGGAACAAACCTTACATTACGTTTGTAGAATTCCATGCTTCCTCTGCTTGGCTGCACTCTATGACATATAGGAGTCACTATCTCCTCAAATGACTTTGTCTAATGATTGTTGATTGGTCCATGAATGGACATTCAATCTAAGCCTAACAAATAAGAGTTCCAACTTTATCTTTTTACAATTAAGACTAGGAAAATGTACAAGCATTACTACAGCTCTATAATAGAGATCGATGTCAGGGATGGTGATGCCTCCGAAAGTTCCTTTATTGTATAGGATTGTTTTGGCTATCCTGGTTTTTTGTTTTGTTTTGTTTTTCCATATGAAGTTGATTGATGTTCTTTCAAGGTCTGTGAAGAATTAAGTTGGGGTTTTGATGGGGATTATATTGAATCTATAGGTTGCTTTTGGTAGGATTGCCATTTTTATTATGTTGTCCTACCTGTCCAAGAGCATGGGAACCCATTCTCTTTCTATGGATACCTTGCCAAGCCTAGATATAGTAGAAGGGCCTTGGACCTTCCCCAAAGCAATGTGCCTTACCCACTTTGAGGAGTGGATAGGGGGAGGGGGAGATGGTGTAGGGAATTAAAGGAGGGGAGGGAGTGGAACAGGGATCAGTATGTAAAATGAAAAGGGTATAGTTTGTATTCTTTTTAAAATAAAATAAAATAAAACTAGGAAAATGTTATAATTCTCCATTATACAAAGGAAAGGCAGGGAAGGGTATGGGGACTCAGCTTTCTCCATGTCTGTATTTTCTCTGATGACAATGAAGAACGTCTGAGTGAGAGGCAATCAAATTGAGATATTGAAAGAATCAGATGACATGGCATGTGCCACCCATAAGTCCTTTTCAGGCCTCACATCTGATTGTTCCTGGTGTCCAGTCATTTCTGCCTTGAGTGTACTTGGTCATCATTCCTTTCTTGGGTCCTGTGAATAATTAATCCCTTCCTCTTTAGACAAAGGTTGCTTGGGTTGCATTTCTGCTTCTTGCACACAAGTTATTCTTTGAAGCATGATGACCTTTAAAATACAGTTCGTAGACAAAAAAGGTCCTAAAGGGTGAACCCCGAGAGAACATAAAAATATATATCAAGGGTAGGTAGAGGAAGGGGGTCTGGGCTCAATAGTAATATGGGATATATGAGATCCACAGTAGAGATGGGGGCACCGGCCAGGGGCAGAGGAGGATTCTAAGAGGGAAGGTGTCAATACATACACGTTATTGAGATAATCGGGCAGGGTGGAACCAAACACACACTGAATGGGTCTGCCAGAAGGCTGCTGATACTCTCACTATTAGGGATGTGCAGAGAGTGTATATGCCGGAGCCAAACAACATGGCTTAGGCAGCAATTACTATCTCTGAAAACTCATAAGTCTGAATGATGTTTGGCAGTAAAGACAAGAAATGGGACTAGTATTAGGAGAAATATATTGGTGGTGAGGAATTTGAATTCCTCTCTCTTAATATGGAGGAAATATGACTAGTAAGTATTTACTGAACACACACTGCATTTCAGGACTATGTTAGGTATTAAAATACACATATGAATAAAACACAAGCAAGATTAAATAAATTATGATACCACCACAAAATTGAATACTAGCATCCCCCAAATGATAGCTCAGAGGAGTAGGCAAACAATAAAATCTGTTGCAGTTCATCAAAATTGTAAAATAAAGTTGAAAACTAGCATGCACATAAAAACCATTTTTTTCTGTGCATATCGAGTTTGATATGCGTACAAAGAAAAGAGACTAGAAAGATACACAGAAAAAATACGAAGTAGTCTGTAACACCGGTGTCAAGATGATGAGAAACTTCTATTGTGTCTTTTTGTAGGTCCGCATATCCTACAGCTCTGCACTCAAATGGTGTTACTTTTATAGCCAGAAAAACACATAAAAGGAATGGACTTCTTTTATCCCAGATGTCTGTCGATGCTAGAGTTATATTTCCCAGAGGAAGCAACATTTGAGCAAGTCCCTGAGATAGGAGCAGAAATGATCTGGTTAGGGTCAGGGAGATGGTACAATGGGTAACGACACCTGCTGCTAAGCCCGGTGACCTGAGTCTCATTCCTGCGATCCCCCATGATAGAAGGTGTGGCCTGACTTTGGCAAGTTGTCCTCTGGCCTCCACACAAATGCTGTGGCACAAATTCATGTGCAAAGTTAAAAAAAAAGGTAATAAAAATTTAAAAAGAATTGATTGCATTCGAAAGAAAGGAAGAGAACGAACATTGAGTAGGGAGCTGTATAAATTGTCAAGGAATACTCCATAGTCTTCAGACAGAAGGGCAGGAACAGAAGAGTGTGGCTGGCAGGGGAAAGGCTCTGTCCCAGCTGAGCCCTGCTTATCTGCTTGCTGGAGAGGAGGCCCTGACACTTAGCTGGGTTGGCGCTGGCTGCAAGTCCAGGCAGGACATTCTGAGGACCTCAGCTAGGGACTGGGTATGGGGCTGGGGAGCAGGGCTTCACCTTGTTGTTCAGGAAAGAGGAGTCGTTCTCACAGCTTAGCTTTGCCAGCAGCGCATCCTCCAGGAGGATCTTGGGGTGATATACAGGGTTAGCAGTGAGAGAAGACAGAGACTGAGGGAGGCCTGGCGGTGCCATGACTGCAGAGGTTGGGTCTCTGGAGCAAGTGTCCCATGGTGCTAAATGTCACTGACTCCAAATGGCTGAGCCTTGCTTTTAGAATATAATGTAATCATATTTCTCCTTTCCTCACTCCAAACCCTCCCACATACCCCTCCTTCTTCTTTCTTTCCCTTTTTGTTATTTGTGTCTATTTATTCTATTTTTAAAATTAATTAATTTTCCTCAGCTTGATCAGTTTTTCGTCCCTCCCTCCCTCCCTCCTTCCCTCGTCTTCTTTCAGTCCCTTCCCTCAATCCTCTCTCCCCACTCCATCCACTCCTTCTTTCTCTTCAGAAAAGGGCAAGCTTCCCATGTATATCGGTCAGCTATGGTATATCGAGGTGCAGTAACAATAGGCGCTCCCTGTCCTATTGAGGCTGGACTAGGAAACCCAGTAGGAGAAAGGGGTCCCAAAACAGGCAACAGAGTCAGACAGCCCCTCGCCCCACTGCTAGAAGTCCCACAAGAAGACCAAGTTACACAGTTATAACATATGCGCAGAGTGCCTAGGCCAGTCTCATGTAAGTTCTCTGGATGGTGGTTAAGTCTCTGGGAGTCTCTATGAGTTCAAGTTGGTTGATTCTGTGGTTTCCTTGCGGCGTCCTTTACTCCTCTGGCTCCCACAGTCCTTCCTCCACCTCTTGGGCAGGATTCCCCAATCTCTGCCTAATGACTGGGTGTGGGCCTGCACCTGTTTCTACCAGTTCCTGAGTGGAGCCTCTCTGATGACAACTGGGCTAGGCAATAATCTACGAGTATAGCAGAATATCATTAGGAATCATTTCATTGACCTCTTTTAACCAGTCATATTTTGTTCTATCCCAAATCTCTGGGCTATCCTGCCTCTGGGTACTGGTCATCCAGGCAATGCCAGGGGTGAGTTCCCTCTCACGGTACGGGTCTCAAGCTGGAGCTGTCACTGTTTGGCCATCCCTTAGTTTCTATGCCACCTTTATTCCAGCAAATCTTGAAGCCAGGGCAGATTGTAGTTCAAAGGTTATGTGACTGGGTTGGGGTCCCCAGTCCCTCTGCTGAAAGTCTTGTCTGGTTTCAGCAGATGACTGGTTCAGGCACCATATTCTCCATTGCTAGAATCCTTAGCTAGGTCTACTCTCATAGGTTCCTGGGACTTTCCATTGCACCAGGTTTCTAGTTCATCCCAGAGATGCTGCTGGTTCCAGATGTCTATCCCAGTCCTCTTTCCCTCCATCCACCTCCTACCCGATTCTTCCTGTTCTCATGCCCACCTACTCCATCCAGACCTCTCCCTCCAGCCCCCTTGTGATGTCTATTTTATTTCCACTTCACAATGTAATTTATATGTCCCACCTTGAGCCCTCCTTGTTACTTAGCCTCTTTGGGTTTGTGAATTGTAGCATGGTTTTCCTTTATGGCTAATATCCACTAATAAGTGAGTATATACTATGCTTGTCTTTCTGGGTCTGGCTTACCTCAGTCAGGATGATCTTTTCTAGTTCCATCCATTTGGAGGCAAATTTCATGATGTCATTGTTTTTAACAGTGGAGTACTACTTCACTGTGTAAATGTACCACAATTTATTTATCCATTCTTTGGTTGATGGGCATGTAGGTTATTTCCAGCTTCTGCCTATAATGAATAAAGCAGCTATGAACATAGTTGAGCAAGTTTTCTTGTGGTGTGGTAGATCATCTTGTGGATATATGCCCATGAGTGGTATAGCTATGTCTTGAGGTAGATCAATTCCCAATTTTCTGAGAAACTACAATATCAATTTCCAAAGTGACTGTCCAAGTTTGCACTCCCATCAGCACTGGAGGAGTGTTCCCCTTGCTCCACATCCTCTCCACCGTGAACTGTCACTTGTGTTTTTGATCTTAGCCTTTCTGACAGGTGTAAAATGGCAAATCAGACTCATTTTGATTTGCATTTCCCTGACGGTTAAGGATGTTGGACACTTCTTTAAGTGCTTTATTTGAGATTCCTTTATTGAGAATTCTCTGTTTAGATCTGTATCCTATTTTTTAAATGGATTATTTGTTTTGTTTTGTTGATGTCTAGTTTCTAGATTTCCTCTCTTTAAAATTCATACCCTGACTGTTCATCAATTGTTACTGCATGAATATAGGCATATATGTATACATATGTATTTCTAAATATAGCCTGGTCACTCTGCTGAGTCATTATCCCCCTACTCATGCAGACACTGGCTACCTACTTCCGTCAGAGTGGGTAATTTCTCATGGTGCTGACAACTAGGGTTGTTGACAAGCATTCTTTTGAAGCTGGTCTAGACAATCCATCATGGCGTCTACAATAACTGACAGTGGTGAACTTCCAGAATCCTAGAATCTACTAGAATCCTAATGTGCTACTCATCTTCACTCCACCCTGGCAGTGGTACTGGTACCATTTCCACACCCAAGATCTGACGTGGGATGTCCTTATGTATCTGTGTTGCTTTATTGGTTGATGAATAAAGCTGCCAATGGCTTAGCAGAATAAAGTCAGGTGGAAATCTGAACTGAGATAGAGAAGAAAAGAAGGTAAGTCAGACAGACACCACGTAGCTGTCTAAAGAGACAGATGCCAAAACCTTATCTGGTAGACCACAACCTCATGGTGATACACAGATTAAAGAAATGGATTAATTTAAGATGTAAGAGCTAGCTAGGAATACGCCTAAGCTATTGGCCAAACAGTGTTGTAATGAATATAGTTTCTATGTGACTATTCAGGTCTGGGCAGACGGAAAATGGAAAAGCAGTCTCCTTTTACATAAAAGGTTATTCAACTAGGAAGAAGAAGAATTGGGATTTGACCTAGCATTTGCTTCTAGTGCCTTAGACTTTATTATACCCACACACCCATCATTGATAGTCAGGAAAAGCGGGGTTGGGGGCTGGAGCCATTCTGGTTGGGCCATCCTGGAACTTCAACGTTGTCCTCCTTCTCCTCTTCTTCCCTCTCCTCCTCGTTTCCTCCCCATTCTCTCTGTGTATGTATTGGTTATTAAACCCTGGACCTTGTGCATGCAGAATCAGCACTCAGCCATTAAGAGCCATCTCTAGTCTGCTTGCCTTCTTACCACCTCTGTCCTCTTCCTTACTTCCCTTTTCTTTTCCTCTCTTCCTTTTATCTTTCATGCATGATTTGTTATCCTGAAAGGGAAATTAAAATTCCTTGAAGAACATATTGATTTCTCAAGCAAAGTCCAGCCTAGGGATTAATGAAACAAACCCAAGCTTCAGAGAAAGCGTGCCCTGATACATATTTCAAAGGTTGTTTCAAAAAGGTTATCCACGATTATGGAGATGCAGGTTAGCAATGGTTAGTTCTTAGACTGACACCTAATACATGCTCTTCTGAGACACTGTTTTTCTTAAGTGAAATGATTACCTTAAGTATAATTCCACAGGGGAAATTTCAAAACAGCAATCAATTTAGCTTTGTAAATAGAGTCAAGGTGGGCTTTTTGCAACTTTTTTGCTGACAGTGTCTGTGGAATGGGGAACCAGACTGGGGACTTTGAAGGTGGGCTGCAGAGAAGGGATAGGAGGAGAGGGAGGTGAAAGATGGCAAAGAAGATGGGGAACATTCCTTGGTAGGCTTAGGGCAAGAAGACCTGGATATTCTCGTAGGTTCAATCACTGTGCTCTCACTGCTTGTGTGTCATGTTAGAAGTGAGAGTGAAGAGTGGTCTGTTGTGATGATAAGGACTGACCCAAAGGCCAGCCCTTCCTTCCTGTTCAAGTGTGCAGGACCCGAGTCTATCTATCTTCTTTCTCCGCTGTCCGCTGCAAGGTAGCAATGTCTGCATTCCAGGTCTCCGGTACTGTGCGCTGGGCCGAGGGGAGAATGCCTCCTTGCTCTTAGTCAGTCCAGCAGTCATCTGCAGCCGTGGAGAGCAGAGGGACTGATTTCTTGACATAAACACACCGAACAAGCAAGACAGGCCCCAAGGAGTTATTTAAAACCCAATCGCAGAGAGAGAGAGAGCATCTCCAATCTGAAGCTCTTGCCTAAATATAAGTGGCAAAGCTTATTCAACATCAAATCAAATCAATGATAATTTGAGGACTAATTAGCATTTGGGGCTTTTTTCAGAAGCATGGTGATGGGGGATGTATAATGCTATGTGATTGGGGAGAAGCACGTAATTATGAGACTGAATACATTGTCTCCTGGAGACTCCTGATGGAGCAGATTCTCTTAGTCACAGGCCAGCCACTTTCAGAGGGAGGAGCAGCAAGGGCTACACTGCTGTGCCTCTAGGGTGGGGCTGGGGTCATTGTTCTGACATCAGGCCCATTACTTCCTTTTAGACCAACAGAACTTCACCCTTTACTTTCATCCCCAGAGTAAATTAACAGAGGAGATTAAAGAGAAATTGAACTAAAAGAAATTAGAATTTGAAACATGTTTGCTGGAAGCCAGTTATCAAAACAATCCTAGCAGCTAGAGCCATGAAGTACTTTCACATAGCTGTGATAAGCCCTAAACATACACCATCAGTATGATGTTTGGAGTGCCCTTATGAACTCAGTATGATGTCATCGCTATTATTGCCGCCGCCATCATCATCATCATCATCATCATCATCATCATCATCATCATCAAGTCTGAGGTCCTAAGAATTTTGAGATTTTTCTCAAGTCTCCTAAATAGAAATTGGCAGATCATAGCTTAGTAGATTTAGTAGGTTTCTGGCTCTATAGATTATGGTGCTCATTCCTATCCTATGCTAATTTACATCAATGACAGTCTCATCATCCTATGGAGATTTGGAAGGCAGATATTCTTCAAGACGAAGGAGCCCTGGCTTAGTTCTCTGGAGTCACCCAGTAGAGGTGGCTGATTCATAATTAGGAAAAATGAAGGCAGAAATAAAATCTGAAGAAGCAGTAGCTCCAATTTTACAGAATGACAACATCCCCAAAATATTCAGGCCCCACTGGAGAAATAGTCTTGGCTAAGCGGGAGTCCTGGTTGAAGTGCAGAGTTCCCAGTCTGCCCTGTTTTCTGAGGCGACCCCAGAAGCCCAGGCTTTCTCCCCAGGTGTCAGATAGCTCAGTACAAGGAGAGGACCCCATGTCTCTAGCTTTCGCATGCCAAGCCCACCGTGGGTGGCTTCCTGGCCTGCAGGTGGAGAATGACTCGGAGGTTGTGTCAGGGCTCAGGAGGAGCGAGGCCGGGCTAATCAGGACATCTGTAGTGGCCCTGGTAGTGGCAAGGGGGTGCCTGCTCTGGCAGCTGCTCTGCCTGCCTCCCACTCTGATTATTCCAGCTGTTCCCGCAGTCTCACTTTGGCCGGGGAATATGTGGAAGAGTGTTTTCCTAATGAGGCTCAGGCTGAAGCAGCTGAATTCTGCCAGAGGCCCCAGCATGCACAGGCACGGCACCCAGCAGTTGGCCACATCCCTTCTCTTCATGGGACGCTAAGTTGCCTCGTTTTCACGTTTTAGAAGTGATCAACTAAGAGGCAGGTGCCTGAGAACAGAGAAGCTCCATTAGAAAAACAAAGCCCTTTGAATTGAGTTTTTCCCTGGGTTGAATATTAAGAGGCCAGAAAGTGGATGCTTTCCCAAGACTGATGAGAAAGATTCAAATCCCACTCACTCTCCTGAGGCGGGCCTCATGGGGGTCCAATTGCTGAGTACTCTGTTGGACAAAGTGAGACAATTAGTCTTCTTGAGAGGCAATCGAGATGACTTCAGAAGTATCAAGAAACAAGGCTTTTATTTTACTATGATGAGAAAAATCTCAATGAGCTGAGGCCAAAGGTTGTTGTACAAGCAATTGTTATGAAGAGATCGGCAACTGTATGAGATTGCACATTATATATTATGATCTACACTGCCATTTGCTTTCGACATTAACTCGATAACTCAGTTCTTTACTGGAATTCTAACATTTACCTGGAAACTAGGGTCCTCTACAAAGAGAATTATGTATTTTATATACAATGGACACTCAATCTACCAATTAAAAACATTTGAGAGATTCACACTCAAAATAGCTGTAAAACAAGGCTGTTAAAATACATTTAAACAATATTCGTGGGTAAACGCAGAGGCAAAAATAATGTTACCTACGTAGGATTATATGGTTACTATGACTGATCATTGGGATTAGCTCTGAGCTTCTTGGTAGGCAATGTAAAAGGGCATCATGCTAAGTGACATGTTGGTACTACAAAACAGAAATCTCTACAATTTGGAAAAGTAAACTTTTTATTGTTTCTAATTTCCAGTAGCACTTTGGCAGTCAGATTCCCGAGAGGAGTGACAGAGTCATGCTTATCCTAAAATCTCAGGTGCTGTTATTTACTGTTCTATTACTGTGGTAGAACATCGTGACCCAAACAACTTATAAAATAAAGTGTTTAACTGGGATTGCTGTTCAGAAGGTTAAGCGCCTATCATTGTGGGCTTGCAGTGGCAAGCAGCACACATGTTGGCTGGAGTAGCAGCGGAGAGCTCACACCTCAAAAAACCACAGACAGTAAGTAGAGAGGCATTCTGGGAAGGGGTGTAAGTCTTTTGAAACCTCAGAGCCTTCCCCCTGTGACACAGCTCCACCAACATGATCATACCTTCTAATCCTTCCAGGACAGTTCTACCAGCTGAGGACCAAGCATCCAAATAGATGAGCCTATGGGGTCCATTCTCCTTGAAACTACCACGGTTAGCCAGTAGAATGCATGCTACGCATTTGATGTACAGTAGAGAGCTTGTCATTGACACACTGTTGGTGAGGATGTGAGGTGTGACGGTGGCTGCTGGAGACAGAGCAGAGCCATTTCTCAGAAAAGTGAATTTTATTAGACATCTTCCTGGTGATTTAGTTGAATATAAAAAATATGCAGAATTTAAAAGGAGGACAGGCAAAGAGGCATGCTTGAGCATTTGGGCTGTAGGAAGTTGTAATTCTTCTAAAAATTTTTGGGGGATTATAATTTTAATCTGCCATTACATAGTAACAATGGGAAAAAAAACCAATGTTGTATATGAAATGGCTCATCAGTACACTGCCATTCTGAGCAGGGACATTTATTATCCACCTTTTTATTGCTGAGATGAAACATTGTGACCAAGGAAACTTATAAAAGGAAAAGTTTATTTGGGCCTGTGGTTCCAGAGCCTGTGATCTTAGAAAAAACACATGATGTCAAGAACAGGAATCTGAGAGTTCTTATCTTAAATCACAAGCATGAAACAGAGAGGCAACTCAAAATGGAGGAAGTCCTTAAACTCACAAAGCCCACCCACCTCCAGCAACACACTTCCTCCTGCAAGACCATGCCTTTTTTTTTTTTTTTAAGACCATGCCTCTTAAACCTTCCTAAACAGCATACCAACTGGGGATCAAATGATCAAATGCTTGAAACTATGGGAAATATGTCATTCAAACCACTACAGGGAAGGAAGACATATTAGTAGAGCTAGACTAGAAACCAGAACTATGTAATTCTCAGCGTATAAATCAGAGAACACTTACTATCAGAGAATTTGCTCCATTGGTAATAGAAGCTTCGACAAGGGAGACAATGAGGTGACCGAGAGGCCACTGAAACCAGGCAGTTGGTATCAGTTCTTAATATAGAGAGGAAATATTATTACCTAAGGGATGAGGTTATGCAAAGGAGGGGTCACCTCCGTGAAGCTAGAACTAGCCTGCCTGCCAGATGGGAACTAAAACTATTATGAGCATGCAGAATTTTATAATGGAAGCCTTTCAAGTGATTGAAAATGTAAGACAGAAGACTCAAAAGCAGACATACTTTTCTACTGATATAAAAAGGGATGAAAACACACACGGTTTTCCAGAGAGCAGCAGAGAGGAGTAACTGAGTGTTTGAATTCTTAAGTTTGATTGTCCTTGTGTACTTCTGTTCATGGATCTCAGAAATCATGGCTCACAGCAACATTTTATAACCCTCACTTTTTGTGCCTTTGCTGAGGCTGCATCTTGAGTGGCGACCCAAAGATGTGCAGCCTCTGACCATGACTGAGAAGCCCGGATGGTTCTCCTTCAAGTCTACTAACTGGCTTGCCCTAAGAAAGCATGGGAAGCCTTGTGAAATAACCCCAAGAGACTGTGACCCAACCCCAGACCACGTTCCTGACCTCTGTGACATACTCAGTTACATAGAATCTCAGTGTAGACAGAGGTTTCTGTCCTGCCAGTTCTGTAGCTGTTTAGTCCCAACAAAATACACAGAAACTATATTAATTATAAACAGTTTGACCTATTAGCTCAGGATTATTATTAACTAGCTCTTACAACTTAAATTAACCCATAATTCTTATCTATGTTTAACTATGGTTTGGTACTTTTTTTCAGTGCAGCATTTTTTCATGTGGCTTCCTCTGCATCTTGTTGGCAACTACAGACTGAACCTTTCCTATTCCCAGAATTTTTCTAGTCTCGTCATCTTGCCTATACTTCCTGCCTTGTCACTGGCAAATCAGTATTTTATTAAGCCAATATGAGTGACAAATATTTGCAGTATACAATAGCATTATCCTACAGCATCTCAGATACCAGATCTTGTACGCTGATTGCCAAGTTCACAAAGAAAGTGTAGCCTAAGGTGAAAAACAAAGGTTAACTAGGCCTGTAGCCATGTTCTGAATCCCAAATCTTCATTCTATTCCTTTCACTGCCTTCTAGCATTGACCTGATTCATGGCCCCAGGCTTTTATTTCTTGCTAGAGAATCCATATCTTAACTCACCTCAAAATTTAAGACCCGAAAGACAGAGAAAATGAAATTTTAGCTAATCCAAGCACACACTGTAAATCTCTGTCCCTTTCTGATGTGCTGACTGTAATTCTCTCGGCAGCCAACAGACACTTGGCATCTTTCCATGGCAATAGCACGGTCATAGCAGGACAATTCTCTCATCACTTGAGAGCAGATCATTGTGAGGTGACACATTTGCAAGTAAAGAAGGTTTGGGAGTCATGAAAACTTGTGTGGGTTCAGGTAGGTCAGAGGAGTTCACAGGGAACTGAGAAGGGCATGTCCTTAGCATCATCAACCAATTATTATTTTTAAGCTATAGGGAGGGAGCAAGATAGCCCACTTCACTCAGCTTCACTAGTATTAGGAAGAACAAAACATGGGGCTGGAGAAGTATTTTGTTGCTATAGAATAAGTTAATGGCTTTGTGAAGATTTCATCCCACTCTCGTTTCCTTGGAGCAATTCCTTTTCCCTGTCCTGGCTTTCAAGTAAGGAGCTACACAATATCTCTAGTCATCTGGACTCCTTCCCATATGATGCCTCTCCCTCTGGCCAAAGCTGGCTAGAACTGGCCACAGTGGACCATAACTGGCCACAGCGGGCCAGGTCCTTTCTTCTCATGCTTTGATTTACTCCTGTGTTCTTCCACTGACTTGCAAAAAAACATTCACTTTCCTTTAATCATTTAATTTATTGTGATAGGGTCTTGTTTTATAGCTCAGACTGGCCTTTGACTCTGGGGCTTCCTATCTTAGCCTCCTCAGCAATAGTGGAGGTGTCAAGGGCCCATCTGATTTGATCCAGCCCTGATCTTCTTTTCTCAAGCTCACCCATGCCTTTCACCTAACAGTCTTGGGTATAAGCTCTTACCACAGTCATAGGGTCCAGGGCTTAGACTGTGTGCTTTTGAGGGCCATTCTTAGAAATGTTCATTCTATATTAGTAGAGACCTTCCAAAGGAGAGTGAGGAAGCTAATGCCCAGATTCTGGGTAATCATGGGAAGCTTCTTGGCAGAGGAGGCCTGATTGGATTTCATAAGGCTAAATCAAATCTTAGCAGGAGAGAAGGCAGGGAGGAGACTGCTATAAAATACAGATGGAGGAGCCCTGAAGCAGACGCAGCCTTCTCTCCACAGCCTCTGTTTAGGGATGAACATCGAGTTTCTAAACACAATTTTTTGATGAATTAGTTCATTGGTTACATATTATTTTCATGATTAAAATAATGTCATACTCTGAAAGTCTGTAGATCAGTGCTTAGAGCCATCAAAATGACTAATATGTACTAGCAAATGTTATTAGACAACTCCACATAGGAAAACTCTTGCGAGGAGATCTAGAATGTTCCTTCACTCATTTACTTATTTATTAAGAACAAAGTAAGTGCCAATGTGAGGCCATGGGGAGATGGTGGGGGGCTGGAGTAAACAGACAATTTCAGTTTCATGAGGCTCGACTGCAGTTGGGCAAAAAGACAACAGACAGAGAGAAAGACAATGCAACAAAGGCAAGAGAGCTAGGACCATGCAGTGCTACTCTGAGGGGTGTCTGTGATCTTTGACATGTGGGTTCCTTTTTGTCATGCTAATGACTGGACACAGACATTGCTTCCTCATGTTAGCATCCTTCTCCAGTTCCAGAAGGATCAAGACAGAGTCTCCTCCAGCCCCATTCATCGGGTGTCTCTGGTGAGCCGCACAATGCCTCACTCACAATATAGCCCTAAAAATGAACTTAGATTCTCATTCCTTGCTTAGATCAAATCCACTATTTAACTTTGAATAAACATTTGCATACCACCTGCTATGTTTCTGCAAGCAGCAGAGTAAAGATTCAAACCTAGTCTGATGTACTTGACAGGGCTTAGTCTGAAGCTTCAGGCCTTCTTGCCTGGTCTTGTGTCTTATATTTCTAATGCAAGACAAGCAGCAGATACAACCATTTACTGAACACTGTAGCCAAATTCCTCGACTGAACCTGTAGCATGGGTTCCTACCAAGCCACTAGAAGGTGAGAGCCTGCTTCATTGAGAGGGAAGGAATCTGCCTATTAGAGAAGTTGAGTTCTCACGATGGAGTCAGCACACTGCTAACTTCGCAGTGAACTCATTCTCTGCTGATTCCAGATCTTGGCTCTTTGTGGCTGCTCCAGTGCTTTGATCAACTATTGTCTTTGGCCTGATTGTTCCTTTTCTTTCCCAAGGATCGTCAGGTAGACATCCATTTAATCACAGTCCCAGACACACATTAGCTACGTTTTGGGGGAACGTCTGAATCTCTGCATTGCAGATGCAAATGCTGTCACAGGGTCACCATATTGTCGCCTATTAACAAAGACTGGTTTATCTTTGAGCATTAGCTCATGTCCTGCCTCTTTGGTGTCTTCACCTCAGGGCTGTTGTCCCATCCTCCTGAGAGGAAAGGGATTTCATCTTTCCATGGACAGCTTCAGTTGCTTCTTCAGCTCAGCATCCATCCGTGGGACTTTTCCATAAGCACCCAGGTACATGAGCTATACACAAATGCTTTCCAGAGTTCACCGTATTCATCCTGAACCCTGCACTCACTGCCAAGCATGGGGAGATTGCACTATAGACTTGTATGAATGCAATGAGGAGCCAGGAAATGGAGGCCAACACTCACCCTATTCTTGGCAGGAAGCCCAGTGTTAACGAGTTGCAAAGACGGAGTGGTGTTATACTGACTCCTGGGTTCTTTGCCCCTTCCCAACCAACTGAAGACTGGTGATGGTACATACTTTTCATCCCTAATAACTCAGTTCTCTGAGTATCAGAAATCCTAACTAGCCGCTGGTCACAGACTGGGAAATCACAGTGATGCCAGATCGCTATAAGAAGTTCTAGAAACTCAACATCAAAACAAATGTTTTGCAGTCTAGCTCAGGCCTCCTAGCCCAGTGCTGGTTTAGACTCAGACTCACAACAAAGGACATGTGGAGTAGGGGAGATTAGTGGCTAAAATTCTCACCCTCCTAAGCTTTATCATCTGTAGAGTTAGGACAGCAGCAGCACCTCCCTTATGGGGTTGTCATGAGGATGATATGGCTCCAGTTGGTCCCCATTTGCTCTGAACTTCTGTTGGGACAGACACTTTCTTTAACATTTATTTTAAGATTTTTAGTAGCTTACAAAGAATTATGTTTCGTTACAGTGTTTCTTAAGCACACTTTTTGGGGTACTCTCTCTTCTGCTTCTTATCCTCCTTCCTTTTCCTTATGCCCTTCCACTGCCAATATCCTGTTTTCTACTTTAAGGTCCCATGTGACCTTTCTCCCTCTGTGCCCTCATCCCTAACTTCCCAACACCTCTTGCCTTCATGGTCTTCTGTATGTTAAAACACATGATTTTTAAATGGATAAAATATAATGAACAAAACATACAAAACTCCCTGTTGCTATGGAACTTCAATTTTGATGAGAAAATCTACATTAAAAAGGTAGCCGGATGCCTGGTTACCACAGTTACCAACTAACTGTGTGTTATTTGGCGAATCACCTCACTCTATAGAGAGTCACTCTGCTAATCTGGAGCAAAAATAACATCTCCAAGTGTTGTTTTGAAGGTCTGGAGAGATCAGGGAGAAGTCTCTCTGACAGTAAATACAATTCAAGGCCATGCGCAAAAGACCGTGTATCTGGATCTTGAGGCTATAGCATCTGTCCCTGATGTGGGGAGGGTCAACGTTTTGGGAGTTTTCCTCTAAAATAGTAGAGGGCATAAAAGCTGAGGATCCTGGTATCTCAGGAATCATGTGGGAAGTCAGTATCTAGGGCCCGCTGGACAAACTGAATAGCACATCAAATGGACAGAAGAGGAACACCATGGCTGTAGACTAACACTGGCAACTACAGAAGAGAGTAACCAGACCATGGGCTTGTGGGCTGCTTTGAGTTCTCAGTGGGAAAATAGCAAAATGTAAAGGATGGACTAGAGCCGATGCCACAGAAAATGACATCACCAAGAATAGAAAGCTCTCAGGGGGCTGGAGAGATGGCTCAGTGGTTAAGAGCATTGCCTGCTCTTCCAAAGGTTCTGAGTTCAATTCCCAGCAACCACATGGTGGCTCACAACCATCTGTAATGAGGTCTGGTGCCCTCTTCTGGCCTGCAGACATACACGCAGACAGAATATTGTATACATAATAAATAAATAAAATGTAAAAAAAAGATTAAAAAAAAAAGAATAGAAAGCTCTGTCTATAATCAGGTCAACAGGCCAAGATTAACACTAGAATAGAGAGAAACCAGAAAGCTGGGGGCCATGAGAAACCAGAAAAGAGAGTGGAAAAAATAGATGCTAAGAGGCTAAAATGGCTGGAGCTGTGGCCCAGTGAGTGAAGCCCTTGCTGTGCAGGCCTGAGGACTGACTGGAGGTGGCAGCCCCAGCGGCCTCATTAAAGCTGAGAACAGCAATGTGGGTCTATAACCCAGTACTGGGGAGGCAGAGACAGGCAGGTTCTGGAGCTCACTGGTCAGCTAGCTTAGCCAAAACGACAAGTTCTAGGTGCAGGGAGAGACCCTACCTCAAATTCAATGTGGAGAATTGATGGAAGAATGCAGTGTGATGTCCACTTCTGGCCTCTGCATGTGTCCCCATGGGTGATCATACATATACTTCCATGAAACTCTCATCTACAATGGGATGGGATTTGAAGATGGAGTCTTTGGGAATTTATCTGACCATATAGGTAGAGGCCTCCATGATGTTTTAGTGTGTTTGTTGTGTTTGTGAGGGACATAAGGTCTCCTTCCTCTCTTTCCTCTCTGTTCTCTCCTCCCCATACTTTTCCTCTCTCCCTCTGATAACTAGACTTCTACCTTCCAGAATCATGTGAAATGAATGCTTGCTGTTTAGGCACCCTGGCTATTGTACCCTGCTATAGCCGTCCACATGGACTAAGACAAAGAGTAGCTTATTGGATTCTGAAAGCTGAGTTTTACCAATGTTCATTCTGTTCTGTGTTTAGGGAGGCAGTGGATGTGGAGGAAACACAGATGCTTTATCCTCTGGATTCTGAATGAGTGCACCTGTTACAGGGGTGGGGATGCAGGAAAGGGAAGAGGGATGATAAAAGCTAAAATATCTTGGTCCCTCCCTACAAGTCATAGTGAGAAGTCTACATCCCTCAACCCAGGTCTCCAATTCTTTCATGTTCTCTGTGTTCTGGCAACCACTCCTTTTTGTCCCTGTGAACATAGAGATGTCAGGAACCCTACTATTCCCAGCCTAGAAAGCTGCACTTGCTCCATGCTTTTCCCATGCTCTGCATGCAACTTGCTATCCTAACTGACTGTGACGTCTGTCTTCTTCTAGTTCCCTGAGCAATGCCGAAGCTCCAGGGCTTCCGTCTAAAGCTCTGTCTCATTGGGTTCTGTTTGCATAAACTACCAGTAGGTCAGCATAATTTAAAGAGATGGTACTAGAAAAACCCACAGAAAAGAACATAGAAAGCTGGAGTCAGGACCGGGGATAGAGTCATGCTAAGATCTTGGGTTTTACTATGATAAATGCTAAGGGTTACAATAAGTAATAAATAATATCTGGCACCACTCTTGATGGGAGTCAGGCAGTGTTCTAAGTGCAATGTGTGTGTGTGTGTGTGTGTGTGTGTGTGTGTGTGTGTGTGTGTGTGTGAACTTCTTTAGTAACTGTTTTGGTTAGCGTTTCTATTGCTGTGAACAGACAACATGACCATGGCAACTCTTCTAATGAGACATTTAATTGGGGCTGGCTTACAGTTGAGAGGTTTAGTCCGTTATTGTCATGGTGGGAAGCATGGTGATAGGCAAGCAGATATGGTGCTGGAGAGGTAGCTGAGAGTTCTACATCCAGATTGGCAGCAAGCAGAAATAGAGAGTGGGCCACTGGGCTTGGTTTGAGCTTATGAAACCTCAAAGCCCATTCTGTGAGACACTTCCTCTAACAAGGGCACACCTACCCCAACAAGGCCATACCCCCAATAATGCCACTCCCTATGCATCTATGGGTACCATTTTCATTCAAACCACCACGGTTAAAGTATGGTTAGTTTTATGTCATCTTGATACAAAATACAGTCATTTTGAAAGAAGTAATCTCAATTGAGAAAATTTCCACACCTTATTAGCCTGTAGGCAAGCTTGTGGTGTATTTTCTTGTTTGATGATTGATATGGGATGGCCCAACCCACTATAAATGATGTTACCCCTTGGCAGGTGGTCTTGGATGCAATAAAAATGCAGGTTGGGGAAGTCATGAGGAGCACGCTAATAAGGAACACTGGTCCATGGCTTCTGTGTTAGCCCCTGCCTCCAGGTCCCTTCCTTGAGTTTCTGTCTGACTTCCTTCAATGATGAACAGTGCTACGAAAATATAAGTATAATAAACCCTTTCCTTCCCAAGCTGCTTTTTGGTCACAGTGTTTTATCACAACAATAGAGACCCTAACTAAGATAGTCACCATAGGAGTACTCTAAGAGTTAGTGGAATATTGCTAAAAAATTAAAAATGAGAAGCTCAAGAGACATGCTCCAGGAGAGGAAATATGTCAAAAGACTATGGAAACATTCACAGTCCATTGATGTCAGCTGTCATGGCTGCTCCTGCCCTGGAAGCTGGCTTTATCGAGACCCATTGAAGACAATTAGCTTCAATCTAAAATAACGAAAACCTATTAGAGGCTTGAGTGAAGGGATGTGTGCAATCCTTTGTGAGGTCAGGCATTTCTTTCCACCTCTGGTTTTGCTCTGTATGTTGGGTGTTGCACCCGCAGGGGCAGCTGTGCTGAGTTCCACTCTGAAGGAACCCTATTAGAATGGTATGCCATGTGCTTGGTGGACAGTAATTGCACCGTAGCATGGGCCTTCCATGTGGAGCTAGATTTCTTCACTGTTTAATCCAGCTCCCATGTGGCTGCCTCTGTAATGCTACCCATTTCGCCCCTCTGCATCTCCACAGCTCATCATTGTGTTCTGCTAGCCTATGTCCCTTTATTAGATGGCCCGCCCTGCTGCCCAGTTCCTACTACCCCTCTCCCCAGTATCTGTGATTGATCAGTGCTGTTTCAGCTCTTACAAATACTTGCAAAAAAAAACCACATCTCACCCCCTAAAATGTTGTCTGATGCTTGCCAGGCTCTGCATATGCTTCTCCCACCATCTGGAAGGATTTTTTTCTGCTCCCCTCTTTCTGGCTAACTTTCCAGCATCTCTCAAGACTTAGCTCTGGCCTGAGGCAAGGACATCAGCTGTGTGATTGATTCGTCAGTGTAATTCAAGCTTCAGCATGGACAGCAGCGTAAACCCAGGGACACTACTTGCCTGTAGGAACAAATGAGTCTCCTCTGGGAGACACCGATGCGGACAACCATCCCTGGTCTAGGTCAGCTGTCACTCTCTCTGCTCCTGTAGGATCTCCTGTCTCTCTCCCCAGCTATCAGTGTATACTGGGGAATGTCTGCATCTATGCCCAGGCTTCTCTTCCTTCTGGTTTATTCTTCCACTAGATTCTAAGTTTCTTATACCCAGAGAATACGCACTCTCCTTATTTTTTTTTTTTTAGGTCACTGGTCCTGAATGCAGTGGGTACTAAATAAATGCTGGTTAATGAACAAGGGAGCTGGTGTTGATGTTTGCCGCTCATTGTGAGTGATTTTTCTCTTCCCTTCTCACTGGACATGGAACTCTGGGCGTCTACAGAATGACTACTGAGACTCAATGAAGAGCTATTATCTGATTAATAAGAAATAGGTGGCCTTTGTAAGGAAGGGGTGACCCTGGGAAAGTCAGAGGTGGTTCTTCAAAATTCGGTCTTCTAATCTGACAAATGGGCATTAGAAAGTCTCTGCTGTTCTGCTGTTTCATAGATAGGCATGTGACGGGGACTTGGCTTACCTGGTTTATTAGGCAGATGCCCTTGGGAAATGGAAGTGAGGGAATAAGGCAAGCAAGACAGAGAAAACAAACAAGGCAAGAAAGACTATGAGACTTAATAACGGGCTTCTGTGGAAAAGATGGTCCTCACCCTGCTGGAGCCCCTCCGAGGAGTCCTACAGGATGGTCCTTATGCACTCAGTAGAGATCTGTTGGGAAACATGACAGCTGCCCTCATCCCCTTCTGACTGAAGTTTGATCCTGGGGTATTAGATTCCTCCTAGTTCTGTAACCAAGCAAGCACTGCTTTTCCTCCCCGTCCCTGGGAGGTTGGACACGGTCCAGCAGAGGAACAGTGTGACACAGAGACTTGGGATAGATGCTAACAGTATGCTGGAAACCGAAGGCCAGGCAGCAGGCAGGTTCCGAGGTGCGCCACAGAAGGAGAGTACGATAGAGTGTGTCTGTCCAGCAAATGTTCCATCTTCTCAGCCAGTTTCTTAGAAAGTAAGATGCTTTGTTAACCTAACATGTGATGGAATGGCAGGGATTTGAAGTATGCCATCTCCTTACATTTTAGCAATGGCCCCTGCTACCCAAAGAAATGTCCTACCCCTTCTAGCCCTGTCTTTCAACCCCTGTCCTCCCATGTGGACCTCTGCTGTTGAATTAGCCTCATCAAACCCGGCTCGCTTTGTTCCTGAAGGATCCTGGAGGAAGCCACGGAGCTCTGGTGATGCTCATTATATCTCCAGGAGCATCGGGGACCTGCGGTAATGAGGGCTCACTAGGCTTGTCTTTTTATTTTCCGTCAGGGAGCCAGTGCCGTCTTTCCCACCTTGTCACCCACTCGGGGGAGGCCTGGCCAGGAAGCAGACGCATGGGAGAGCTGATTTTCTCCCGCACAGGGAGCCTGCTGCAGTGGGGGTGCTCTTGTCACAGACCTACCCACAAGAGCTGCCTGGGAATATGGAGAGACCCTCATTACGCGGCTTCTCTGGCCTGTCAGCGCCACCGCCAGGACACCTCAGACTCGGCCTCATAACGAGCTCTCCGTGTGGCTCCTCGCAGGCTTTCTGTACATATTGGTGATCCCGAGCAGGCCCATTCCAGGGCCGGTTTAGTGTAGTCTGTCTACAGTGAAATAGTCTAGTCATGGTGAGACCGGGGATGCACTGACTTACTTGCTAAAACTTTCCGGTCATGATGGTGCTTTGATCGTCTTTGGAAAATGGGAAGTCTTAAATATTCATATGTTTTCAGCCAATGAATTTTTTTCTTGGCATGTTGTGTAAGGAAATACTTCCATGTAAGATCCCCTCAGAGATGCTGCTCCTAAAATTACTTGAACGTGGAGTGATGGCTCACAATAAAGGGGGCAGTAGCCGAATCTCATGTAATAGTGTGGGAAAATGATACTGGCATAATGTCCAGATAAAAATAGAGATTTTAATATTAAACTGCAGCACAGTCATCTCAATGAAAATGGGCAAAATAAAAATAGCCTATCAAATGTTCTATCAATGGTCGTAATCTTAGGGACTTGCTTCTTCTCCGGATTTACATGTCTTTTCTATGTTAAGCACACACTTCCACTCAAGTGAAACTTATTTTTCAATGTTATAGAAAATGTGTGTCTAAAAATTGAGTAAAGGCTGTCTTTGCAATTGAGCAAGCCCAAGAGAAAATAGACCAGAAGGGAGCTCAGAAAAGCGCCACTGTCATTGTGACAAAGAGCCCTGCTCTCCTGCATGTCACCTCCCTCTCCAGGGAGTAGAGGAGAGGCGAGGGCTCCTGAGCTTCACTTTTACAGACTGCACAAGTCACAGAGGGTGACTCTTCAGTTCTGACTGATTTCTGGCAGTTCTAGCTCACATCTAATTCAGTGTGGCAAATGCCTCTTAGGGACTTGGAGATACTTTTTTTTTTTTGCTATATCATAAATGCTTTTGTACTGTTGCCAAATTACTCATACCATTAGTAAATGCCAAAGCATTTTCAAATCTAAGGATTCAGCAATGTGGAAATGAGCTCCTTCCAGAGTGTCATAATCTGCTCTGGTCTTTTATGGCTAAGGTTTCTCTCCACCTCCAGAGAGGCTGTGTGTTGTGGTCCTGTTTTACCCCACCTGGCATCTACTGTGGAACTCATTATTCTTCTGCTTTCAAGAAGTGTCACAGGAGGAAGGCTGAAGAAATTAGGAGTGTTGGGTTTAAGAACAAAAATATCTAAAAATAGGCAGTGTCGACAGAGGGGAGCAAATTTGTTTCCTGGGGTCCCACCAGGTGAGACCATGACCAGCGAGCGGAAATTGTCATTAGACAAATGTTAGCTTTCAGAATGGCGTTTGGTCCACAGTAGGCAAAGGGGCTTTAAACCCTGTCCGAGAATCAGGCCGTTTAGCTTATTCCTGGCAGCTCCAAGGTCTTTCCAGACCTCATCTGTCCTAGAATCACGAGCCTCCCGTGCTTACCCAGAATGCAGTTCTGCTCACTCTGGGTTAGCCTATTTGCAAGGCTAATATAATCAAATTTTTACTAAACTGATTGTGGTTTATTCCAAACAGTGCCTAATTCAAAGCAACTGCTCATCCCCAGCTGAGTTGGGCCCTATTGTTCTTGGGCAAATAAATAAATAAATAAATACACAAATGCAATATATGGAAATCCAAACATAAGCAAATAAATTAGGGGAATGGTTATTTTGCAGAACAAAAGGTTCCCTACAGGGATTCCTTAAACTGTGAGCTTTCCAGCAGCATTTACAGTGTAATTAGATTAACCAAAATGTGGGTAACACCCAACTCTACAGTCTCTGCCTAGTTCCCTCTCTAAGGAACCCAAGCTGCCCTGAGCTTGGAGCCTCAGTCCTGCCTGGCGAGCTGGGAACTGAACTCCCTGCCTGGAGAGAGGTGCAGAATATCCATAGCCCCACATTGCTGGGGATCATGGCAACGCCCATATTTGTAATGACTGGGTTTTGGTGATGTCTCTGCAGGGTCTTCAGTGTTTCTCTTCTGCCTTGACTTGGATCTGTCCCACCTTCACCCTTGCCCTTCAGCCTTCTCTCCCCGGACTGCTCTTGTACAAGTCAAGGCTGGAGCTGGGCCTCCCAGAAATGGGAGTTCCACATGATGAGATGGTTGCTAGAGGCACTGGGAACTGTAAGGAAGGCCCCAGTAGGCAAGTGAGGCATCTGGAGAGCGGGTAACACGGGAGGCAGCTACTGCACCTGAGGATGGGCTGATGGAGGACAGAGGAAGGATGATTCCAGAGGCCAGAAATCGAGGCTGTCAAGCTAGAACTGGAGCCCTGGAGGGTGGGACATCCTGGACTGAGGTGAAGCCATAAAGGGAGAAAGGCACAAAAGAGAGTTGAGGCCTGGAAAAAAATGAAGCCATCCTTCCTGTCTTCTAGTATGTAGCCTGAGCTTTCTATTGGGTGAATCAAGCTGAAAGCCAGGGATGGTAAGAAAGCCTGGGAAATACTATTTGCAGGACTCAGGTGCCGTGAAAAGACAAGAGAGGCCAGGTAGGGAGCGGATCTAGGTTCAAACAGACAGTGCTCTCGTGATGACATCTGAGCAACTGAATTTGCTGAGATGGGACCTGGGTTCATTCAAGACCTCAGAGGCCAGGATAAAAACAGTAAGCCAAGAAAGAATCAGTCATAATAGCAGCTACTACCTGTCTGTTGCTTACTCATGGCCATTTTTTTTAATGTATCTTTTGTTAATAGACAGGAGCCACTTTTTGTGCAAACATTCATGGAGGGATGCAAGTAATGCCTACATCAACCAGATGAAGCCCTCATTGCTATCTTCATCTCACTTTCCAAGTAGGGAAGGGAGACACAGAGACATCACATTGTTCTGGGCCACACAAGCATTAAAGAGCTGAAGCAATATTCAAATCTTTGCAGCTGGACTTAGAAGTCCCTGTGATTAACTTTGCTATGCTACCTTGCTATGCTTTCTCGTTAGAAATTTCTCTAGTTTTGATTCCCTTGCTCAGGAAAAAACAAAAAACCCATTTCATAAAACTCTTGTGAGATGAGGCGCATGCATACCAACATACCTGGCTCACGGAAGACCTTGCCTTTGCACTGTCAAGGAGTTTCCTTGCTGGGAAGGGAGATCATGTGATCAGCTCCCCCTCCCCCCATGGGGCCCAATTAAGTCTCCTTTTTCTGTTGCTGTCTTCTAAACCTCGCTCTTCCCTTTCAAGACCTGGACCAGCCCCCATTCCAGCTCAGTCATCACCCATGTCTCCCATTGATATTTTTGTGGCCATTCTCTAGTAGCCAATAGTCTCTAGTAAATCAATTATTTTGGATAGTAATAAAAATGTATCGATCTCTGGTTATTACCAGGTCTTACTGAAGTGTTTACAAGAAAGAAGGGATTAATTTTGTGCCATTTTTCAGTGCCATCCAAATATACACCACTTTCAATACTATGCAATAGCTTCAACTCCTACAATTCCGTTTCACCTCTAAATCCTTAATCTGCAGCAGCAGCTCTCAAACCATGGGTTGTGATCTCTTTGCAGGTCAAACAATCCTTTCCTCCGGGCAACCTAAGCCCATCAGAAAACATAGATATTTACATTAAAATTCGTAACAGTAGCAAAAGTACAGTTATGAAGTAACAACAGAGATAATTTTATGGTCGGGGTCACCACACCACGAGGAACTGTATTAAAGGGTTGCAGCATTAGGAAGGTTGAGAAGCACTGCTCTACAGCTTTCTGAATTATGAAACGGGAGCCAGGTTCTTCCTTGTTCATCTCCATGGCATGAATTGAGTGCTCTTATAAAAGGAAAAAAATATTAATAAACACAGCTAGTGTATCTCACTTACTGCAAGCTCAGTTCTACACTGCATTCTTTCCACAGCCCTTTTGAATAGATGCTGGCTGTCTTTGAAGTACAGATGAGGCCCTAAAATACATTTGGAATAATTTTTTGGTCAACGTTACAAATCTTATAAGTTACAGGGCCAGAATGTGAACTCAAGGCATCTGGGCCCAGAACCAAAAAGTGTTAGCATCCCTCTGGGAATCATTTTGCCTGTGTGGGGTATTTTCTATTCTGAACTTTTGTACAAGTAGACAATTTAGGTCTCAGTGATATCCAGTAGGGAGGAAATATATCTACATTAGTATGGAAATCTGGAAATCTTGTGGCTTCTTTCTTCCTCCCTGGTAAAAGTGAATTTGTTGTAAACCTAGCGCATATATATATATATATATGTGTGTGTGTGTGTGTGTGTGTGTGTGTGTGTGTTTACAAAATATGTACTTTGATTTACTTGTGTATGTCTGTGTGACTGTATCACATATGTGTGGGCACTCTCGAAGGTCAGAAGAAGGTGCCAGATCCTCTGCAGTTTGAGTTGTAGACTTGAGCTGCTGGGCATAGCTGCTGGAAACTGAACCCAGGTCCTCTGAGAGAGCTTCAAGCCCTCCTTACCTCAGAGCCATCTCTCCAGCTGAACCCTACCAGTTTTAAAACATGTATTTTAGTGTCTTCCTCAGGACTCTTGTGACCTCTCAACTGTGTCATGATCCCCACCCTCACGACATCTGCTCTTCTGTAGGTGTTAAAAACAGCATGTATCTACCAGAGCCCAAAGCACTGCCCCTTTTTGGCTTTCACATGTGACCCTGTCCTCCCAGAAGGGGGTATGTGTAGATTCCCTGACCATCTTTGAAGCATCACAGTGTGGAGAATGAGACTTCTATTTGTGGCCAGTACTAACCCTTTGTGTCCATTAGAAAAGACTTCCATCTCAGGACCAGTTTAGAAAAAGACCACATTCTGGGAAGATGGATGAGAAAATTCCTGTTATATCCTTACATCAGGCTACAGAAAGACATCAGAAGGATGCTTGTGGGTTGAGTGTTTGCCCATTCCTGCCCCTCGGCAGAACTGCATGCACTGGGGACTCTGTTGGTATCCCTTCTCTTTCCTAAGTGGCTCTCTTAAGGCTGTGATGAGGTAGGAACAGGTAGCAGAAAGTTTAATAACAAGAAACTAAAAATCATAACAGAATCCCCGGCGTACTCCATTAGTAGCCAAACTAGTCCTTAAGTAGAACCCTATAAATAGAAGCTCCAAACAGCAATCAGGGCCTCCAGTACCCTCACTCATGTGGCTCACTGCCAATCTTGACAGTGTATCTTTCTCGAATCTGTGTTATTGCCTCTTCCTGAATAAAGCTTTCTTGTTCCTCTAGCAGATCTATGCTAAAGTTTTAGTACTTTGGGTAAGAGGCCAATAAACTGGGAATACTGGATCTTAACTCTGGCCACTGGTAATGGCAATACCTTCCAAACACTTATTCTCAACCATCAAGGTTTCTACACTGTGCCCAGACCCTTGGAAAGCATATCCCAGAATGCTTTCTTCTTTTGAGCAGGACTCACCTGCCCCCTTTCTTTTTTTTTTTTTTTTTTTTTAACTTGCTTTCTGGTCTCCTTTACTTTCTTTCAAAGGGACAACAGAAGAATTCTCGGTTTCTGTTGTTTTGATCATTGTGCTCTTGTGCTCAGCTGAGGCTGGAGCTATGTGCTCTCCTTGGGTGGCTGAGGAGCCTGTGGTGGCTGTAGGGGCTGGGTGCCTGTGGCTGTTTTGATAGAGTTCAGGGTTTTGCTAAACCAAGAGTTTTTTGCAGCTTGTATTTCATTCAAAAGCGCTCCTCTCTGATGCTCTAGTTCCTGAATTTTGCACTTGGCTTCCACCAGTTGCAGCTTAGTCTGCGCCAGTTCCAGCTCCATCTCCCTCAGCTGCTTCTTCAGCGAGTCCTTCTCATTATCGGCTTCAATTCCCTGGTCCTCTCCACTTACAGAGGCTGGTTTTAACGCTCCTTCCTTGCTGAAAATGTCACTGCAGTGTTTACATGCCATCATCTTACCCTTTACTGCTTCTAGCTCCTCCTTGCTGGCTGCTTGCTGTTTTTCCAGCCTGGTACTTAACTGAGAACATATCAGGGAAGATCTTAACCTGCGTCTGTCTGGAGTGGGAGAATCATGGCGACTCCTCACCTGCCCCCTTTCTTGACTAAGTATAGAAGTCACTTTTTGGCCTAATTCGAAGCCAGTAAAGCATCTAAATGAGACTCTGTGTTCCTGAAACTCCCGTGTGGTTGATCCATGAATGATCTGGAATTCAGGGCAAAGAAGGAAGTGCTTTTGCTGCATCTTTGAGACCAGAGGAGTGTGTGCATCTCCCCGGCCTATGACTGGCTACTCACATACCTGCCTCCAGGGTTCAGATGGGTAGATAGGCCCCAGGTCTGTGGCAGGTGAAGGCAGTCCACAGCCCGGCTATATTGGATAAGCAAGAAGACAAACACACAGCCTTTAGACATTCTAAGCAGACATGTTTAATCCCCCTGCAGTAATTAAACCCATCCATCTTTTTCTCTGGTCCACAAGAAGACTGATCAGGTATATAAGTTGCCACACATAACATCCTTAAGCTATACGTGATTGGGCATTCCGGTGCTACTACAGTGTGACAGGAAAAAGATATCTAAGCTAGTGGTTTCCAAGGGTTTTATTTTGAGTCCACATTAACAAATGGTTTTAGAAAGTTTCTATGCGTGTATGCCTACTTAGTCATTATTTATGTAGAAGTTCTCTGACTTAAAACAATTCTGTTTTGTCAACTTACACAATTGGAAATATCTGGGAGAGGAAATCTCACTTGAGAAATTGTCTTCGAATTGCCTGGAGCCAAGTCTGTAGAACACTTCCTTGATTAATGATTGGTGCAGGGTAGTGCCACCCCTGGGCAGGTGGTCCTGGTTCTGTCATAACGAAGGTTGTCTAAGCCATGAGAAGCAAAGTGGTAAGCAGTGTTGCTCCATAGTTTCTGTGTTGGTTCCTGCTTCCAGGTTCTTGCCTTGCGTTCTCGCTCTGACTCTGCTCAGGGATGGGGTATAACCTCAGAGTTGTGAGCTGAAACAAACTTCACGTTGCTTTTGGCCATGGTGTTTATTCCAGCAATAAATAAGCAAACAAGGAAAACCGGATTCTTTTCAACTTTTTGATGATGCACTAGAAACCATATTTCCAATTTTGAATTTTGGGTATTCATGTGTGGCACAATCCTCTCCATTAATGTTGGGTACTGACAGTGACTGGCAGCTCCTACAGCCACTCGGTCATCATGGTAGGCAACCAATGGCCTATAGAGTATGTGTGGGTAAACTGAGGTTTTGCGGGTTAGGTGTACTACATACGTTTTTCAATGTGAAATGTTTCCAACTTAAGATGCAGAACAACTGCTTTTATTTCTTCATTACATTCATGCTTCTCTGTATTTATGTGTGCATGCCACAAATGTATGAAAGTAAGAAACCACATATTGTGATAGATATGAGCAAGGCTGGAAAGATGACTCAAAGGGTAAAAAAAATCTCTTGCTGATGAGCCTGGAAAACTGAGTTGAGTCTCCAGAGTCCACATAGAGGTAGAGAGAAACAAAGGACTCCACAGAGATGTTCTCTGACCTTTACCTTCAAACCACATCATGTACACCCATGTACAGGTGCATATGCATACAAGGATGTCATGCACACACCTAGAATAATAAATAAAAGAAAAAGATTTAAAAGTCAGTTATGAACAGGAGTTCTAATGCGTCTTTACATTGCAGTTAACCACTGCCTACTTCTTCAGAAGTCTCAGAAGTATGCTGGGTACTAGAACACCATTGAAGGAGACCTTATTATTTGTGACTGTGGTAAGCAATCAGCCAGACCAGAGTTGCAATCTTGCTACTGATTAAGTCACCCCATGTCACTGACTAAGTGATTGGAGTACACAATCTTATCTCTATCATCTTAGTTTGTGTATCTGTAAACCATATCTGTGAGCCTGGCCCCATGCTGAGGTGCTGGACTTTTGAGGACATGAGTCCCTTTGGTTAATTCCAGAGAGAATTTCATTAAGTTTCTGAATGTTTTCTGATGACTTGGGTTGCTGACTGAACATGCTGATTTCTGGGCCCTCCCCTAAATATAAAGACTTGGCTGGAAATGAGGGGGACTGAACATGCTGATTCCCGAGCTCTCAACCAAATATAAAGACTTGGCCAGAAATAAGGGGTCTGCCTTTTACATGTGTCCTAGTGATTCCTAACTATGAAGAGAGAAAGGTAATAAGATGGGTAAATAGTCACAGAAATGGTGGCATGTCTAGTAAAAAAGAGGTGTGACAGAGCCCAGAGGGAGGGCATTTATTCCAGACTGACCAGTTCCTGGAGACAACTATGTGAGCCATTGCTCTAGCTCTTCTGACTGTCTCACAGTCAAGGGAGGTTTGAATTCTATTAGATTCTATCAGAACATTCGTTGGCCTCCTACCTGGTCCTTTGACTCTACCTGCTCTCTCCCTTTCCTCTTATCATTTGCAGTGTATGCTCAGTGGCAGACTGTGTGTTGACCTGTAGAGTCCCACATTACAGCGGACAGAATGCGGTGACTGAGCTGTGGGAAGGGCACAGGCTCTTCTGCAGGCCAAGCACACTGTTGCTGTGTGGAAAGCCTCAGGGCACGATAAAGAATTTAGTGGTTTGTTTATACCCTACCTCATTCCAAAGTATCATTTAAAATGTCTTCAAGAGATATAAATAATACAAGTCGAAAGATAAGTGAGCAAAGAACAACAGGAACAACAAAAAAATCTGTATTTATTTGTTCATTGCATGTATGAGTTATCAAAACAAGGGCAGACCCAGTAAATAAACTGTTTCTATTCTTTTTCTTTAACTGGTTGCTAGAAATCAATCCCAGGGCCTTGTACACCCTAGGTGAGAATTTTGCTACTGAGTTATGTCCCTATCCAAATTTAACATATGGTCTTAACAGCTGTAACAAGATGCAATGAATTTGACCACGATAGCTTTATTTTGGAAATGCCACAAAGATATATGTCCAATGTATGATGGAGTGAATGATAGACTCACAATCCTTATGCTAAACTGAAGTTCCCTGTAAGTATTTAAAGTGTAGGTACAATATCTTTCTTGCCATATTTTTTTTTTAAATGGGGAACACTGCTAGCGTCATCTGGTCTACCTGACAACAGAGGCACCCACTGAATCATTTTCCTGGTCTCTCAAGACAGCAACTCTACAGTCTCTCCAACCACCCTACACAACAACATTTATTTCTAAATGCTGAGGCAAATGCAATATCCTGAAACCTTGTTTAACATGTTCCATCCTTCTTGAGCGCTTTCCTTGGGAAGTCGTTCACTTCCTTTTGAGCTCTCAATCAGTTCTTATTTCCTCAGTAATCCTTTTCTCATCTAACCAATACAATTTATTCTTCTCTACCCAGATTTGGTGTTACTTTGTTTAGATTTCTCATTTGATATGAGCTAAGGCATGAAGTATGCATGTACTACTTTCATTATCCTATAATTCTCAAGCCCAGTAACAAGGAACACAAAGGACACTTGGATCCAGACCCAGGATTGCAATGAGAGCCCTACATGGAACAGTCACCCTGCAATAGGTGCTATTGGGTGGAGGAGTGACATGCATGTCCTTGCTCTCCAGTCCCTGCAACAGTCCACAAGGTCAGGAACTCTGTGAAGTCAAGGGTTGTTTCCACTTATCACACCTACAGGATCTTTTCACTGGAATTTGAAGGAATCTATCCAAACAGCATCTATCTACAGATCATTGAAAACACTTTTCTTTATTCTGTTTCCTCCACTAAATTACATGTGTTCTTCGAGTTTGCAGCAACTCTAAGAATCACCAACCTTATTTCACAGATAAAGGAATGAGCCTCTTCATTTTTCTTCATCTTTGCAAGCTTCAACTTCTTCAGATGAAACACTGGCTTAAAAATGTTATTTACTTTCCAAGGTCTTTAACAAAGCAATACTGTGCATACATTGTCCCACTATGACACTTGACTAAGCATGGGCTTTGGGAACTGTAATTCTTTCCTTTCTTGGTCTTAGATTTTTACTGTATTCTTTCTTTTTGTCAGGGATTGCCCAGAGTATTAATTTAAATAATTTATATTGCTAATGGCTTTCTCTGGCCAACCTTCTGAAGCAGGTATGAGTTATGATTTCCACCTGGAAGGTACAGAAGAAGTTAACAATTTGGACAAGCTAAACAGAGCCAGCTGGAAGCAGATTGGGACTCAACCCAGGGAGTTTGATTCTGCTCTAAGGTTGTAAACAAATCCTTCAAATCCAACACCCAATACACAGAGTGCCAGAATATATTGATAACGCCATAGAGACAGAAAGCAACATAAATTGGAATGAAAGGTTTCCTGTGACCCAACATGACCTGGCTGCTGAGGTTTCAGTTGATACTCCTCAAGCCTACCAGGGGAAGGACCCAACAGTGAGGGGACCCACACAAGTGAAAGTTCAGGGAGAGAAGTCAGTCCATGCATATGTAAACCTAATTCTGGTTGTTTCCCTGCAGATGGCAGTTGCTTGTGTTTCTGTGGTGTTCCGAGTTCCACTGCTGCTCTTGCTCTCTGCTGCATTTCTGCGCTCTGGCCTTCCTGGAGCCTGAATGGGCCAAGTGTGTTCCTCAGTGATATTTAATATCCAGCACCCATAGCTGCTTACCTCTTCAGGACACAAGTATGTATGTTTAGCCTTTGCCAGCCTATAGCTACTACTTCAGGCAGGGCTACAATCAAACATTGCCCCACGAGGCTGGGGGTATAGAGCAGTGGAAAAATGTTCACCTAACATGCCTCAGATCCTAGGTTCAAACTTCAGCATACCAAAAAACAAGAAGACACTGTTCTGTCTGAAAGACTTTCCTACCCCCCTGTAAACGCTGTGAGGGCTCGTTGCCAGTCTTGCTTTTGGTCTGCATGTTCCTGTATGTAGCTCCTCTGCCCTTTACAATCCTAGTGTTTATTCTCTTAGTGATTCAATGGGCATTCAGAATCTCTCTGAATGTGGAACTTGTAAATTCTACGTAGTCAGGTATCTTCCTCAGGGATCCCCTCTCTGCCTCTCAAGCACTGGGATAGACAGCTGCCACACCTACCCAGCTTTATATGGGTCCACAGGATTTAAACCCTGGTCTTCACATTTGGGTTATCCACTGGGCCATCCTCCTGGTCCCTCACTTAGTTTACCATTTATTGACTTTGAATATTTCATAGGTCAGACTGAAATGAGCTGAGTAGATCAGAAGCATGGAGTAATTTCAGTAAAACCCTTCCTTCTGTCATTTGATACTTAGAGGGTCTGCGTGGCGATTTTAAGAATCACTTTATATTATTCAGATATGGTGTGTTATTTCTCCCAGAGGCTCAAATTCCTCCGGTGGCTGGAAAGCTTTCCAGTCATCAAAGGTGGTCAAGGCTTGTGTGATCAGACTCCGTCTCTGTTATGGTGTTATTTGTCTACAGGTGGAACTTATGTCTACCAGCCGACTGCCAGTGTAGGCTCTAGTGCCTAGTGCCTGGCAAGATAGAAAGCATTGGTGGGCTCTGACATGAGGAAGAAGATAAGGACATAATGACAAAGACACGCCCCCTCTTCCTGACACACACACACACACACACACACACACACACCAGGCATACACACACACACACACGCACACACACACACACACACACACACACAGATACACACACAGAGACACACAAGCACACACACCAGACACACACAGATACACATACACCACACCACACACACACACCACACACACACACACACACACACAAAGAGTTAAGGCTCTCCACGGCCAACTCTGCTTTCATTTGTGGGGATACCATAACTGCTTCCTGAGCAGCTCAGAGATCCACTCCAGTCTTAGAGTCCTAGTAAATGTCATCCAAGAAGCTAAGGATTTTTCCACACCAGAATGTTCCCAAGATACCTCATGTCTAAACTTTGAGTCACTTTGTAGCAAAATGAGGGAGATCGCCTAAAGGAAAATTGCTGTGGTTTACATGAGAGACAGCAGAGTCCCATCAGCCTCCATGGTGTCACGCCCCAGCTTTCTTTGTCCCATCTTGTTAAAGGCCAGCTCATGGAACTGGCAGCCACATAGTCCCAAGGTTGCATGGTCAGGACCAGAGTCTCCATGGTCTCCAGTCTGTGAACCAGGGAGAAACTGGGGTTTGACACACACACACACGACAGACAGACAGACAGACACACACACATACACATGACAGACAGACACACACACATATGTACACATGACAGACAGACAGACAGACACACACACACACACAAACTGTGCACCTCCATTTGCACTCCCCTTGCTTAGTTTCTCTTTTTACAATGCTACCATCTCTCCTGGGGATTTCCAGGACTGTTTCAGTAAGTAATATTTTTGATTTTGATTTTCCTTAACTCTGCCATGGAAAATGGAATCAAGCTTACCGACTCATTGGATTAGGGTTCAGAGAGTGGGAGTGGGAGAGCAGCTCTACTGGAAGGCTTGGGACTGAGATGGTCCCTATGCTCTGGCCACTGGCTAATGCCTTGAACCTCTGCATGTAGCTAGACCCAGCCAGCAGTTCCACCTATCTAGCTAAGGGGATCTTTTTCTCCACCAAGTAGGGAATTTTGCAATATATTATTGCTTATGATTCACTTCTTTTAACACACATTTCCTGAAAGCCTCAGTGAGGAGAAGATGGACTTTGACTATGCTTGGTCGCTCTCTCACTACCCAAAGCAGGACAGTACTGCAGCTTCGCCTTACTTTGTTTCCAGGGACTCTCAAAGGTACGGTTTTGGAATAGGACTTTTGGGAAGGCAGGAGATGTGTCTCCTTATTCAACTTCACATTCGTAGAGCCAGGCACAAAGACCTGTTAGGTCTCTGAATACTTACTGAATCCACATGCCAAGGAACATCATGTGCTAGGATAGACTATCAGATTGCTAAAATGTCAACATACCTCCCAACCTTAGCGCAGATACTTGACAACGTTCTTCACCTTTTCAACAGTGTATACCAGATGCAGGGCTCCTAGAATCCAAGCAGACAGCACATGTCATCAACAGCCTTCCAACTCCAACCCCTAACCCAAATGTGAGCCATTCCTGCATGCCCCAGCACCTGCCCCGAGGCTCCGCTTCTGTCTGGCCACTCATGAGACCATCTGGCCAGCTTGTCTTCTTCCTTGAGCACAGTGACATAACCTCCTGTCATGCCTGTGTCTCCAGGGCTCAGTGCTTTGCCTCTGTGCTGGTTGGAATGACATTGTTGGCTTTTTCAGTCTTTAACCCTCATACGCTGCATCAATATTTTAGTGATCTGGTGAGCCTTTCTTGCTCTTCTATGGGCATTATTCTTTTATTCTGGCTTTTCTATGCATCTCTCCATCCTTCCCTCTTAGCAGTGTCGTTAGATAGTTAGTGGATTAGATGGCCCAATGGTTAGTTAGAGTTTTCCATTTCTTAAGAGAATTTCATGCATACATACAATGTGCTTTGATCAAATTCATCCCCATCCCTTTCCATCCAGTTCCTCTTCTGCTTCTCCCTCCTACCAAGTTCCACTTCCAACTTCATCTTACCCTTTTTGTTTAACCCACTGAGTTCAGTGAGTGCTGCCTGTATGGGTTTGACCATAGGGCCCTAAAAACTGCATCCCTGAAGAAAACTGATTCTGTCTCCTCCAGCAGGCATAAACGTCAATAGCTTCGTGGCAAGGGGTGAGACTTCATGAACCCTTCCATATCCATGCTTGGATTTTGACTGACTTGCTCTTAGGCAAGCAGGTCTTTTCAGAGCACATGATTGAGGATGCTGTGGAGTTTCACATGCTGAAAACTAAGAGCAAGGAAAGCTACCATTGCCATTTTGCCTGTGTCTGAGTCCAACTAAGCTGATGATACAGACCGGGTTCAAGGGCAGGGAAAAGAGCTTTGTTGTTCCCGTCTAAGCCATAGTTCAGAAAATAAGATGCTAACCTTCTCATTTTTCTGCCCTGTGTTTCATCCAGACCCTCAGTAGGTTGGCTGATAACCATATATTGGGAAGGAGTCTACTTTACTGGATCCACAGTTCAGATGCTAATATGGCTTCAAAGCATCCTCACATGTACAAAGAGCAAAAATAATTTATCTAGCTAACCCATGACTCAGTCAAGCGAGCATATAAATAATCATCATAGTTAAGAATATGGGTTCTGGTTTCAAATTTCTTTTGACTTTGGGCCTTGTCTTTCATAGCAACATAGGCCAACTTATGTCCCACATATGTATATAAAATTACAATATTAGTAGTACATGTTGCATTGTGCTATCAAGAAGGTTGAAAGAATACACATGCAGGATACTCATCATATAGCAAGCATTCATTAAATGCTAATTCGTACTTGCCACCATCATTGGTCATGGTGGAGATCAGCTTTAATTTTCAACTTGATACAACCTAGAGTCATTTGGAGAAAGTCATAGTAAAAAGCCATCTACATTGGGTTGGCCTGTAGGCAGGTCTGTAGGATATTAATTAATTAATTAATGTAGGATGGATGATTTGGCCTACTAGGGGAGGCTCCATTCCCTAGGTGAGAGGTCCCGAACTGTGTATGAGTAGAGAGATTGAGCTGAGCACAAGTAAGCCAGTAGCATGTATACACCCCGGTCTTTCTTCTCTCAACTGTTGGTGTGATATGACTGCCTTTTGAAGTTCCTGTCTTGGCTTTCCTACAATGATAGACTTTTATCTGAAATTGAAAGCTAAAATAAGCCCCTACATTGCTTTTCATGTCAGGATGTTTTATCACAACAGCATGAAACCAGGGAAGTCACATATTTCATATTAAACACTATTATATATGCTGTGAACAACAAAGAAAACTTCATGTCTCACAGAGCTTACATTTGTGATGTAATCCTTTGGTTTCTTATTTTCCTGTATGTCTTAAGTTGTAGCAGCCACTTACACCATAGTATAAATCAGGCAGTGGCTCCTTTCAATGTGATAAGGAGAAATGAAAGGTCATAGAGCAACTATCCCAAAGGAGAAAAAGGGTAGTTCACGTGATTCAGGAAATAAACCAGCAGTTACATAATTTCATTGTCGCCCCTGTCTCTAGGCCATGGTCAGCAAGTTTAATTTATTGTTTTGTGTGAGCAGCCACAGGGCTTGGGCCATCAATTTTTTTTTCCTCGATGGCTGTGAAGTGACTCACTATTAGCCTTGTATGATTACAACATCTGTATTATGATGTCGGGAACACAGGGCTGCTGTAATTTATTCCCTTTATTTAGTTCACCGTTTCACTCAGCATATCACTGAACTGCAGCATTGATGGACAACTTCCCTCTCCTCTCCTGGTATTCCTTCTCCTTGCCCTGCTGTCTTGGTTGATGTCTTGTTTAAAGGGAAATGTGTGCATATCCCAGTGTCTTCCACAGTGGCTGACCTGGGGGCTGCTGTACCCAGAGCAAGCTGCTCTCCGCGGTGCTGAAAAGAGTTCACTGCAGGCTTAGCAGCTACAGGTTCTCCGCCCTCAGCAGTTTCCTCTGCAGGTTCTCTACTCCCAGGGGGTTCTCTATCCCCAGCAGGATGCATGTGCCTTTTCTTTTCCAAGGTAAGATTCTCTCTCCACCCTGTGCTGCTTCTAGCTCACCAGGAGGCTCTTGTTCTGGCAACTGCCACTTGCTCTGGCTTTGAATTGTACAGGTGACTCCATTGACTTAAGGCTCGTCTTTGAAGTGTGCCCTATTAGAGACAATTTGTTCTTGCTTTGGGCATAGATGTTCTTCAACTGGAGGATCCAGAGGTGAGAAGGCCTCCATGAATTAGCTGTGAAGTTATTGTAGATTTGGTGTACAAGAATAGTTAGCCAATTTGGATCCTTCACAAGACTCTCGTTTAATATTCACTGGCAAGAACAGCTGCTCTTGGTTTAGGGAGACTAATTGCCTTTCAAATTGTTCTGGAAGCTTCCATCCATTTTGATCACTTTGTGGGGTTAAATATTCACTCATAATCACAGCAAAGGAAGCCAGACTACAATGACTTCTCTCAGACTTTAAATCTATTGTTCATTTTTTAAAAAAAATTTAAGTGTGTGCCTGTGTATGTTCATGTGAGTACAGGTGGTGGGGACTGGGGTCCTCTGAAAGAGCAGTACATGATCTTAAGCACTGAGCCACCTTTTTAGCTCCTTCCATCAGACTTTAGAGTCTTGTGTCATCTGGTCCTCAGTGACCTCCTTGATGGTCAACAGGAAGATGATTGGGATACTTGGAGCCTTTATCTATTGTCAGATAGTTCATTACAGGAATGACCTTGAGGATCATATCATGGCTTTTGGTCTCTCTTCATTGCTTTTTAAAGAGGGCTAGTAGCAATCGTCCTGTGATATTTATTAAAGATGCCCTGACTTGGTTTGTATGGACTTTGAAAAGCATAAACCTATACTATTGTGGGATATTTGATCACACTATGTGAAGCTGTGTCTGTCCTTCCTCACCTGCTTTAAGGCACCTTCTGATTGGTTTAATAGAGAGCTGAATGGGCAATAGCCAAGTAGGAGAGAATAGTCAGGACTTTCAGGTAGAGAGAGGAACTCTGGGAAAGGATCTGAGAGGTGAGGATTCACCAGCAAATGTGAGGAAGTCAGATGTACAGTATGGAAGAGAGGTAATGAGCCAATGGGAGAATATATATTAATATATATATGTATATATATATATTCAGGTTAATTTAAGCTATAAGAGCTAGTTGGGAGCTAACCTAAACTAAGATCAGATTTTCATAATTAATAATAAGTCTCTGTGTCATTTTTCAGGAGCTGTCTCTGTGTCATTGTTTGGGAGCTGCCGGTCCAAAGAAAGTCCGACTGTGCTGTATAGACAGAGACATAGTAACATGCGATGCCCTGAAAAGGCAGAAACTGACCAGGCCTGGCAGCACAGGCCTGTAATCCTTACCACTAGAGAGCTGGAAGCAGGAGGATTGCAACTGCAAAGCCTGCCTGAGATACAGAGTGAGTTCAAAGTCATGCTGGGCAGTGATTAGAGAGACATAGTCTCAAAACACAGAGTAGAAGGAGGGCTGGGGATAGAGCTCAATGGTAGAGTGGCGTATTCATGGTCCTAGGTTCAACCTTCAGTATTATAATCAGACCATAAAAAACATAAGAGAAGTAGATATTGGTAGTTGGAATAGGAGAGGGAAAATTGGATGGCAGAAGCGACAGGGATGTTTGTTGACTAGAGGCATGGGAAAGAAGAGCTCTGGGACAGCTGGAACAGCAAGTAGTGGAGAGCTGGCAGTAGGTTTATGGTTAGGAGGAACAGTACAGGAAATTAAGATAAGATAATTGGTGAGCACAGGCCTGGCAGACAGTCCAGAGTATTCATGCTTGTATTAATCTATAACTTAACTAAGGCTGTCCAATCCTGTGTGTTATTGAAGAAGCAGAGAGATATGTCCAACACAGAGTTTCCCTTCCAATCTGTAAAGTTAAGGGAGCCCAGTGAAAAAGATCTCAAACTTCTGAGTTAATTTCTTCTACCACAATGAAATTTTGGATTTGGTGATGGTAGGCAAAAGGATATATGAGAAAAGGGAGCAGAGGGGAGACTCAGGAACTGGTCGTATTTATTGGTCAACTTCTTATTTGTCGTAGCAAACTTCTCATAATGGCCCCAGGAGTTGGTTCACTCACTGTCCCTGCTCACACAGATGAGGAAATGGAAACATTAGAAGCCAAGCCTCAACATATGTACCTGAAGGGTGTGATGTCAGGGATCAAGTTTGTGCTGTCTGGCTCTAGAGCTCATATATGTGTCCAATATAATTACTTGGTTTTGCCATGCTGATTTTATACAGGTCTGCATGGATAGCTGCAAAGCTCATCTTTATCAGCACAGAAATATCTTAAGAGCTCAGTCTCTTTGCTTCAGGCAGGCCATTATTATTAATTTGTAGTTTTTTATGGGAACCTGGGGAGAAGGGAGGGCCTCCCTCCCAGACCTCTGTCCAGACAGACTGGAAACCCTTCCTGTTCACTTTAGGACTGTGTTGAGGGTTACAAAAGGAAACATCAGAGGAGCAGGAACAAAAAAAATCATGCATTTATGTTGCCTGGAGTAAAAGGCATCAAGAACTCCCGGGGGAGTGAGTGGAAACCATTAGAACAGATTCCAGGCACAATCTTTCCCATGCACACACGTCGTCAGTTGGAGTCTGGTCAACAATATTTATTTTGTAGTTTGCCAGATGCAGCTAGAGGTCTTGAGACGACAGAGAGGATTTGAAGTCCTCCATTTAACTGTAGATTAAAAGTGGCCAATAGAATGTGAAAAGGGATGTAATGTGACTTTGAACCCAGACCATAAGAAGACTTGGAGCTCCTGATTCCAGCTCTGGAAACTCTCGGAACACGGTTGCCTTGCTGAGTAAAGCTAAGACCCGTGAACAGTCCTCTGAGCTGCAGTCAGCATCACCTGGACCTCATTCAGGGACCATCTTCGCATCAACCCAAGGGTGTGTTGTCTTCAGGTGACTCCTGCTCCAGTGGCTAAAGATAATGCCATGAGCAGCCCCAAGGATGAACTGCTCAGCTGAGCTCAGTCGAGGGATGATGAGGAAGAAAAAGCTGTTTTAACTTGTGAGTTTGGGGAATTCGTGATGTGGCAATCAAAATTCATAACACTGTCGTGAAGAGATCCTGTCAGAGAGTGGGTGGCAGGTGTAGGAACAGGTGCTCACGTCATACGGAGTCTGTGCCGCTGCAGTGGAAGCAGATGATGCTGTGGAGGTAGGCTAGACCCGAAGGACCAGCAAAGCATCGTCTCCAGGCCTAGTCCTGCTGACTCTTATTATAGGAGTTTGGCCAGGCACATGCCATCCTGAGGGCTCTCTGCTTCCTCTCCAAGAATGAGTCTCCATTGTTGCATGGGTGTTTTATTATGTATGAACCTCTATTTACTTCTCTATAAATTTAGAAGGCATGGAACCTAGAACAAGCTGCACACAGAGCACAGAAGGGACAGGCTTATTGCCCTCCCTCTTCCTGGAGAGACCAGGAGAATATTTTTAGAGTAGGGAAGTAGGCACAGGCCCTGTGGTCAGAGGCCGGGCCTGGAGTTTCTGGCTGCATGTTCTCCCAGTAGAGGGGCTTTACCTCTATCAAAAGTCAGAAAGGAAACCTTTGATTCCTGCGCTGTCTACTCATCTCTTTTGCGCATGAAGCTCCCTGCTACTTATCATGAGTGACTAGTCTTTGTGCTTAATATCAAGCACTGATTCTTATCACATTTAAGCTCAACAGAGCTGGGCTGTAGAAACAAGACAGATCCCAACAACCCCATCACTTTCCTCCTCGGTCTGTGCTTAGTCCCAACTCTTGTGACGTGTCTTGATGGGACTGAAGGAACCAGGCTGAGTGAGAGGAGGGGTAATGGCATAAACATCGTGAGGCAGGGAGCCATGTGGGTTCATAGCAAATCCAAGCAATATGGAAAGCTGGCAGAGCCATCAGGGGGCAGGCTGGAAAGGGTTAACAGAACCAGTGGGCCAGCTGGCATCTGTGCTGGCACTCCTAGGGAGAACGTAAAGGAGCTTCGGTGTCAAGGCAAGAAAGAGAAACAAAACAAAAATACCAGAGCTTTAGCCAAATTCCCAAGTTACCAGATGGATGGTGAAGGCAACATCTAGCCAACTCCATGTAGCAGCCTCTGGCCAGAAAAGTCCTCAAGCCTGGGCCAGTCTGTGAGCCCACCTGGACAGCTTGTCTCTGTTGGATGGCATACCAGAGACCCAGGCTGTCACTGACTGCGTGTCAAGGAGAAGGGTTGATTTTTCCCCTTTATTAACCCATGCACCCACACAGCTGCCCACCTACCCATCCATGCATCCATCTATCAACTTGCGCATATTTAACAACAAACATCTATTAGACACCTACATCAATAGGTGACTATACAGCCAAATCAGGGTGACAAAGATGAATAACACAACATGGTCTTTGCCTTGGAGGACAAAGATCTGCCAAGACTGGATATTTTGGGACACTATGAAGTGAGCTGGAAAAAAGTTTGCGGTCGAATAAAAAAAAAATCTGACGTTTGCCGATGATTTATTGTGAGTTTGGCAATGTTCTTCACTTCAGAGATTTATACGCATTATCTCATCTAGTCCTCCTCATGGACATGCAAACTGGGCCGTGCTATTAGCCCCTTTTAGAGCTGAGGAACTAGCTTCAAGGATGAAGTGACTTGCTTAAGGTTGCAGTGGCTCTGTCTGGATTCAGGCCTCAGTTCATTCCTTGCTGGAGAGGGGAATCTGGGGAGGAGCATGTGCAAGGCCTGGCACCCAGCATGCCACAGGTCTTGCTACTTGGTAGCAGTGGATGGGGGTACATGCAGTAGGGTGGTCAGTAATGGCATAAGCTGTGGGGAGGGAGACAGACTCTGCCACTGGTCCCCAAATGGCAGAGTAGCATCGACGTTTGAGGGGTCATTCCAAGCTGAGAAGACACTCCCCCCAGACGTCCTAGCGCTCCTCTCAGCTTTGGCAGAAATTGCTTTTTAGTCCATGGCTGACAACACGCTCATGAAATACAAATTCCTTTTCTCCTTTGCTTCCTGGCTTGCCTCTTGTACGCATATGGGCACTGACAGATGGATGAGCTACCGAGGCAGCTGAGAATCAGAATGAGGGAGAAGGGTGCTGGGATTTGGGGGTACAAGTGGAGGGGAGACTCCAGTTCGGTTTTGCCAGGCAAGTTGAATGTCTGGGTGTGGGATGGATGGAAAGTTCTGCTTTGGTTTTTAAATCCTGTATCCTGTTACCGACAGGGCGGCTCGAGAATGACGGCGGTGGGGTGGGAGGGATGGCTCACCTGCAAGGTGCTCCCCACCAGCTTCCCAGCCAAGCTGGCTTCTTCTCCGTAAGCTGTTTTTCTTGTCTGGAGTCAGTTCACACCTAATATGGAAGAATGGCTTTTCAGCCTCTACTTGTTGCTATGGTAGCTTGGGAAGGACTGCGGCGGAGTTGTTGCTGCAGCTCCCCCTTCTCCAAACACGTTTGGCTCGGGACTGAACACGCACAGTTTGAAGACGAGGCGCGTGTCAGTGGACGGCATGTCTTTTATTTGGGGAAATATCTTTGAAGAGGGCAGAGTGGCAGCTACTAATGGTCCTTCAGAGCCTTCGCTGTGCGGATTCCAACCTACCTGAGGCTCCTGCAGTCCGCTTTCACCCCCATCCCTACTAGTTTGGGGAACAAAGATTGAAAACAGCCCTTGCAAAGATCTCTAATGGTTTAACTGCCTGGATGAAAATGGAAACTATTGTTAAGTTTTAAAAATAATTTCAAATAAATGAGTGCTATAAATAGGAGGGACATATTTCCAACAGGAAGAATGCTTCCTGCTCTGGAAATGAGACGGTGTCAGGAAAGGCAGTGGTGTGAGCATGGCATGCCTTTCACGTTGAAGTTGGTGAATGAAACAGGTAGGTGGTGATGGTTGAGGCATGCTCCATTATTGCCCTTAGGGAGGCTGCAATTCAGCCAGTAAGACAGATGCTCCATAATTAGTTACTATGAAGAGTACGAGTCACCAATGGACACCCATCTGAGGGGTCAGAGAAGGCTCCCCTGAGGGAGAGAGGCTCAACAGAACCATAGAGAGTCATGGCACATGGACCTGGCTGTTGATTTCTAGGAAAGGGGTCAGCACATAAGATTTTTGAAGGGAACAACAATCCGTTGGTATGTTAGGAGAATGCAATAAACACTGTAGCCAAGAATAAGAAGGGATGTTGATGTCGATGTTTGTGGTGGGGAGGATCTTGAAGGGAGGGGTTACAGTTGAAGTACTATAATGTCCTGGGCATTGCTCTAAGTGTTTTCCATGTGTTAATTTAATCCGCACAGCCACCTTATCAAGTGTGTTGCAAATGAAAACCCTGAGAAACAGAGAGATGCCATGACTGTCTAAGATCTCAACAAAGCATGTAAATCACCTCGTTTATTCTAGAGCAAGTAATAGGGCAGCGGTAGTCTAAGCTTTGGGTGACTAGAAGTCACAGGAAGTACTGAGCAGACAATGGAACCCTGTACTGCAGGCAAGAGTGTGCACTGGGTATGGAGTAGAGAGAATGGCAAGGATTCCAGGTAGGACTGGGGACGCTGGAGGAAAGGAGAGAAACAAGTGGATCCAAGGTGCTGGGAGGCAGACTCCAAGGGCCTTGAGGGTGGTGAGGATGTGAAGGGCACACGCCATAAAGGACAGATCCTAGGTCTCATGTTTCACCATCTAGGGGAATTATGTGGCTTCAGTTCTTGTTGATAGGAATGAGTAGGGTTGGGAGCCCCATAGGAAGGTTAGGGCTGAATGCATGCTGGGTGGTGGAAGACAATTGTCGAAAGTTATAAATGAAAGCCTGTCTCCTCCTTAGTGCTCTTCTTTAGTATGAGGAGATCCCTCCCTGCTTGCTCGCCCCAGCTTTTTTTCTTCCCAAACATACAGAACATGTCCATTTCACTATTGCATTTTGCCATGCCTCTATCTTTTCATAAAGTCAGTCCACCCCAACATATGAACTTATTTTTTCAGAACTGCTTTAGGTCTTACAGTTTCTGTATCTCTCAGTAAAGCCACCACAGATGGTCAGATCTCCTTTCAACACTTGCTTCTGTACTAAACAACAAGATCCTTGACAGTAACTCCAGCTCTCTGCTCCCAAATGTTCATGAGTATTGCTTAATTTTAAACTGTTATCAATTCTGCCTAAGGGCAGCCATCACTATCGCCATCATCATCATCACCATCATCCTCTAATACAGATAAAAAGCTGAGACTGAGGAAAATCTAAGTGACTCACTCAACATGGCATGGTTGGAATGTGAGAGGATTTAGAAACTCCGACACCATCCTCTTTCAAGTGTAAGCTCTCAAAACATCTACCAGAAATCAGGTTTGTACTTTATGCTAGGTATTAAGCTCAGTGTTTTTACACAGTCACTTTTTGACACTCCTAAGATGGGCATTGGTATCATCCTCAGTTTAATGCAGTGAAGAAACTCAAGAGAAAGTAGTTAGGCTGCTTAAGGTCTAAATGGCTGAGCCATGGCTGGAATGCAGGCTTGTCCAAAGCCAAAGCCACCCTGCTAGTCACCAGAGTGCCCTCTCTTATCTTGTTTACACACCAATCTGTAGCCCTTCTGTTACGTGCCCAGAAAAAGGTGCAATATCTCCAGAAGGAAGCGAATGTGCTATGGCTAAGAGACGCAGACCTTGGAAGACAGGAGACTCGGGGTGCCCCCTCGGCAGAGTGGAAGGCTTCTGTATCAGAGGAGGGAAGCGCTCATGCAGACAGGGGCTGCTTCTTTCACCTTGAGCTCATCCTGCGGGTGTTTCCCCGTGCCATGAAGCCTCTGCTTCCTGCTCAAGGTACTTCTTTCCTTTTCAGGATCTCCCCCCCTACCCAGGGTGTGCAGATGGTTGGTCCTGATCTCCTGGAGTCATCTCGTTGATGAGGCCAATATAAATGCATGACGGAGTCCAATTCCAGGCACTCATTTCTATGGAGCTCAGCGGAGCCCATCCGCAAAGTCACAGGGAAGGCTCTGAGTGATGGGCTGAGGGAGGCGTTTGAAGGTCAGACTTCTTGCAAACCTCCTTCCTGCAGCTGCTGGGTTACAGTGGTGGTCACATCTCACTTACCTCTGGGCAGCTATCTATATCCACTGCACGTCTGCAGTCCTGCCATTCTCACCTGAGAGGCTTCCCGTGGGACTCGGAGATATCCCTCTCAGAAGATGGAACTGTAGGAAGAGAAAGTAGGGCTCACATTCCAGCTGTAACCCTTTGGGGTTGTGTCACCCCTACACTGAAACTGGGCTTCCTTGTATGCAGATGAAGACAGTCTCCTCCTCCTCAAGGTTTTGCTGTGATAATGAGTTTAAATGACATATAAAATGTTTATTATAATTTATGGAGTAGATTAGGTCCTCATCTTATAATCCTTTTCTTCACCCAAGGGTATGGACCTAATAACTGACCAGGTCTCATCCTGATCTTTTTTGTTTATGAGCTATGTAGGGAGAGACTGGAAGAAGTCAGGCTTATTAATCTCCATATAACCTGTAGAGTAATTAGAGTGTTTATTCTTGGATCTTTGGGAAGAGGGAACTATAATTACAGGACCAAATTAAATGGCATTATCTTTTATTGTCTCCTACTGTTCGTAAGTTTTCTTTGCCAAGTCTTTTTTAGGAATTGGAGATTTTTTTTTTTTACTACACCAATTTTCTCCTTCAGTGTCTAGATTCAGAACTTCTTCAAAGTCTCTGAGTGGAAAGTTTGTTGATATCTCTTGGGTAAGATGAATTTGTGTTTGAAGAGTCCATTTTTGTTACCTACAGCAGAGGTTACCAACTGTTCCCTACAAACCCTAGCTCTTCTTCTCTGTGTAGATATCAAATGTCAAATGACTGTCTGGCCAGGCCTAGAGTTTCCAATCCATTACCTCCCCTGTTCCTTCAATGCATTAGGAGGGATCATGTATTTAGTTGAATGTGGGCAAGGGCTCATGTGCCCCTCCTGGCTTAAGGAGGTTCAAGAAAAGGGTACATCTGCCTCATTCATTTTTTTCACCCATTTGTAGCTTCATGGGGACACCAAGGAAGTCTTGAAAAGCCTAGAAGATTGCAGGATGTCAATCAAATTAATCCTGAATGACTGCATGGAGCATATCCCAGCACAGCTGCTGAGAAGTTTGGAATTTACTCGTGCTGGGTTCCTGAGATTCTAGGTGTATCTGGTACAACAGTTATCTTTAGCCTAACAAGCACACAGCCTAATTTGCATCTGTTTTAACCCTGCCTAGTGGGATAGGAAGACATGTGAATGAATAAATTTCAAAAGCGTGCAGCAAATGCTAGTATAGCAGTAGGAAGACAGTACTGTGGTCACAGAGGACCAAGAGCGATTTTCCAGAAGGCCAATGGAAACTTCAGAGAGCAGGGGGCCTTTGGGAAAGGTTGTTAAAGGTAAAAGGTATTTGCAGGTGAAGGACAAGGAGTGCAAAACTGTTTTAAGCAAAAGCAACATCGTGAACAGATGCATGGCACCTGAGCAGGGACATGCATGGGTGGCTGTGAGAAGGTCTCCGTTGAGAAGGAGATTACAGTTCAACAGGTAGACTAGGGAATACAGTCTATCAGCAGCCAGATGGGCCAGGTTGGATGGGGCCAAGTTAGTATGCAGAATACCCTATGGCTTCACAACAGAGATTCCTACCAAGAATTCATAGAGGTTTCCCCCTCACAATGTTGGTGGCTGCTTGAGGAGTTGATTTCTGGGGCTGACCTTGCTAGATCTGTTTATGACGTTGGAGCATCAGAGACCACAAGAACATCCTCATTAGGAGAATGTTCAGCCACAGTCGGGAGAATCCTGTGTAGCTCGATTTCATCCCCAAATCCCTTTGATGAAATTTTATTGGAGAATGTCTTTATCCCAGGGAAATCTTAATGCTGGGCATCAGTTTAAAAATTTCTGAACCACTTTCTCCTTCACTCTGCTCAGAATTAGAAAAAGTGTCCTGTGGATTAAAGTGTCCCTTTAAACTCAACATGGCCCAAAGATCACCCTCAGGTATTCATGCTAGATAATCCTGCCTCACACCTGGTACAATCTTCTTGTTTTGCATGTGGATGTATGTGTGTCTACCTTATTCACTGGTGCAGGTTTGATCTAGCTAGTCACTGTTGGTAGCCAATGTAGCTTTCTCAAGGTATCCCATCCCTGCTTCTAAAAGCTGGAATTACAGGCAGACATGATGGGTTATGGGATCCATTATTATTAGTGTCCTGGGGATCTGAACTCTAGTTCTCACATTTTCCTAGCAAGTGATTTCCCCATCAAACTATCACCACAGCCATGAGTTCCAATCTATTGACCTGCATGGTGTCTGTCATCCGTTACCATGACAGTTATGATTCTAATGATCAGTGAAATGAAAATGGGAGCTACATCAAGAGGACAAGACTCAGGCAGTTCACACACAACATGGAAGCTCATTGTACAAGCCTCCCTTTCTGCAGCATTAGTGGCCATTGTCCTATTCAGCACACACCTGCACTCTTGGGTCCTCAGTTCTGTACTGGTCCCTCATTTGTGTTATGAACTCTGAATTCTCTGCTTTGGAGAGGTTTACTGGTCCTCTGTGATACAGCTAAGATATCTCTTTTGCAAGGCTTTCCCAGAACTTAAGTTTGACTTTTTCTTCCTTTGTAAAAACCAACTGTGAGCAACAGAGAAGAATAAAGTTTTCATTGAAGAACCCATTTCTTTGTTTTTAATATACATATTGTAACACTTAACCACATTTTTCTTTTCAGAATGCAGTTTGATAATGTCAAGCATATTCTGTAGGAGGAGGGCCCACTTGTTTGGCCCAGCCGCCCAGAACCAAAACAAGCATACAGAAACTGTATTAATTAAATCACTGCTTGGCCCATTAGCTCTAACTTCTTATTGGCAAACTCTTATATCTTAGTTTAACCCATTTATATTAATCTGTATATGGCCATGTGGCAGTGGATTACTGGCAAAGATTCAGTATGTCTTACTCTGGTGGCAGCTCCATGGGGGCTCCCTGACTCTTTCTTTCTCCCAGCATTCAGTTTTGTCTTCCCCGCCTACCTAAGTTCTGCCCTATCAACAGGCCAAGGCAGTTTCCTTATTCATTAATGGTAATTACAGCACACAGAGGGGAATCCCATATCACATCCCCTTTTCTGTTTAAATAAAAAGGAAGGCAATCATGTAGGAAGTCCTTTTGTCTATGTGTTGCTTTTCTTGGTTAATGAATAATGAAACTGCCTTGGCCTGTTGATAGGGCAGAACTTATGTAGACGGGGAAGACAGAACTGAATTCTGGGAGAAGGGAAGAGTCAGAGAGATGCCATGGATTTGCTGCCAGAGATAGATATGCTGGAACTTTGCTGGTAGGTCACGACCTCGTGGTGATATACAGATTCGTAGAAATGGGTTAAATTAAGATGTAAGAGTTAGCCAATAAGAAGTTAGAGCTAATGGGCCAAGTAGTGATTTAATTAATACAATTTCTGTGTGGTTATTTCCATTCTGGGTGGCTGGGACAAACAAGCGGCCCTCTCCTCCTACAATATTCACACTGTTCGGCAGCCCTTTGGGACTTTTTTTATTTTGTAAAACTCCAACTTTGTGCTCATAAACAACTCTCCATCCCCCATTTCCCACAGTCCATGGCAACCATCATTCTAATTATTGTCTCCATGAGTGTGACTATTCTAAGTACTAGCAGAGGTGGAGATATACATTACTTACATTTTTGTGACTGGTTTATTTTACAAAGTATTATGTCCTTAACCATCAAACTTCATTTTCATGGAAGCAAGTACCAGAATTTCTTCCAAGATTAAAAAAAGTCTCTCTCTCTTTCTCTCTCTCTCTCTCCTCAATAGCTTTTCAGCTTGTTTCTTGAGACAAGTTCTCTCACTAGTCCTATAGATCACTGATTCATCGAGACCTACTGGCCAGAAAACCCAGGGATCCCCCTTTCTTTGCTCCTAAATGCAGTTCTACAATGCTACACCTAAATTTTACCTTGGGATTGGAAACATGTACAGTGAACATGTTAGCAACTGAGCCATCACTCCAGCCCTGGATAATACTCTATTGTGTGAATGTAACACATTTGTCTATTCATCTATTGATGGGACATTTGAATAGCTCACACCTTTTGACTATTGTGAATAATACAACTGTGATTACAGGGTATACACCTATCTCCTCAAGATGTTGCTTTCCATTCATCCATTTACCCAGTGGTAGAGGTACTGGATGACATAGCAATGCTTATATAGCTTTTTTTTTGAGCAAACACTTTCCGTTTTTCTTTAGTGATTATAATTTTTTTGTCCTTATCATACTCTCTCCCTATTTAAACATTTTGGCCAATAAAGTTATATTCTCTATTTTATGGTTGAGTTGTAGTTCTTGATTTTATGTATATCTTTCATTAATTTTTATTATTATTAGTTGAGCATTTAAATGATATGTTTTGGTCATTTTAATCCCTACTGTACCAATCTGTATTAGTTTCTTTCCTACTGTGTTAAAGCACCATGACCATAACATCTTAGAGAAGAAAGAATTTGTTTGGGCTTATGCCTCCACCAGATTAGACCCTGTGATGGCAAAAAGGATGACTGAACATATGGTGGCAGGAACAACTGAAAGTTCACATCTTGAACCTCAGTGAGGAAGCAGAGGGGGCAGGAGGATGGAAGGAGAGAGAGAGAAGAGAGAGAGAGAGAGAGAGAGAGAGAGAGAGAGAGAGAGAGAGAGAGAGAGAGATGCATGACTTTGAAACCTTGAAGCCTACCTCTAGTGACATACTTCCTCCAACAAGGACACCCCACTTAAACCTATCCAAACAGCACCACTAACAAGGGACTAGGTACTCAAACATCTGAGCCTGTGGGGGCATTATCACTTAAACCACTATACCCTTCACCATTGTGTCCTACTTAAAACAAAAATTCTTCCAGACCACGTTGTGTTGCTTAAATATTCCTAAATGTATAGCCTCCCTGGAGAGCGGTTAAGGTACCAGTGTCTACACTTTTATACTTTTGGTTATGAGCCTAGCCTTCAACAACCGAGCCACAGAGTCTATAGTCTTAAGGCAAAACTTATCCCTTTGCCAGCAGCTAACAATTGTTCGCTAGTGGTAAGATTGTGTGCCTACCTTCCCTCTCCATACTGGGATTTGATGACTTGGGCTTGTACAGGTTTGTACATGCTGCCCCAGCCTCTGAGTGTTCATACATACAGTGGACCTGCTGTATGCAGAAGACATTGACTGCAGTCACTCACCATTGATTCTTAGAGTCGTTCTGCCCCCTCCTTTTCCAACCATCCTTGAGTCTTGTGGGAGATCATGTATATTGTCATTTGGGGGCTGAGAATTCTGCAGTCCCTTATTCTCTATGCCTTGGCTAGTTGTGGGTCACTGGGTTATTCACTCTATCTACATCAAGTAGAAGCTTCCCAGGTGAGGGGTTAGAGATGTATTGATCTATTGGTATAATAATAAGTCATTAGGGGTTGGTTTAATACTATGTCTCTTTAGCAGCATAATAGTAGTAGATTATGACCACATTCTGATAAGAGAACAGCAGATTCTTATTAAAGATGTAATTTGCAAGTGTAGTCTCTCCTAATGCAATATTTTTTACTCTGTTGATTATGTTCATTGAGGCACAAATGTTATCATTTTGATGTCATCCAACTTAGCTCATTTGTTCTAATAAAAGCTTATGTGTTTGAGAGTTTGTCTGCATGTATGTATGGTGCCATGCCTATGGTAGGTGTTTGCAGAGGTCGGAAGACAGTGTCCAAAATCCTGGGACTGGAGTTACAGGCTGTGGCAAGCTACATGGTGAGGTGTAGGAAGGACCTCTGAGCTTCAAACCCAGGTCTTCTGTATGAACAGTAAGTGCTTTTAACTGTGGAACCATCTCTCTAGCCCCCAGATTATCTATTTTTGAGGTTGTTTTTCACGTGTGTTTTGTGTGGAATAGTCAAGTGTTCCTTGTCAAGTACAGGAACACGAAACTCCTTCATTTTCTTTTCCTCTGAAAGTTTAAGGTAGATGTTTTCTCATGGCTACACTGAATTCATCTGTGCAAGGTCTCAAGAAGAGCTCTGGCTTCATTCTTTATTAATGGATATTAGTTTTGTTTTTGTTTTCCTTTTGTTTCATTTTTTTAAACATTTGCTGGAGACATAGTCCTTTCCCTAGTGAATGGTCTCTGAATCTTTGTTGAAAATTTTTTTATAATAAATAAATAAATCATTTTTAAAAAGACATACAGATGTACAGGTGGCTGGTGGGTAGATAGGGCATGTGCTCGAGAGGGAGCAAGTTTAATGAAGAGATCAGGAATGAGGTTGATATGGAGTCATGTGGGAAGCCAGAGAGTATATGTTGGGGATATCTTGACGCATTTGCCCCTTTGTTGAAAATTTTTTTAAAATATTTATTTTTCTTTCTTTTATTTATCTATTTAAATTTATTTATTTATTTAACATTCTGAGTGCAATTCTTTCAACTACATATGCAAGAGTTTTGTTTTGGATTTTGGATGCTGTTCCATTGATCCACATGTTCATTCCTCTGCCAGCACCAGACTCTTTCATGGATGTAGATTTGTAATGAACTATGCGGGTTTGAGATCAGAAAATGTGTAATTTCCAGCATCATTCCCTTTGAAGAGTGTTTTGGCTATCTGGGAGCCTCTATTGATTACCTTTGAAATTTAGCATGGATTTCTCCATTCCTGAAGCAATCACCATTGTGATTTTAATAGGGATTAAATACATGGACTGCTTGGGTGGTACTAATGTCTTAATAATATTAAGTCTTGTAGGGACATGGGGTGGCTTTCCATTTGTTTGTGTGTTAGGGAACCGTTTCTTTTGAATGAGCAGAGAGCGGACTTCTGTATCCCATTTACCCAAATGCTTTCCTAGGTGAGTACACAGACATGAGGTCTGGACATTGTGATTCTGTGGAGACCCAGACTATTCCTCTTTATGATGCTCCTGTACGTAGAAACCACTGTGCTACCCAGGTTTTTCTTTCTCATTTGTTCCTAGGAAATATGGCTCAATTTTATAATTATATCTGATCTATTAAAGTATCACAGTTTGGAACACATACACACATGCACAAACATACACACAAGCACACACATGTGTGCACATACACTGCACACATGATCTTACATTTCTTTAGGTCTTAAATTCATACTGCAATTAACAATATCTCCTACTCATATTTACCTACTGCACACACTGTCATATGTAGTCTTTAGTCCATTGTGGACTGAAGTGTGGGTTTAAAGGAATAATTTTTAATTGAACAATACAAATTGCTATCAGCCAAGTTATAGGTAGGGATAGTACAATTTGGAGTGTTTGGTAACCTCACCAGATTACACTAGCCATAAGTGACAGAGTCAATGTTCAAATTAGACTTCTCTGAGTATAGTACCCAAGCTCCATCTCAACTCTTCCCACATGACTGAGTCACTCCTAATTTGCAAATGAGTTATTGCAAATAAGGGATTGAATATATATCTCCATAACTATCTCATCCTGGCCAGAAATGATAGGGTCAAAAATTCTAGGGATGTGATATCTAAGGCTTTGTGGTGGCTTGAATGTTTTTTAGCTTCATAAACTCATGGGGAGTGGTATTATTACAAGGTGTAGCTTTGTTGAAGTGAATATGGACTTATTGGAGGAAATATGTCACTGTGGTGATGGGCTTAGGTCTCATATATGCTCAAGCCATGACCAGTGTCTCAATTTACTTCCTGTTGTTTTCGGATCAAGATGTAGAATCCTCAGCTCCTTCTCCAGCACCATGTCTGCCTGCACACTGCTGTGTCCCACCATGATTATAATGGATTAAACCTCTGAACTATAAGCCAGCCCCAATTAAATATTTTCCTTTATAAGAGCTGCTGTGGGCATGGTGTCTTCATAGCAATAGAAACCCCAAGTAACACTTCTTGAAATAAAGAGGACTCCACAAGAAAGACTCTGAATACATTATGTGTAAGCATGAAGGATTCTAAGAGAGGGTTCTTGGAATTGTCTCACCTCAGGATAAAGAAACAGGAGGGCTCATAGCTTGGGTTCTTGTTGGATGCTTCTGTAGTCCTTTTGAGATTTGCTTGTTCTGATATCTACTTGGCATCCATTTCTCAGGAGGAGCCAGGACATCAGTGAAGGATAACCCTTCCTTCCTTTCTCTCCTTGTTGTCACAAAAGCAGATTTCTTGATCACAGCAAAAGACAAGCTAGATCCAAGGCAGGCAAATGAAACCTTTCTGGGGACTTTCTCAAGAGACACGTGGTGAAGAATACGCATTCATAATGTGAGCTGTAAGCTGGAGGCATTTGGAAGTATTTCTGCTGACCGACTGAGAAGGAAGGAGGGTGATCAATCTACAGAGAGCAGAACAGACAAAGAAAAATCCCCAGTGGCATTGTTTGAAAACCTCTGTCTTCAATCAGACCACGAGTAAGACACTACTTTAACACTAGCTGGGGAAACTAGTAAATTTATTTTATAAGAAAATTATTAATTTCATGCATCTACTTTGTGTGTTACGTTTGTGTGCATCTCTGTGTAATGTGTGTACTTGTGTGCATGCGCAGGTGAGTGTGCATGGAGGCCAGAGAGTGATGTCGAGAGCTTTGCTTTATCAGTCTTTATCTAATTTCCTTGAGACAGAGTCTTTCACTTAAGTCAGAAGTTGTCTGGTGCTCAGCAAGCCCCAGTGATCTGACTGTCTCCACACTCCACAGCTCTGAAGTTACAGGCATGTGAATACAACCACACCAAGTGTTTTAGATGTATGCAGAATTGGAATGCAGATCCTAATGCTTGAGCACCAAGTGCTTTTTCACACTGAACCATCTCACTTTTGCCCCCTCAACTCCCTTTTCTGTATAGGTTGTTCTGAACGGACATTCTCCTATTCCAATGCAGAAAGAAAGCAACAAGATAGAGCTCAGTAAGAGTGTATACTAAACATTAGGTCTTCATCCCATCCTTTGTTAGATGGGAGCCTTCTGAACAAAGTCTTTGAGTTATCTGCCCCCTCATTTCCTTCTTCATCCATGGAATCATGGGAGCTTTGTGATAAATGAATGAGAATAAAATCCTAGAAGATGAGAACCCAGCGCCCACAGTTGTTCTAAATATGCAAATCTATAGAATACTCAGCAGCTTTGGAAAGGATAGAAACTATTCTTTGATGATAAAGAAAATGAGACTCAGCAGGGAGATAAGATCTCACTGGGTAGCCCTTAAGTTAACATGCCAAATAGGGGTAAATACCTGACTCTTGGTCAATTCATGGCATTGATGTTTCCTGGAAGTGGAGGGAGGACCCACTCTTGATCCTTCCAGCTGTCTCCCACCTTGCTGAGCCATGTGTGGAATCCTTCCCCACCCCCTTCCTCCAGGGGAGGCTCCCTCCCATCCACCACCCTGTAGGGAGAGTGTCAAACAGATGCAGAGATATTAGGATGCCAGGTTGGATTTGTTCAGGTGGATACAATAGCATCAGACTAGCGTGGATCTCAAATATTGAATCACGAGTCTTCAGACATCTTTGTGTTTAAATCATAGCCCTGTCAAACTCACATTCGATATGCACCAATTAATGCTCCCTGTGAATTGTACCTGATTCTCTCCTTGTGTGTGTGTGTGTGTGTGTGTGTAGACAGAGATTCCTACAGATTCAAGAGGTCTGAAATAAGCATCTGTCATTGTTACATTCAGTGCTTGGCTCGCTGTGGCTGATGGGTGTTTCTTGCATAAGAGCGGTGGGTACAAGTTATTAGACAAATATGAATCATTTATGAGGAAGTCACCTACAGCAAATGAAGCTAATATATTTTTTAGTATCCCTCAAAGCCAGGATATGAAGCTGAGTTGGAGAGGTAAAGCCAAACTCAATGTGTAAATTCATATTCCAACCCTGATAATTTTTATCATACTTTCCCCTTCTTATTTAGAACAAAGGGGCATTTCCAGCAAGGAGTGGGATTTGAGAGTGGGAGGAGAATATGTTGGGCTTTTTAAAGTCAAATATCCACAAAATATCTTTATATATGGGGTGTGTTAATGTCCTATTGGTCAATGAGGTGTTCTAGGAATTGACACATCTCTGAACTAAGAAACTAGAGTCTTTGTCTATGGAGTTGTTGCTAGGAACTCCTGGGAAATAGAAGTCATGCTGCTGATGTTTGTCTTTTATGGACCAAGGAAGGCAGATGAACATTAGACTTGTTTATAACCTGTGGGGTAGATTGGAATGTAATGTCAAGGGAATTGGAAAATAAAACTATTTCCAAGATCCTTGACCCTAGAGTAAACTGGAATTGGTAAAAGTTTGACTAACCAAAGAACAGTGCTTTCCAGTGTTGGGAGAGAGGACTGAAGTATTAAACAGAGGGGAAAGAGATGAAAAGAGAGATTTCAATTTGTTGTTGACCAAGTTGACCAGTCTGAGTTCTCCAGCTCTGTGCTGTTTGATCTTAAGCAAGCCATACTACTTCTCTGGGCTGTTTATTGTTGATTGAATTGGGAATACATCCAAAAGCATTCCTATGAGGCTTACATCTCATGTGAATATTATGTATCTTATACATAAAGTGCTTTCATTCTTTTGCTACATCATTTTCTTCTTCCCATTCCCAACAATTCTACTTTTTGCCTCCATCATGAAACTCATCTGAACTCTTATGCGTTATTGCACATGGTATGTAATGCTTTAGAATTATCTGTGTTTGACATGTAACCTATCTTCTATGATGGCAAATCACAGCAAAGAGAACAGAAATGGCAATAGGCTTATCAGTTATAGGAAATACAGCTAACTGAGCATGAGAATCTCTTCATCTCTTCTTCTTCTTCTTCTTCTTCTTCTTCTTCTTCTTCTTCTTCTTCTTCTTCTTCTACTACTACTACTACTACTACTACTACTACTACTTCTCTTTCTTCTTCCACTTCTCTTTCTCCTTTTTTCTTCTTTGAAATATATTAAGAATACAATAGCCACTGAGAAGGAGCTACCCAACAAGACAGAGATTACATTTTTTAGAATCCTTGAATCTGGGTAGTGCTACATACTTAGTTCTCACCAATGAAATATGAGCATAAAAGGTGCAGGTCACTTCCAGTGAGCAGAGAGGTTTTCTCTGTTTCCTAATCTTGATATAGACAAGTTGGAAGCTGTGACAATTGATATTCCCTGTCAGATTGACCTGGTTAAGAATGACCTGGGAGATAAGTAAAGTACATCTCTGGGTCTATCAAGAAGGCTACAGACACAACCAGATAGCAGAGGCTCTGGCATAGTAAATGGAGTGATTCTTGGTGGGTTCATAATATTGGACCTCCAATAGGTCACGGGTGGCATGTGTCTGGGTCCATATTTTGCCCTGACCTCTTTATGTATTCTCATTTCTCTGCTTTCTTCTCACTAAGGAGGGAAGCGTTAGACTCTTCCACACGTCCTTGCCTTCATGTTTCTGCTTGAGCACCAGGGGCGATAGACTGTGAACCAAAGCATTTTAAATCAGGAGCCAAAGCAAATCTTTCCTCCATGAAGTTGTCTCCACAAGGTGCTTTGTCACAGTGATAAGGAAAGGTGCTACCACAGAAGTGTGTAGAAGACACATGCACCCTATGCCCCAACTCACAACTTTGTTGCCAACCACCAACTGATTATGAAAATCAATGTTAGATTTGAGCAACCAATGTGCTTGTAGAACATCTGAGCCACATACACTAGATTTCTTTGTCGTAGCAGCCATTGTTCTTGCTCAAGAGGACAGATTGTATCTATTTATGGAGGAGGTGTAAGCCACACATCACCAACAGGGTCTAATTACCAGTAGCCATGAATTGATTGGGGGTGAGACTAGATGGCCTCCGAGGTCTCCTAATGTCCTGATGTAATGGTACCAGTGTCCTGGGTTTAATGAATATGTGCTGTGCTCTAGGCCCTATGCTAAGCACTCTGTATCAGGGGTCCCCTTTGGATGGTGGACAACCCTATGAAGTGATGCTAAGTAGGTTAATGGTTGCTGGCAAGCATAGGAAACATGCAGGGTGAGAAGGGAGTTCAAGCGACACGGGTGGAAATTCCACACTAGAGCAGCTGAATTCACACATCCCTTTGCTGGGCCTTTTAGAGATTAGATAGCATCATTTTATAGATATAGCTGATAAAATTAGAGCTCTCCAAAAGTTTGTCCAAGGGTCACTTGTTCCATTAATATGCTTTTATTCACGGTTTATGTGATGCTACGTGCTGAACTGGCTGCAGGCAATTACAGAGCGAACGAGAGAAACGTGGGCCTTGACATGGTAGAACTTATAGCCCCGCTGCTGCATCATGAGGTAAGCGAGCTGTCAGAGAGATTGATTCAGCAGAACTGGGATGCCCACATATTGAGAGCCCTGCCACTGGGCAGATGGTGTCAGGGCACATGATTTCTGGGGCCTTTTTTTCCCTCGGGGGCAAAATATATAATAGGTGAGTGGGTTGAAAGGGCTGTTGGAAGCAATCAGGGGACAGAGCAAACAACAGGGAAATGGAGTCAGGTAGAGAAATGACTTTTTCTACACTCAGAATCTGTTCTCTAGTCATTGTTCAACAAATACCAGCTATCATCAATTACTATTAAAAACAATTTCCGCATTATACAAATATCTCCAAGTGTTTCTTATCCACTGAGCAGCACTGTTTGCAGTTCCCCATAAACAAGAAGGGTCATTATTTATGAACTGGCTTCTGTTTCCCATGTCACCTTACTCCGTATGCCGTTTTGCATATTTTCCCATGTAACTCTGCAGTAATTTTACAAGGTAGAACATCAGTAAGGATAAGTCAGGCTATTATTCAGCAGCGAACACTCCTTAAGTCTAGGTGGCTTGTGGAAGCAAAAATTGCTTCTCCCTCATGCTGCGTATTCATCAAAGGCCCACGGGTACCCCTCTTTGGTGTGATGGATCCCACTCTGGAACTCAGAGTGACAAAGAGTCTACTCTGCATATTGAGGCTGTCACTGCCACAATGTCACAGATGGGAAGGAGAACATGGGGACGCACATTCTGTTCCCAAAGCTTCTTGTATCTGGAAGTACCACATGTCACTTCTGCCCACAATTTTCTTTGGACAAAGCAACACAGACTCCGTACCTGAATTTAACTAGGATGAGGCAATACGATCCTGACACATCCCAAAAATGATCCAAGCATCCCGTTTGTAAATGAGGCACATGTGGGCTTTCTGAGGAGGAGATACAATGTTGGAAGGCAGACTACAGGTAAGAAGATGTGGATCCCATCTATTAGGTCGCAAGTCTTGTCCCTCAGGTCTCCACCCGTTCCCTGGCTGTCACCTTCTATCTCCTCACAGACCGTCTGGCACTGTCTCTGTTGACAGATCTCATCACCTTCTCTCCACTGGCTCCTTCTCTTTGTATTTTAAGTGACCCCAAACTTCTCTGCCACTGCAAGAGCTCTCGATCCATGTCACTAGCGAACCTTTGGGAAACTCTTTCCAAGTGTTGGTCACTTTACCCCCATGCCTGTGATCTGGATTCTGCCCATATCACTCTGCTAAACTGTCTCTCTGTAGATGGCCGACTTCAAGAGTCTCCTGAAAACCTTGATTGTTCAGCAGCACAGAGACTACTGAGCACTCTCTCTCAGACTCCACCGTCTGTACTTTTGCCTCACATGGCCTCTTCTCATGGCTTTCCTCCTAGAACTCTGGCCACCCCCTCAGTGTCTTCCTTTCCCCGGTACTTTTCGGGTCACACATTTTTTAGAGTACCGAGACTCTTTTTGTCATTATTTCACCCACCCATTCTCTCTGAGGAATCCCATAACTCACCCCTTCCATTATCTCTGCAAGCTGATGACTTATTGGAACCCACGTTAAATGGGCTTTCCTAGGTTATTCTATACTGCTGTGTCAACTCTGTTTCTGCAGAATCCTGTTCGCTCCCCTGGAAGGAATACCTCTGCCTGCCCAAGAAACGTCTCCTGCAAGATATCTCTACACCCCAGCAAACCAACTCATCAGTCTCAAGGGCATTATGCATACAGCCCATCTTTGGCCAGGAGACCTTCTTTACTGTAAGCACATTTGATAACAGTGTATATTCTGTATGTTTGTCATTGTTTGTCCATCCCTGCTTTGAACCTTGAGCTGCTTAGAGTAAACGCTTCAGAGAGGCCCAGAACAGAGCTCTTAAGCAGAATAGCTGTAAATCCCTGGTTCTGATGAATCTTGAATTCAGCTTCAATCCCTCAGCAATGGACACTGGTGGATAGAGATAACGTCTCAGTGCCAGCCAGCCTAGGCCTAATACATCATGGGTAAACAGACCCAGGTGCCTTCTGGACACCATTGCTCAGAGTTTCTATAGGGATTTTTTTTTTAAAAGAAACTTCTATTTTAAGAAAAGTTATGGAATCATAGATGGGTTTTTAATTGAATCTCGGGAAATCTGAAGGATTGGTCTTTTTTCCAAAGTTGAAACTTATCATTGAGCTATTGTTAGAGTCGTTTCTCTCTATGTTTTTTACGTGGAAGGGATTTTCTTTGTACGCTTTCCTAGTCATTTTTACCCCTTCTCTTCTGGGGGTAGGGGATGAAAGCACTTTTTTGAATGGCGGCTCTAGAAACACTGACTGGGCATGCTCAGTGCAAGAACCACTTTTCTTGCTGTTGTCACCACCCCCCCTCTGCTTCCGGCTCAACAGGAGTGCAGATGTTCAAAGACAGACCTCTGTGCTCCTACTTTGGCTAGCAGCCTATCACCTTTTATTGTGTGCAAGGTTGGTGTGTTTAAAGGACTACAGGGGTCTGAGCTTGACGCTGGCTACTGAAGAAAAGCTATGAAAAGCTTTGCTGCTCCCTCTGCAAAGGTGTAGAGGCCAGCTGCCGAGCACAGGGTCCCTTCCTCAGCTTGCAAATCCTGTTGCTTTTTTCTTTCAAAATGGTAGCTCCCTAAGAGTTCTTATCCACATTTGTAAACAAAACCAGAACAGTTTTGGAGACCATGTTGTAATCAGGTGCCCTTCTTTCCAGGAAATGGCTGTTGGACTCATCTCAGTGTATGGCAATGAATGTTCTGGCCTTTAACCAATGGCTTTTAATAAACTGTAAGACAGGCAGGCAGAATTTGTAGAATAAAATCAGACATTTCACTTCTCTTCCAATCTGTACGGAAGTCCATTTACCTTTTTCAATTTCTGTTTCCTAATTTCTCTTAAGATACAAAGTATGCAGCATTTTTTTCAGTCCCAGGCCCTGGTAACGATGTGGCAAGAATCCTGGCAGAACAACTTAAGGGAATAGCATGGCTGCTTTCTTTTGCTCATGGATTCAGATACATAGTCAGCCATGGTTGTTGGGACACTGTCATGCTTACAGTGTGTCTTCTGTACATCTTGATGGATCAGGGAGCAAAGAGAGCTTGGACCGGAAGTGTGACATGACTGCATCCATCAGCCTATGCAGCCAGCTTGTCACTATGCCCCAAAGACTGATCCTCTAAGTGGGGACCAAGTTTTCAAACATGCTAGCCTATCAGGGACATTCCCCATCTAAACCATAGCACTGAGCTCAGATCCATCTTCCTTCTCTCTTTCTGGTCTTCTGGACCACTCCACCAGGTCCAAGCCTCCTCCTCTGTGAAGGGATTTAATCACACTCCTAGCCTCACAGTGTTACTGTGTGTGGTGGTTAAATGAGCGAGAGCCCTTCTCAAGAGCTGTGTAAGTGCCAGCCATCACCGTTGCTTTATGCAGAAACTGGGGGTCTGTCCTGTGCCAGGCCTGCATCACTAGGTTGCACAGCTCACAGCTCACACTAGGATGCTGCTCTCTAACCTGCGGGTGATCTCTACTTAGAGAGGACATAAGATTCTAAGGCTAATGGTGTTACCATCAGGTTTGAGGGGCGAGACAGTACGCTTGAAGAGCTGGGCAGTTCATAGAGGAAGAGGTTACAAGCAACTCCCACATACCATCATGGCAGTCTTTAAAGAGGAGAGGCAGCTCCAGAAATGATCTCTGAGTGCTGAGCTTTGTTTGACTAGATCAGAGGGTAGGTGTTAGGTGGAGAGGCAGGGGAACCTTTCCCGGAACCTTTAGGGAAACTGAAGTTGCAAGCTAATTCTTGCTCATCCCTTCACTTCACCCACCACATGCAGGCCTGGGCCCATGGTGATTGTCTCTGGAGCCAATTTCTCTGCTGGACTGTTTGCAGGTTCAGCTGGAGACCTTACAAGGAAAGGAAAGGTGGGACATGTGAAAATGTTGGGAGAGCTACCGTAGGTGACTTTTCCCACCTAATGTAACCTATATGCCTGCACCAACAGTAGTGTGGTCTTGTTTAGCAACAGATCATAGCTCAAGGAAGTTAAGCAACCTGTCAAAGGACATGCAATGGACAAACCCACCCAGTAGTTATCTACAGAGTGTCAGAGGCCTGGCTGAGGAGGGAACTCAGGCAATTTTGATTTGTAGTCCTAATACCTGTACACACACACACACACACACGCACATACACACACGCACACACACACACACGAATTTTCTTCCAGAGGCCCAGATCCCTAAAGGACCATTCCTCATATAGACTCCCTCTAAAATGTCCACCAACCTGCAGTAGTGCAACTGGTCTGGCCCTGTGAGGGTAACAAACAAGGAATTTACTGGACTGTGTGTGTGTGCATGTGTGTGTGTGTGTTTCCCCATCTACTCACTAAATCTTCCTCTCTGACCAGTTCCCTTCCAATACTTAATACTCCTTCTGTCCAGTTTTGCAGCCATTACTCTATAACCCACACAATTTCCAGGAATCTTAGAGGCCACTTAGTGTACCGCCTAGAGTACTTAGAGCATGAGCCCAGAGAGGGTAAGTATCTGGTTTAAGATCACACAGTGCCATAGTGGGAGAGCTGAAATTAGAACTCTCATTTAGCCTGTACTATTGGAAATCACGTACCGTTCATTTTGTGAAGTCTTCAAGGAAACTTTCAAAATGTCTCAGGAAGGTGATTTAAGATGATTTCTTTTTCTCTCTTTTTGCTTTCTGAACTCCGGAAACAGATTGGACTGAACAACTGAGCAGTGGGGAGGCAAAGTAAACAGAATGGGTACCCCATGCCCCCGGCGTGTCTGCTGTCTGTGGCGACCGTCTCTGCCTGTGAGGCTGACAGACACCGCCAAGCCTGCTCCTTCACAGGGTTCTCAGACTCCTTCTGGTCTGTGAAGAGACCTGCCTTAGCAACAGAAAGACAGGACAGCCAATGCCTGCCTGTTTGGGGAACTTGCCCCCTTCAATTATTCTTGTCTGTATATGCGGGGGGGGGGGTGGTATCAAGACGAGCTTCCCCTGAAACAATGGTACACATTTGCAATCCAAATCAGCAAGTCCTTATGCATTAGTGGCACCGTGTGACACAGAATTCATAGTTCGGCATCTAGGAAGAGGTCTGAGATCAAGCGGAAGGGGTCCGGACCTGGTAGTTTATAGAGTCTGAGTTCCAATGAACCTGGAGCACACTAACTCCCTCTGAGCCTTGCCTAATGAGTGTAATCTCCTGGATTCCACTCTCTGACTATAGCTGTCCCAGGTGATATAATGGCTGGTGTCTCTTTTTAGGGTTGGTTAAACAATCAGTCAGACACTAAGGGTTGCTCCAAGATGAAAGCGCTTTAGAAAAGGTTTTTTGTTGGTGAAGGAGGGTTTTTAGACAGATTTGAACATAAATGAAATGCCTTTGGAGAGAGGAGAATATGCAAGGGAGATTCCCCCTACCCTCCCAGTGAGTACCACAGATAATAGCTGCCTTTTTACACATGCTGTGTCCCAGGCAGAGCAGAAAGAAAGTAGCCCACCTGGTTCCTTGAAGCCTCAGTCACAGGGATGGGGAAGAGACGGAGCTTTCCTGGGAAGAAAGGTTGCTCCTACCTGCCTGCAGAAAGAGCCCAGGATATGCGTGGTTTATGGTTTTGTGGGCAGAAAGAACAGATTTTAGACAATCCCTGTCCTCTCTGGTTATCTCGTATCTACACAGGCTGCTAGGCCATCTGCAGAAGCTCTGTCCAGACACATGCACCCTCTGAGCTGTCACCTGCTTCATTCCTGGGTTTTTGCAGATGAGCCTGTAGGCACTGGGTTTTGCAGTCGAGGTTAAAATTTTAAGTTCTCATTGCACACATCTCACTCTGAGCACAGTGCCCGCCTGAAGCACACAGTAGGCTCCGAGTGAGCACAGGAAGAGAGATGGGATTACTCGGGTTACAACGCCCCACTGCATAATTCAATGACTGTTCTTTGCATGAATGAATGAGCTTACAGGCTAGTTGTGAAAACAAGACATAAATCCCCACGTGAAATGTTTAATAACAATAAAATGTTCAAATCAGAGTTCAATACAACAACTCAAGAGATGGTGCAAGCGGCCATAGAGTGTTGAATTAATTGCCAGGCCATGATTTTTATAGGAGTTCAGAAAGGTAGAGGAGATCAATCTGTGGGCTTGGTGTCAGAAGGCCTCCGATAGACTCTCGATTATGCACTTAACCATCACATCCATTCATTCATCAAATGTTTCCTGAGCCCGGATTAGTGCCTGCTAGCTTGCTAGACCCTAACAACGCAATGATAAAAAAAATGCAAGACCCACGGGCTTGGAGAGCTCACGAGCTAGTGGGAGAAGGCAGTTAGACAAAGAGAAAATATAAATATACTGCTAAGTGATATATAGTAGGACCTAGGACTGGACTTGGTGAATGCTCACAGTCTGTGTATTACAGACTGCAGCATTGTAACCGATGCTTCCCATCTCCAAATGAACACATTCTAAACAGTTCCCACAACTCAACATTTAGGAGTTCTCTAGAGTGCTCACCTTTTTGTCTCTCTACATCACCTCACCCCTGTCTTGCCTCCTTTTCTGTTCTTTATTCTTCCAGAAGCCTTCAGGAGCATTGTTCCGTCCAGGTAGGGATGTTGGTGGGTAACAAAGAAGACCAGGAAGCAGAGTGTCAGTGGCAAGAACAGGTCCAGCTGTCTTCAGAAATCCCTAGAGCTGCCTCATCACAATCCTGTGCTTACCCCAGTCACTCCAATTTCCTCTTCAGCCATGTACCCAGAGACTCTTAGGTACCAGTGCGATTCCAGGTTGTTCCAGAACACCAGTGAGAGAGGATACAAACCCTATCTCCTTGAGGAGGAAGCATATGACTACTGGTTTTCTCTCTTTCTCCAGGAAGTACTGAACTAAGGAGACCAGGAAGCAAAGAATGTTAGTGGCAAGAACAGATCACATCACAGACCCCGAAGATGAACTCTGTGGTCACAGGTTCCCACAGCATGGAGAAAGATGCAGAGGAAGGCACTCAGCCATTGGTACCAACATATGTAAGCAGCAAATGTTGACTTTGGAACATGGCAGCTCAATTTCTGTAGGTCTCCATTCCATATTTACAAAATGGACATTGTGATTGCTCTCATATTTAAGTTGTGAGAACCAGATGAAGTGGGATAGAGGTTTGATGACTAGCTGTCGAATCAGAAGTAGAAGCCCTGACTGTTTCCAAAATCATTCAGTAACTTGCTTACCAGCCAAAGCAGAAAGCACTGTTGCTTGTGACTTCCAGTGTACCTAGTCTGCACTATCCAACTGGGGTGGCCCTTCCATTTGTGGGCAGCCATCTGAACCTCATGCACTGTCTGTAGTAGGTGTATGTAACATAAACCATTTTATGCATCTCATCCATGACCAACAAGTATGGGCCCTGGCAGGTGAGTACCCCTCAAGACGAAGAACTCATAAAGATGGGTGGATCTCTGCCAGAGTCTATAGCACTGGTCAAGGAGGAAACAATTCGGAGATAATGTACCACCAATGACGAACTCCACAGTGGGAGCAGTGACAGAAGCCCATTGCATTAGGGCTGCGGAATTAGACACTGTTCTGTTGCATAGCAGGGTGTGCAGCATTCTGAAGATGAAGGGTCAATAATACACAGTAACCGTTAACGAGGGAAAGTGTAGAATCAAGTGACTATCTTGCTAACACTAGGCTTTGGTTACAGGACAGAGTCAGAAACAGTGTGACCAGCAGAGTCATTGTTCTCTTTTGCCCTTTATCAGTAAGCAATTCCTGCCTTGTTTGCTGCTGATCCTTGACAGGGACACTGAATCCAGCCCTGTGTCAATCAGCTGGAGTACTATCTGCTCGTACTGATGAAGCACTTCAAATACGCTGGGTACTGAGGGATCAGGCCTTATCCTGCCTGTCCTTGGACCTTATCCTACCAAATATAGGCTATACAGGCTTTCTAAATCGGGCTGTGATGGGAATCAGTGTGGGATCAGGAAAAGGAAAAAGGCATCCATGTCAGAAACAGCAGTGTTTAGGTTTTGACCTCAGTGGATCCTGATCACTGGGTTGTCTCTGTACTCATTCTTTTCTTGGCTAAAGGTCACCTGCCTGTAGGAGACCCCCTCCTTTCTGTTACATGCTGCCTGACTGAAGGATTGGACTGGTACCTGGCAGAGCTCATCATACCAGCTTTTACCCTGGCCACGGCATTTAGGCATGTGACCTAATGTAGGAGAAGTGAACTTTAAAACTCCCAGAGACAGATACCAGCTCTTTGAGATGATGCAAGTCTAGAGCTCTCTGTAGCCACGACCCACCCTCCCATTATAGAAAAGCAACTCTCTGTAATGGAGAGAATACAGGGAGGACCAGAAATAGATAAACACAGAAGAGAGAGCAGAGAAGATGAGGTGGGGGCAGAGGGAAGAGTGTGAGAGAAAAGAGAAAAGAAGGGAGAGAGGGGAAGGAAAAAAGGAGGGGCGTGGGTGGGAGGGAGGGAAGGAGGAAGGGAGAGAGAGAGAGAGAGAGAGAGAGAGAGAGAGAGAGAGAGAGAGAGAGAGAGAGAGAGAGAGAGGAAGATGACATCATCAGAATTGGTGGACATCCAAGACGGCTTCACCCTGAACTCCTGCCAAATGACAGGAGCCCATAAATTTCCCTTGCCTTGAGCTGGAGAGCCGAATTCTTTCAGTAGGTGGGCAAGGTAGGAGCAGCTCTGGAGGAAGAAGTAACTGCATTTCTACAGACAATGAGGGAGAAAATCGAAAAGGTTTCTGAGCAAGAATGCTATCTATGCCTGTCCTTATGGCAGCTTTTTATGATTCCCATCTCCATTGTCTCTGCTAATAAACATGAGGAAGGGGAATGGGTGTGGATCTAGCCACATTTCCCTGTGGCTGTCTGAAGTGTGTTTCAGGGTGGTCCTGTCTCCTCTGCAGTCTGTGAGTCCTGCCAGGGGGACTTGTTACTCCCATGTTTTCTTCCTAGTGACTAGCCATGACACTCACATTTTTCTGTCTCTAGTGTGTTTTCGGCTTCCTGAGTTATTTCATCTGCACGATCACACTTGGTTCCCAGGGCATCTGAGGTGACACCAGGGCTAGGATGGTCGTATGGCCAGATGGGGGTTCAGTAGGGTCGGAGTGACAGTCCTGCAGTAGGGTGGGGACAGAGATGGAAGGCACAGTGACTTGGGAGACAGATAGCCCCAGACGGAGTCCTATCGTTTTCACTTTCTGTCTGTTTCCTTTCAATCATTCTGCCTCTCAATTTTCCAGTTTGTCAAATGGGAGACTGGAGATGTGTTCCTTCCAGGGTTTCTGTGAATACTGAGGGAGTAATAGAAAATTATGGACTCTGTAAGTTGTCAGGTGATGTCCCCAGTCTGGAATTGATTTTGGTTGAGTGTTGGGCTGTAACATGAAGGGGCCTGCCATTCTGTAACATGAGGGCTGGCTTGTTGGGGTTAATGTCCTGCCCGGTACCCCATAGCCAGCAAGCCCCAAAGAAAATCACACAGAGATCTCCATAAGTTATAAAACTGATTGGCCCATTAGCTCAGTCTTCTTATTAGCTCTTGTAGCTTATATTGACCCATTATTCTTATCTATGTTAGCCACGTGGCTCGGCACCTTTCAGCAGGGCAGGTTACATCTTGCTTCTTGGTGGTCTGGGCTGGAATGGGCTGGGCTGGACTGGAGGAAGGGGCTTCCTCCTTCCTAGCATTCTCCTGTTCTCATGGCCCCACCTCTACTTCCTGTCTGGTTAACCCGCCTATACTTCCTGCCTGGCCAATCAGAATTTATTCAAAACATGATTGACAGAATACAGACAATTCTTCAGCACCATTGGGCAGAAGTGTGCTATGCCCAGCTTATACCTATTCTAGACATATCTAGTATATTGGTTATTAAAGTCATCAAGAACATGGGTACCAAGAAATTGTCAAATACAAAAGTCAAAGATTTGACTTTTCCCTGGAGAGTCAGTCGTTGCTAACCAACATGCCCAATGGCAGGGGATAGAAGGAGAAACAGAGCAAAGGCTAGTAATGTTTAAGGTGCACTGCATATTGTAATTCTCACAGCATCCTCTCTAGTTTCCAAACCCAGGAGAAGACCCTAGCTATGTTATAGATGGGGTTATTAAAACTTAGAGAGGATTTAATTTGTCAAAAACAGAGTCAGTGGAAGAGCAGAGATATGATGTCCCTTATTTCTGGAGACTATCCCAGATAAATCCAAAGTGCATCCAAGCATCCTTTGCATCAGGATCATTTTGTTTCATTTTGTGGTTTTAGAGATGGGACATAGGACCTTATACATCACACACACAAATTCATTCTCTCTCTCTCTCTCTCTCTCTCTCTCTCTCTCTCTCTCTCTCTCTTTACTGAGATACATTCTTGCCCAACCTTTCAGCCTTTAAAAAATTGAGGCAGAGTCTCACAATGTACTAGGATAGTCTTTGAACATATCAGCCTCCTCTTGCTTCTGTCTCTGGTGTATCTGGGTTTACAGCCCCAAGCCCCACAACCAGCAGGATCAGTTATTCTGTTTTACAACACTGTAGTGGTAAGGTTTAAGTCCATTTCTAAGACTGTAAAGCCTTTAAGATCTCTTCTGAATTTCAACAGCTTAAGTTTGGGGCTTGGAGAAAGTTGAAGAGAAGTGTAATGTATTGAACTGGATACATGGAAAGGGATAGACTGCTTAGAAATCCTAAATTCTGGACTGCAGTTATATAACTCCACTAGGACTAAAGACATCTAACAGTTACAGACCTGAGAGGAAGGGAGTCAGGTCCCAGCACTGTGACTTCTCCTAACTGGCTTGTACTCCTTTCTCTGCCATAGGTCACAGTATTATGTGTTTTACCTCCTTGAGCTTTAGTGGCATGGTACAGGAGATCCTGTGGGTTTTGGAAGCTGCTGTGGTCACTTACGTAAGGGACTGATCATGTTTCCCAGCTAATCTCTTAGCTTTCCGTTGCTAAGAGAGAACAGCCTACCTGTTTTCCTCTCCTGTCATCTCTGGCTTTACGAACACCCCCCCCAGGCCCCTTTTCTTTCTATTTTTATAGCTGAGAGCGTCATATGATGATGTCTTGTATGCTTCAAGCCAGATGAGTGTAGCAGACAGGAAAACATTAGAAACATCTAAACAAAATGAAAATCTGTTTTGTGCATGAGAAGATGGCAGAAGGGTTCAGGGACCAGTGTTGTGAATGCAAGCATCCCCACATACCTGAGAGAGACATCTGGACTCCATGGATTTTCCTCTCTTGGTTTGGAACAGGACAATTCCAGGAGAGGCTATCCCTAGATGGAGATAGTGGGGCTGTGAGGTACGCGGGAGGCTCCTGGGGACCCAAAGTAAGGAGATCATAAAGATGGAATTAACAGTCATTTAGTCTCTTGGATGCACTTCCCTTGTACCACTTTATCAGCACAATGAGTTTATGAGAATAATTATCATTGCATCTTTTGGTTGAGAAAAAAGATATTCAGAGAGTGGGTTGGGGTGACTCATGTTCAGGCTCCCTGAATTTCTCATCAGTGTCTCTTTCTCCCAGTTGCTAGTTGTAGTGAGGGAAATTTCCGTGGTTATGGAAGCTAGGGGATGAAGAGGGACTTTTACCCAGTGCTGCAGGAACCTCTTACTGATTGCTCTTCCAATGTGTCTGCCCAAACCCCTCCAGTTCGCTTTCTGCAGAGCAGCCAGAGTGAACTTCTACCAATAAACCCCACAGTAAACACCCCAACCCTCACAACCCTAACCCCAGTTTAGAATCTGACAACCTATTGACCTCTATCGAGGTCAGCCTCCCTCGCAGGTGGAACTTCCCACTACATATCCTGCCACTAGGTCATTCCTCTTTCTGCTTCTAGCTACAGGTGTGCCCTCCTCTACCTTACATGTATTTGGCTCCTTCCTCCACCTGGGCATTTGCCCCTGCTGTTTCCTCTACCCTGAACACGAGATCCTGATCTTATAGGACTTGCGTTCACTGCTATGATCTAAGCAGGTCTTTGCCTCAGTATTCCAGCTTTTGTTGTTTATTGTGATAAGACACTGACCAAAATCAACGTGGGGGTGTAACTTCATCTTACAGGTTACAGTTTGTCATGGAGTCAGAGCAGTGCCTGGAGATGGGAATAGACCACAGAGGAACTCCGCCTACTGGCTTGCTTAGCTTGCTTTTGTAAACACCCAAGACCACCTGCCCAGAAGTAGCAGCCCTCACAGAGGGCTGGGAACTCCCACCTTAACCATCAATCAAGAATATGCCCTACAGGCGTGTCCACAGGCCAGTGTGATGGCGGCATCTCCTCAGTTGAGGGTCTTTCTTCCCAGGTGACTCAAGTTCGCGTCAAGTGGACAAAAACTAAGCAGCACTGGTCATTTCATATTGCTCCTTGCCGTCTATTTTAATTCGGGTAATTATTACCACTCAACGATTTCTTCCTGATTTGCCCACTTTCTGTGTCTTTACTATGGAAGACAATCCAAGGCAAGCTCTATCCTATTCTATAAAATAGAAGCTGGCATAAGACAGAGGCAAACTCGTGGCAAATATTTACTGAGTGAATTGTGAATTGTCGCTTTTTTTTTTTTTTTTTTTTTTTTTTTTTTTTTACGGAAGGGCAGGCTTTCATTGGGAGAAGGAAGGAAAAGCTTTGTTTGGGGCGCTCCACTTTGTGCTTATTTTGGTTGTTCTCACCGCAACCTTACAGGAAAACTCATCTGATTCCCATTTTAGAGATGAAGCAACACGGACTCAAACATTTGGTAATTTGCTAAGGTCTCACAGCTGCAAGTGGACGCCTCTCCTGCCTGCCCCACTGCCTACAAACAAGCCTGCTCCCGAGGTGTGCAATCATGAGGGTGCATCTGCAGCACCAAGATCCCGTGGGAAGACACTCCTTGGGAAGCTCCAAACAGGCAGCTGGGAACGAGTTGCCATAATAAATCACTGTTGCTTGTCCTAAAGCCCAGACCTTCTTGGGAGCAGACACAGAACGCCTGAGCAGAGAGCTGTTGGGAGACCAGGGATGGTTATAGGAGGTGCTGTTGTTGTCTAGGAGGGAGTCTGCAAGTGGCGAGTGGGTACTGAGGTCCTGTCTTCTTAACAGAGTCCATACTGTGGCCAGGTCCAGCCAAATCACTGCTGCCAGCCCCAGCTCCAGCGTTAGGTGGCGAAATGCTGAAGGGCTCTCCTATTCGGGGGAATTCGGTAGTGATGTATAAGGTATGAAAGATGTAGCCTGCAGAGAGCCGGCACTATCTCTACTGCTGCTGCTGCTGCTGCCACGGCTGCCGCCGCCGCCACTACTGCTGCCAGCAGAGCTGCTGGGAGTGAGCCTCCCTTCTCCCAGATACCCAGCTCCGTGGCATCTCCCGCTCCTTGGCCCCGCACGGACCTCTCCGCCCTAGGGAACAAAAGCAGAGTCCGGACGCCCTGTTCTGCAACCATAGGATGATGAGTCTAGAGGGCTGAGCTGGCAGTGTGGTCCTCAGCGGCTGGAAGGTAGGAGAAGGTGTTGCGCCCGGTGGCCGCAGCGTGGAAGGCTGGGGTGGGCGCGTCAGGGCAAGGGTGGCCACAGGCGTCCAGTCGTCTGGTGGGCGCCGTAGGGAGACTGCAGGGTGGTGGTCCGCAGCGCCGCGGCCGCGATGCCCACTGCGGGCAGGGAGGCGCGTTCCCGCAGCCACGAGGGAGCCCCTGCGTGGGGACTGGAGGCGGAGGAAAAGTCTGATGCCCAAAGCCGTGCGGCGTTGCCTGCGGAAGAGCTGCCCGCAGCACTTGGACTTGGTGGCGCGTTCCGCCGCGCAAAGCGGCCAGGCGGCGGCCGCAGTGTGCGCAAAGTTTTGGGTAGCGCGCAAAGGCGCAGATGAGGGCCGCGCACAGAGGAGCAAGTTGTGATCAGAAAGCCGGGGCGACCCTTAGGACCACTAGGGGGGATTTGCCTGAGAAGGGGACAAGTGCATTCAGCTCCCCTCCAGCACCGAGGAGACAGGGTTGACGCGCAGTCATTTAACCCTTCGGTCCCCAGGGAAAACAACTTCATTCCTGTTGGAGCCTGCCGGACTCTGGCAGTTTAGAGGCTTCTGGTTAGGTCCTCCTATGGTCGTGCGCATTTCCCTGCTCGTGTCGTGGCGTTCTCTTTTCATTTCTGGCCACTTCAATTTAGCTGGCTGGGGGTCTTTCCCTAGGTCTGTATTTTTTACCCCTTGGACCATTGCATACATGTTTTCCCATCTCCGTGCTAGCCTGACTCCTGGATGCTGCTTTGAAAAATGAGATGATTAATCAATTAGGTTAGTGGCCAATTAGGCATAACCTTGTAGAAAAATAATTATGCCGGGCTCTTTGGGCTTTCCATTGGTGATGAGGCAGGAATCGAGCCCAGGTGCAGGAGCTGTTCCCAAAAGATAGGACTGATGGGGCGTGGGGGAGGGTTTCTGGAATTTAAGATTAAGAGGATTCAAATATGCGCTGGTGACCGAGATGGTGGGGGATTGACGGAGTAGGGTGTATGTGTGTTTTAGTTTTTGCTAAGGAAATTAACCCTTGACAGCGCAGTCTGGGTGGACTTTGCAGGCAGCATGGAGTATCTAACGGCTTGGAGGAAAGGTGTGTCCCCTTGCCTGCCTGACCCGCCACCACCACACACACATACAAACCTCCAAGGGGCTCCCTCTGTGAATCGCACCTCCTCGCAGTGGCGTTGCTATGCTTCGAGAAGCTGAGTTTAGAGGATTGCATCTTAGTTTCATGTAGGAAGAATCGTGGCGTTGCAGACAGAGCTTTCTGTGCACTGCCTAGCAGAACACACATCTCCCCCGACTGTGCTAAATAAAGCCATTATTAAATGGGTGCAAAAGGGAGGCAATCTGTTTCCAGGGCTGGGAAGTTCTGCTGCATAGCGAGGCTTTTTTCCCCCCTTTTCTTTTTTGGAACCACTGGTGGGGTTTGGCACTGCAGTATTACAATACAGCCATATTAAAAAGGTCTTCAGAGCGTAGAGCCCTCCACCGCTGCAGCCTTCTTGCCTGCACACTTCCCCATCACATCTCCTTTGCAGGGTGCATGCAGTGCATTCCAAAGGCACCGTGAGCCTTTTAAACTCCTTTTTTGTGCCGAGATTAAGCTGCTGCTATCTATTTAGACACCTGAATATAAGGCAGTAGAATTCTGTTCCCAAGGCAAAAACCTGGAGGTCTTTCCTTGGACAGACAAGGTTTTGCAACAGGTCTTATGTTTGAGATTTCCGGTAATGGGATCCCTTTGGGTTTCATGGTCTCAGAGCTCCCATCTCTACCCGTGATCTGATCGGGGTTTGGACCAAGTGGTCTCTGCAATGCCTGCAGTGCTGACAGGAGCTGGTTCTGAATTTTATGCCTTTTTTTTCCCTTGCTGTGCTGGGTGGGAGGAATAGCTGGGCAGTGCAATGTGGCGCTAGAGCCAGATCCTTCCCAGTGCAGAGGGAGGGAGCTGGCTGGGGCTGCTTAGCAAATAGGAATTACCCATTTAGAAGAGTACCTGGTGATGCTGGTGTCCAGGGGGCAACTGCCAGCCGTCTGTTGCTCTTCTTTTCTTCAAAATGAGTGGCTTCAAAAACAGTGCTTGCTGTTTGCTAAGGATTTTTTTTCTCCCCTTAGAAGCTCAACTTAGCCAATTGCTTTGCAGTGATTATATTTGTTGTAGATTCTAGTGCTAGTCAAGACCTTGCTCTTTTACTAAAATAGACTACTTTTCCCTCCTTTTATAGCAGGAAGATATATGGGAAGAGAACAATGAGAGAGGAAGAGGAAGACAGAAAGGGGTGGTGGTGGAATGGTGAGAAATGAAGATACAGAGACAGAGAAAGCCAAGATTTCAGATACAGTCAGAGAGCGGGAAAGAAAAAAGAGAGATGGGGCGGAGGAAAAGGATGTGGAGGGGATTCAGGGGACAGGGACAGAAAACAGTAACATTAGCACCAAGAGAAAGAACAGTGCTCAGATGAAGCAAGTCGTGTCCTACCCATTTGGCTTGGGGGAAAAAAAGTGAGAGAAGACCTTAAGCTGCCCAAGAGTTGTTCCAGAGAGGCTGCTGCCTGCTACGCACCTTTGATACGAACAGACAGTTACTAAATGAGTGTTGAATCGCAGAGAGCCTGCTAGTCCATTTCGCATCCTCTCATCCTTGCCTGGGGTTCCCCGTTGGTGCAGTGGGGTCAGGACTGCTGTGTTTATAGGGTAGTGCTGCTGTGCCCAGTGGAGAGCTTGCTTTTGGCTGGATCAAGTGAGGCTGAGCAACTAATGATTTGAAAGATGTGTCCTTTTGTTTGGGGATCTTTCTTCCATGGAATGGACAACTTTTTTTTGTGTGTGTGTACTATTTATTTAACCTTAGGGAAATAAAGTGAAGGATAGTGAGGTAATAGAAAAATAAGTCAGCCATTTCTCTTCTCTGGCCTCCTAACCCCCACGCAGGCATTACTTAGGCTTCCCCGCTAATCTTCTGCCCTCTGGAACAGGCCCATCTGCAGCTGATATGATCTTTCTAAAACATGCCTTTGATCACATTTCTTCCCAGATCAAAACCAGAAAGGGCACACCACTGCCTAGAGCATATTATTCAAATTCCTGACCACAGACATCAAGGGCTTTCACTGGTTGGCCTCCTCCCTCCCTCCCTCCCTCCCTCCCTCCCTCCCTCCCTCCCTCCCTCCCTCCCTCCCTCCCTCCCAGTGTTTTACACATGCATTTCAATAATACACCCCATGACTTGCATCCAGTACTGTACCCCCTCATACCAATGCATACAGAATCACACAAATCACAACTTATACATACATACAGTAATGCTAATATAAGCATACAGCCTGGCATACATCCCAACATACATACACAGACACACATGCTGTCACACACATATGCACATGCTTCATTCATCTCACATATGCACACCCAAGGTATACTTACAGCATCACACACTCTTGTATATATATATAATCTTGCTGACAAATATACACATAGTATATTATTCACACATTTACAAGTGTGCTTATAAATAGATAAGCTCATGCACACACAAGCAGTGTCACAAACTTTCACATATATACACCGTCTATTTATACCCATACATCCAATCACACATATCCAAAACCATATCCCTATTTGCTTCCTAGCCGTGCCAACACAGACTTGTACGCGTGCACAAGTACACACAGGCACAGCTGTATTGCATCCCTCACACACTGATGCAGGCCACACTTACATCCACCTGTGTCTACATATGCATTTGTATCCTGTTGGCATTCTACATGTACTGGTACCTTGGCTGTTTTACCCATTGGAAACCACCATGTTGTTCTTCAGTCTAGGGAGCTGAACTCATCACTCAAGGACCATCTTACAAGGAATATCACACAAAGACCCTTGTCTTTCGTGGAGCTCCTCTTCCCTCTGTTCTTGTCACACACATCTTTTGAAGTAGGTATCAGGAGTTTCCAGGATCTATATATTCCAACAGACTGTACATTCCTTCAAAGCAAGGGACAGTTCATTTTCCTTCCAGGGCATACCACAAGCGATTAGCACAGGCATGATTACAGTTTACTGACCACTTCATTTAGGAGCTTCTAAAGGATGGTCAGAGCCCTTAACATTATCCCATTGTTCCTTATTTTCTCTACCCCCTTCCTCCCTCCCTCCTTCCCCCCTCTCTCCCTCTGCCCACTCTCCCTTTACTCTTTTTGTAAAGAGCATTACTCTGAGACCTTCTTGCTATTCTAGAGCTCACTACAGACCTTAAGCTGGCCTTAAACTCACAGCATTCCTCCTGATTCTGCCTCCTGAGTGTCGGGTTTATGGGCATGAGCCCCAACACCGGTTCTTATTTTCTCTTGCTTTAATTTTTTTGTTTACAAAATAATAAAATTTTTCAGTCAAATGGTACACTACCATTTAAGATAAATATAACAATCCCTCCCTTGATTGTTTAAATACATACTGTCTATGTTGAACATACATTGCTAAACATTTGTGCTGCTTCTCGGGCTTAATGCCATGTTTTCCTAACCAGATTGTATCTGTGGACCATGGAGTACAGGCAGGCACACACATGCTCCTTAAGGCAGAAGATGCACATGTAGGTGATGCCCAGCAGCTGTGGGAAATATGAGCACTGCAAGCCACTGGGATCATTTGAAACGATGAGACAATAATATGAACTGAGTTTATTTTAAAATGTTCACTGAATAGCCCCATTAAGTGCACCATCACCCTATGTGATGACACCACAATCCTTACTTTTACAGAAGAACACTAGGCTTCAAGAGGTCAGAAAGAAAAAGGACAGTTGAAACTCAGACCTTCATTTTACTGTCTGTCTGCTTTCTATTTCACCACATAAAGACCTGAGAGCATCAGATATAAGCACTATAGTTTTATGCACCCAGTATTTTCTCAGAACATGAAAGTTTAGAGTCTCCTAGCCCAAGCCTTCAGTTACTTTTCCAGTGAGTTGGTGTGGTGGTTTGGATGAGAATGGCTCTCATAGGGTCATATATTGAATAATTGGTCTCTAATTGGTAGATCTGTTTGGGAAGGATTAGGAGGTGTGGCCTTGTTGGAAGAGTTATGCCACCAGGAATGGGCATAAGGTTTGAAAGCCCATGACATATCCAGCTAGCTCCTCTTCTCTGCCTCATGCTTATGGAACAGGATGTCAGCTCTCAGCTACTGCTTCAGCACCATGTTTGCTTGCTTGCCTGCCGTCTTGTTCCTCTTATGATGGTCGTGGACTTGCCCTCTGAACCTATAAACCCTCAATATACTTCTTTATAAGTTTTCTTGGCTATTGTACCTCTTCACAGCTATTGAAAAGTAAATAGAACAGGTGTCAATTTCTTTCTACAGAAAAAAATGTCTGTCTCACATACATTAGTCAAGCCTCTAGAGACAGTAGAAGGTAGAGTCCTAGCCCAGGTACTTGAGCTCATGGGTCATTGTGTATCCTTACATGTAAGAGCTGATCCTAGAAAGGAGTAAAACCTGTTGCTTTTAGTTGTGTACCGTGAGTCAGTGGTGTGCACAAAGGGTGGCTAGAGACATTCCTACCGGAAAGGGCTGGGCTCTACTGTCACCCATGTCTGGAGACTAAAGCACTAGAAGGGTCAACATTTTCTGTAACCATTTTCTTAAGTGAGCCTTCTATCCCCTGGTTCTACTCAACTGCATTTAAGGTATTATTTAATTAGAATTATATGGCTTGGGACTCTGGGGAATAGTTGTTGATGTGACCTCTGGTCCTATAGGATGGCTGAAAACTATGAATTTGAATAATTTGTTAGTGTTGCAGTAGGTACTGCAGGCCATAAGAGAGTGGATTTGATATTTGACTTTTGGGTAGGGTAATGCACTAGAATTCTACTTATTCACTTACTGCCGGCCTCCTGTAAGTCAGACACGTGGTTGAACTTGCATCCGCCATTCTCGTATTCTATCATTGTATTAATCCTGTGAATAGTGTTATGGTCTTCACTTTATCCTCAGTTAAATGGTGCCAACATGGCAATGATGAAGTCTTTGCTGCAATTCTAACCAAGGAGCAGAGACATTGAGTCCCTTGTCCTGGATCGTGGTGCATGAAGAGCCTACATCCAGCTTAAGCCCTTTGGACCCAGGAAACGGTGCTTTTCCCACTGTGCTGAGTTGCGTCTGGATTGCTGTTGCTAACCACCTGGCATATTAGAGAATAGCCTTGCAGACCCTTCTGTCCAAGAGCTCCATTTAAGAGGAAAAAACATTTATTATGTGCAAGGTTTTGCTCTCTAGGCTTCAGATGTGTAAACTTGGTTTATCTTCACATTCCACCTGGGAAGAACATAAGATGCCAACCAGTGGAGCTGGGATTTAAAATAAGTGACTTGTACTCCTCACTGATCAGTTATACAAGATTCTGGGAGCTCTGTGAAATACTACAGTTTCTAAGCATTTGGAACTACCTCTGGCATCATTATTAGCACCATTGTTACCACCACCACCATTATCATTACCACCGCTGCCACCAACACCACCTTATCATCATCATCATCAGCAGCAGCAGCAGCATTAGCATAATCATCAGCATCATCAGCAGCATCATCACCATCAGCATCATCAGCATCATCACCATCACCATCAGCATCACCATCATCATCAGCATCATCAGCATCAGCAGCATCATCATCAGCATCAATATCATCATCACCATCAGCATCAGGATCAGCATCAGCATCATAAGTATCATCAGCATTGTCAGTAGCAGCAGCAGCAATAACATCAGTAGCATCAGCATCATCATCAGCATCATCAACATCATCAGTAGCAGCGGCAGCAGCAGCAGTAGTACTAGCAACACCAACAGCATTATTGCTGATGGTTTAACAAAAGCTGTCTCTACTGAGATGTTTCATCTTTCTTTCTTTCTTTCTTTCTTTCTTTCTTTCTTTCTTTCTTTCTTTCTTTCTTTCTTTTTTTTTTTTGTTTTGGATTTTCAAGACAGGGTTTCTCCGTAGCTTTTGGTTCCTGTCCTGGAACTAGCTCTTGTAGACAAGGCTGGCCTCGAACTCAGAGATCTGCCTGCCTCTGCCTCCCGAGTGCTGGGATTAAAGGCCTGTGCTACCACCGCCCAGCAAGATGTTTTATCTTTTGCTTATGGTACTTCCCATGCTATTCCATTATATCAAAACAATATCATATTTTTCTATTAGGAGACTAAGTCTTATGAGGTTCTAGAAGGCTGGGAGTCTCATCTCTACTAAGACTAGGATTGGGATTGTGACCCTGTAGTAGGTCTGGTGTTAATGTCAGTTCTCAGTTCCTTTGTCTGGGATTTCCTCACTGGTGCGTGTTGCTGCTCTTTTGTTATTGTTGTGTGTTTTGTTTTGTTTTTTGAGACAGGTTTTCTCTGTGTAACAGTTCTAGGTATCTGAGAACTTGTCGTATAGACCATGCTGGCTTCACAGAGATCTGCCCGCCTCTGCCTTCTGAGCGTTGGGATTAAAGGTGTGCACCACCACCACCCAGTTGTTGCTGCTCTTAACATCCAGCTAAGCATGAAATCCTGAACACTTTCTTATATTTCTTTTATCATCTCAATGCTCAGTGGGACTACTGTCTAAAAAGTTATAGTATTGCATTTTACTAACTGAGTTTTCCTCCTGTCTTTTCCTCCTATTGAGCTGACAGCTATATGAAATGCTGCCTGATGTTTTGTTTATCGTTTTCAATTCCTTAGAAATATAATAACGACATTACCTGCCATGTGTTCTAATAGAGAGATGGGGATAGGTAAACTGGGTCCTTTGTGTTCTGAAGCCTGGGACAGAGAGTGAAAGACACTTTGTGTCAGAGAGAAGAGCTTTTCTAGGGTTGGCATCAGCTGCAGAGGACCACAGTGTGTCACTTTTTGGTTTGCACAAGGAAGCGGTATTATTATCTTCTTAGTAGTGACAGTGCAAGAATACTATATTATTAAAAAAGACTCCCCAAATAGCCACATTGCAAAAAACAGGTGACCTGGTGACATCAGATGACCTTTTAATTTACCTGTCAAAGCACATGTTCCTATTAAACGAGTGTGAATATTAAAAAATTCATTTGTATTTATTGGCTTTCAATAAATAAAGGCATCTCTTTCCTGAAATGAGCTCTGAGCCACAGGTCTTAGACTTCTTTAGTTAACATGCAAAATGCAGCAGCTTTGTGTTTCAAAATGACCCCCGCCCCTGCTGGAGTTTAGATCTTTTAGTGACATTTTTTTCCAAGCAAATATTTACAGGGAAGTTGGAAACCAACAGGAAGGAGGGTTTAAAATGAAAATGTCACCAAACTGAAGTTTATATCTGAGTATAACACATGGTGTCAGCATGGACAGGGTCCTAAGCTCTCAAAATATGTGTTCATTTGTGGAGCCGGCTAACAGCCACACTGCTTTCGTTTGTCAATGTTAAGTCAAGATCATTTTGTAAATGCAATATGATGACCACGTCTATTGCAGCTGTTGGTCTACTGCAGACACAACTTCCGCTGTTTGCTTCCGAATTTTGAACTTTTTGCTGTCTCTAAGGCAGAACGCCTCCATAATCCCTGAATTCTTTCTCCCTAAACACCTTCACTTATACAGTTTCTCCTGCCTGCAGCAACTCTTTTCACACTTCCTTTGTATGGCCTGGTCACTTACTTCTCAGGTCAGCTACCTCGGCCTGCAGTCACTCTTTTGACTGAGGTACACCAATCTTGAACACCACTGATACGGGTGGTTTTGTTTCTTTATCATTTTATAACATATGAATGATAGAGTTTAGTTGTAAAAATGAAGTCTAGAAAAATAAGATGTTAGTAAAAATCCAATCAAATTACAGTCCTTTGTGTTATCTATCATTTTGTGATTCTTCTGATTTATATGCGCGTATGTATACATGCACACATAAATCGCATCTGTTTGTATATTTAATTTTATAATATTTTATCTTGGACATCTACTTTCTAATAGATTTTTGATTGTTTACAAATTAACTTAATGACCTAAATTTTCTTCTACTATCATTTATACATATGTGTATTCAAACACAGACAAACACACCACACACATACATATAGACAGGCAGACAGATACACACACAAAGCAGCCTTTTTTGAGTAAGTTGGTATGGATACACTGCTGTTGTCAATGACTATATACTTTTTAATAGAACAAATATGCCACAGCTTTTTCTGCCATTTCCTTGCTGACATGAATTTAATTTTGCTCACAGATTTTTATAAATGATTCTGAAATTGCCAGCCTTGTACATTTACTGTTTCTATTGATGCTGTAACTCGTACGAGTAGATGCCCCAAAGTAATTTCCCTCAGTGGAAGGATAGGTCTCTCTTAAAGTATAGTAGATGGCGCCATATAACTTTCCAAGGAACGCATTAACTCATGTTTCCTTCCCATGTACAGAGTAACCTTTCCCACTCTTGCTGGCAGCAAGCGCGATCATTCTTTTTCTTGAGCCTCACAGGCAATGGGGTGGTATTGCGTTGCTCCCCTGCTTTGTATTTTCTAGGTGTTTGATAGGCAGGAGCATCTTTTCATATTCATTATGAGACTTGGAGTCCCCCATTCATCATCTTTGCCCAGCGTTCCTCTGGGTTAGGTATGTCTCATTTCATCAGAACACCTTTTATATGGTGGATGGTGATATTCCTTTTCATTTATCTATATCACATCTATTTCCCCCACATAGAGGCGTGATCCAAGTTATAATGATCTCTTTGTTTGTGTCTAAACCAGACTAGGCATTTCCTGACAGCAGCGATGACTAGACCCACAGTCAGGGTGTATAATTCATCTCTAGGTCATTACCTCTAGGCAAGGCCTGAGAAGTGGAGCTAGAAAACACATGACTATAAACATTGACCATGCATGGGCTACCCAAATATATTTCAGCTAACTATGGTCTGTGTGGAATAATTTATGTGCATGGTGTCACATGGACTGAGATATTTCAAATAAGCAAAGTTTCAAGATGACTAATGTTCTGAAAATACTTATAAATGAATTACTTCCATGCTTTCCAAAATAGAATGATTCAGAAATATTGTTGTGAACATCCGTTATTACGCTGAGCTTACACTCGATATGCTTATAGGCTATTTTGAGACACAAGATTGTTTGCCTTTAAATAAGAGAAGCCCCAGACATCTGACCTCGTAGATTTTAAAATTATATTTTTATGTGTGGATTGATTCTTCTCATATCCATGGTTTATGTTTCCGTGTCTTCCTTTTTACTGTCGGATTGTGCTTCTTGTCTTGGTATTGTCAGCTGATCTAGTTTTATGTTCAGTGCTCTTGTATTTCAATCTGTATTAGCTATAGCTGTGAACTAATATAATCAGGAATTATGCCCATTTGAAAGAGCGGTAGGTGATGAGTTCATAGCCACCAGGTGTGGCCTGAGTGCCATTTCCCTGTCTGAAGAGTGTCGCTTTCCAGTAGAGATGTAACTTTTGTTGCACTGTTAGTTTTTTTTGTTGTTGTTTTTTTGTGTTTTTGTTTTTCGAGACAGGGTTTCTCTGTGGCTTTGGAGCATGTCCTGGAACTAGCTCTTGTAGACCAGGCTGGTCTCGAACTCACAGAGATCCGCCTGCCTCTGCCTCCCGAGTGCTGGGATTAAAGGCGTGCGCCACCACCGCCCGGCTTGCACTGTTAGTTTTTTCCTTGCAACTGTATTCTGTTAAAGTGAAACTCCTTGATATGGTGACATGCCTTCTCCGTGAATTAGCACATCAGTCCAATTGCTTATAGCCAAGGCCCTAAACAAAGTGTTTCAAAGGTGTCTTTATAATGATAGTCATTCATGTCTCAGTTTTGTACATGTCTGAGCCCACAGGGAGGCTGTGAGCCAGGAAGTCATAGGTTCCAACCCCTTAACTAGATGATTCCTCATCCCTCGGGTACCATGCCATCTTCATGGTCCAAGATGTGACATCACCATGTCCTCATTCTGGCCAGACGGTAGGAATGGATAAACGGAGCAGAAGAGGAGCTCCCATGTATTTTAAGGACACGGCCGGGAGTCACACCTACAAGTTAGTCTTGTATTCTCATTCCTAACAGAAGAGAGACTAAGGATTATTGTTTTTATTTTGAGTGGATTTATGCCAGAATGGAGCTTCCATTTTTGGAAGATGAGGAGAACGGGTATTGGTAGACACAGCAAGCAGTCCCTCTGACTCTTCACATTCTGGTGTCCTCTCAGCTTGCTTGTAAGTTTGCCAGAGTTTGTGTGCAAGGCAGACATCGCCCACTTTTTCTGTGCCCACCCCCTGCTATGTGAAGGCTGAGAGAGTCCTGCTGCAAGAACAGCTTGGTTTCCAGTCTTTCCCTCCTTGTTCTAATAATGAAAAATACAAGAAAAGATTTGAAGTAACCAATAATTCAAGGTTTGAGGACCCTTTGGACTTCTTGGCTGTTTTTTTTACCTGTGTTTTAGTCCATGTTGTCCTGTCTAAATTTTTATAATTCTACTCAAGGTTAGCTGTCCTTAGTTTTTGCTTAACTCCCATTTCCAGCTATAAGAGGTTTGGGTATGGAGGCCACATGCTTTACACACAGATGTGTTGGGAAAACTCGCTGAGTGTCAAGGGGGACATCAGCCCCCCGTGAATGAAACAAGTGAGTTTGAGGGCTTGTGAATCTGACTGTTTTTTATGACAGGTCCCCAGATAATCAATCTTCATCTTCCTCCTGAAGTCTCTGCACCCCACAGGCTCCTATTGCCTGATTAGTACAAAAGCAAACCTCCCCTTACTCTGGGCTGGCTCTGGAATTGAGTTTGCTTTGGCCACGTGGATGATTACAACTGCTCTCCCTGTTTGCAAAGTAGAATGGCATTTGTTTTCCTTTTGAAAGGGGAAGGAGGCTTCCAGGGAAGATGCGTAAAAGTATTCTTTTTCTCTTCAACTTAAAAATTAAATAAGAGGTGAGCCCAACTTAGTCAAAGATGAAATCACAAGTCTTATTGCTCTTAAAGTTGATCAGAACATTTAGGCTGTGTAGCTTCTGGTATTTTCTAAATTAGTCTAAGCTGATGGGTACAGTTCATCTTGTCCCTTTTGGAGTGCACAGTTGGCCTTTCATGGAACACTGAGAGAAACTTGAGAGCCCTACTTGGACTTAAAGGTAGAAACTCATTATACCCTGAGATTTTTTGGGGAGTTGAGGACAATACTGTTTCTAGGGACAGGGTGGGAGGAGTTCTTCATCCAAGCTGCTCTGAGGTTACTCTGTGCACCAATATTTGCTCGCTTAGAACCCATCTCTCAAACCTCATGGAAGCATATCAACTAATGTCTCTGGATACTCCATGGTCATGGGGGCTCTGCATAAAAATAAAATGAGCACAAATTTAGGGCAGCCATGACCCTGCCTGAGCCTAGAGCATAGCTGCTTCTCTTCCACATTTGTTGGCTGTTTTTGATTTTACCGGAAGAGCAAATCACCCCTTTCCTTTGAGAGGAGAGGCTGGAAGGGCTGTGAGCTTGCTACGCCCCCTAGATAGTAGAGTGGAACTGTGGAGTGAATGTTTCTTTAGAACATCACACACTTGCTCAGAAAACCCCAGAAGCTGCTTTAGCCTTCAAGATGAGCTCCAAACTCCTTGGCCTGACAGATATCCATTCAAACCCATTTTCTCAATTTCATTTCTTTCTGGTGTTCTCTTTGCCTACCACCCGGCCCTCTCTCCCTTCTGCACTGTTGAGAAGACCATTGCCCATGACTATGCTCTGCTGTCCTTCCTGTCTCTGTACCTACTGCCCTCTACACCCCCACCCCTGCCCTTCATTTGTCATTTGACAAAGTTTCACCTCCTCTTCCAGACTGAGGCATCATTTCCTTCGAGGAGCCCTTTGTGCTCCCTTCCACAAGGCCCGAAGCCCCCAGCCATCTCTTCATGTCTACACTTGCCGTGAACTTTGGTCTCTCTGACTACCTGAGTTATGAGAACTTCCCCGAGTTGCACTGTCTTGATCTTTGTATCCTAGCAGCTAGGAAAATGTCTAGGATATAGTGGTTATGCAAATGACTACAAGGGTCCTGGTGAGGGCCACAGGCCTTAAAGTGACCATGTGACCCTGTCACCATGTCACTGTACAACCACTGCCAAGTTAAACATCACAGGATTATTTTTCAAAGGGCCAATAAAATAATACATGTGAGGTACTCCAATGAAATACAGAGGAAAGAAAGTTGGCTATTTTGGTCAGACTGGGATTATTGTTATTATTGCTGTTGACCAATCTATGGTGATGATCCTTTGGCCACTTCTTGAGGAGGGGGGTGGGAAGTGGTGATTGAAGATATTTCTAGCATACTTCAAAGTGCTTTGAAACCACCAGTGCCTTGAAGAATGAAAAGTAAGAAACTGACAGAATTCCCCACCAGGCAAACTCACCCCTGGAAGAGCTCAACAGCGGTGAAGGAGTGTGCCTACTGGCATCAGGCCTTGGCGACTGTATTGTCACCGGAATTTCACTAACAACCCTGCCTTCCTTACAACCTTCTCTCTGCCCTAACACTTCTCCTTAGAAAGAGAAAGAGAACATGACACTGGGGTGACCCAGTATCAGGACTGCTGCGAAGCTCAGGCATTTCCCAGGGTCCCCTTGGAAGCCCATGTCCTGCTGTGCTCTCTTTCCATGTGTGATGTTCTGACAGTGGCAGCTTCCAACTGATGTTGGGAACCAGCTTGGAAGGTGGCAAATGTCTTCCCTGTGCCAAATTCCCAGCAGAGCGTCTTACAGAGAGCAGCCGGGTTTCCACAGAATACCTTCTCTCTCTTCTCCCCATGGCTCCTTGCTTATTTTACTACGTTCAATTCAGCGCACAGTGATTGCTCCCCTACTGTGTGGGGGGAACACTACTGACTCTCATGTGCGTGTTTCTCCCTTCCTACCAGCCTTTCTGTCTTACGTCCTTATTATAACCCAAAGCAGCCCGGTGTCTGGCATCTACTGTCTTAAAGAGACACCACCATGTTTTTATTATTACTTTTGCATAAATAGTCTTCATTATCAGAGGTTGAATTGTAGATGGTGGAAGAGGGAGAAATTGTGAAAATCTCTCTCTCTCTCTCTCTCTCTCTCTCTCTCTCTCTCTCTCTCTCTCTCTCTCTCTGTGTGTGTGTGTGTGTGTGTGTGTGTCGGGGACCAGCAGCAGGTGGGCTAATTGTGCTGTTTAATATGTCTGGTTTTCTACTCTTAATATACTGTGATCAAAAATGAAACAACTCCCTTAACCAAACAAACATAGCAGGAAGATTAAAAAGTCTGGGTTTGGAATGCAGAGGTTTGACTTGAACCATGGCCACGGTGCTGGGTTTGTGTGACTCTGGCCTCAAGCTTCCAATTCCCTAGCATTGGCCCCACCCCCATCAACCAGGTACTTTTCAGTAAGGTGGGGAAGCCGCTTCTCTTCTCTAGCGCTGTTTGAAGTTGTTGTAAAGAGATGGTGGGTGGAGACCTACGCTATAGTCTAGGAGGGCCGTGTGCACACCCATAAAAGCCTGTGACTGCTAATGTTCATCTTGATTGCAACATTATTCTCACATTGCTTTTGCCTTCTGGCTTGGTTGAAAGAGACACCACCTTTCTGTTCTCTTCCTGAAGCCATCCCGGGCTCTCTTGAGCTGGGAGGTGCTGGGCATCTCCCCTGTGTCTTGCTTGTCTTGTGCAGGGCCCTATCTGAGCAGGATGTTTTATCTGCTGGGCTGAAAGGAGGCCATTTGTCCCCTGCTAAATGAGCTGTTGCTCTGTGCCTCTGCCCCTCAGCACCTGGGGCTACATTCATGGGAGAATCCAACCGTGGCTTTCAGGAGCGTCCCTGGAAAGTTTATTAGGAGAAAGTGCTTCTTGGCAGCTTGTGTCCTCCCCCTGTAGCTTCCTCCCTCAGTGGCACCAGCTCATTAGTCAGAACAGGGCAGGTATTTGTGGGTAGGAGGGCAGGTCGCAGGCAGAGGGGCAAGCATAGGCCTCTCCAAAGTCCAACAGTGGCCTCTGCCTCCAGGGGCTTCTCATCAACAGGTGGCCAATTAACTTTAATTGGCTGCCTCTGGCTGCACGTGACTGGGCCCTCACTAACCTTGGAGCTGCAACTTGCTTCCTTCCCTAGGCTGCTGGGCCGCCCTTAGCCCGTGGTCAGCAGAGTGGAACCCTCTCAGAGGGGCTCTTTGTGCCCTGCTCACCACCAGTGGCCTGCTTGTGAGAGACCAGGACCCAACCTCTATCTGACTGTGGTCTCTAAGTCTGCACGTTCTCCAGGCAGCTCTTGACTTGAGTGCCTGGAAGATTAGGGGGTTTAGAAGACTAAAAAGCCTGCTGGGTTATAACATCCAGGTACCAGTCCTTTCAGTTCTGGATCTTGTAGCGTATCATCTGTACAGGATTGTGTCAAAAGTGCAGGAGAGAAGCGACTACTTCATCTCTTTGTCCCCTAAATACCCATCTCACTACAGGAAGACAGAATGAACAAAGATGGGGGCCAGGCTGAATACGCAGGCTTCTGATTAAGAGGGTGTGTGCTTGCCCCTGTATTGGGTAACTTTGTTTCCTTTTTTTCACCCTTAGAGATCAGGTAGTTGGGAAGAGATGAATTGCAAGGGTCTTGAATTGGGATGCTCCCATGGCTGGGGCTTGAACGCTGTATTCAAACAGCGCTTACAGAGTGGCTAACATTTCACCCCTTCGCCTTTCAGTTCCCAGCACTGTACAGCAAGGATGATAGCCCCTGGATCTACTCCACAGCCTGCTGATGGGTATTAAACAAAGTGAGCACTGCTCAGAGTAGTGCTTCATTAAATAGTCCCTAATTAGCACTTTAAATTTGCACCAAACTCCACCCAGGCACAGGTGGAGGTAGGAAGGCATCCAGAGGGCTGAGTGTTCCTTACACCGCCATTTGAAGACAGCATAAGAGATGAGATTGAATCTTCATCTTTCTGTTCTTCTGGTGTCCAGATGAGTCAAACCATCCCATACTTCAGTTTCAAACAAATGGATGCCTACCTTTCTCTGGTTTCCCTTGTCCATTTTCCCAGGAGCAGAATGAATGTCACCTCCCGTGTTTGCCTCAGGAGGAAGTCCCATCCTGTGACATGGTTCTCCTTTGAGGACTGGGTCTAGCCTATGTGTGCCTCGTTCTTGGGTCCCCCTAGCCTTGGGAGTCCTGGTTTGTTGAGTGAATATTAGTGAGCGACTTGAGCCCTTGCAGCTTTCCAGAGCTGTGTAAGGCACAAGGGCCAAAGGACAGGTGCTGTGTTAGATCAGAGGTCCATTCCTTCTGCGGCCACCTGCCCTTTGCCCTGGCCACCCTTGCTCTTCTCTTGATGGCTGAGCACACTTCCCCAAGGGCTGGCACTTACACCACAGATGACAGTTTTCCATGCAGTGTGGAGTTTCGTCTTCATAGGTCTGTCTCTGCTCTCCCCCAGTACCCCACAACGCCCTCTATGCCATCTGTCAAAAAAAGTATCCCACACTGAATCCTTGTGTGAGATGTAGGGGTGAGGGTGGGAATGGAGGCCGGGGGGGGCGGGGGGAGCAGGGACTAGAGCTCTTCAGCTGTTGCCAGCGCTCTTGTATGCGGCACAGAATCAATGAGGTCTGAGTTAACGAGAGAATGACTGTGTCCAGGCTGAACCTATGGCAGGGAGGCAGGTGGGTATGAGTTCCGGGACCCGCTTGCTCCCAAGCCAGGCATCTCTGAGAGCCCCGGTTCTGCTGCTGGTTACCATTGAGCCCAGCCTTTATTTTTCTCATCATGTTTAAAATCCACCAGTCGCCCAATAGTATAATTTCCTAAATGGTTTCATTTCAGCTCTGCTAATTGAAGAAAACTGAGCTCTCTTTGAAGGCTTACTTTGTGTGTGGCTGTCACTGGTGAGTGTCGAGGCTGGCTGTCAATCACTGACAATAGCTTGCCGTTTGGGAATAATTTAAGTTTAGGTCTTTCTTTCACTCAGGCATTCATCCTCTGTTATATGTTTTCATACTGAGCTGAGAACAATCTGGGGTGAGAAGCTGTCACGTATTCGGAGAGCTAAAATGGAGAGTTCCTTTAAAATTTCAAATGTCTGTGGTCCAGCATTTAGTGCAACATGGGAAGGCGATCCCAGATTGAGGAGTTGAGACTTTCTGGACTTTGGATTTGAACCTTAAGTATCTGGGGGACCTTCATCAAGTTTTTCATGACCTGAGCTTCTTTCTATAGACCATGAGAAAGGTGCTTGAGTGCTTTAAGTTGGAGACCATAATGGGAGTCCGGGAGAAGGTAAGCCCTCTGGAGTCTCCAGTTCACCCACGGGGTATGGTAGGCACCTGCTGCTCCTGCAGTGTTTGTAGGGTTTCCGAGATGGTCTCTGGGTAGCCAAGTAACTCTTGGTGAAGATTCCAGCCTTGGGTTCTTCACACATTGTCTTAGACACTAAGTAAATCACAGGCACCCAGAATTCCTTCAGTGTCAGCTGGGGATATGTTTTGCTGTGCCTGGGCTATTTTTCCTCAACTGCACATAAACTCTCCAGCTCTTCATCTGAGAGGAGGGAACTTCAATTGAGAAAATGTTTCCAAAGACCAGTCCTGGTTGTAGGGTATTTTCTTGACCAATCATTGGAAGGGCCTTGGGCAGGCGGACCTGAGACTTATAAGAAGATAAACTGAGTAAGATATGGGGAACAAGACAGTGAGTAAGCAGTGTTCCTTTGTGGTCTCTGTTCTAGTTCCTGTCTTCAGGTTCCTGCCTTGTGCTCTGCCCTGACTTCCCTCAGGGACTGACTGTGACGTGGAAGCTGAAAGGAGCCCTTTCCTCCCCAAATTGTTTTTTGGTCATTGTCTTAGTTATGGTTACTGTTTCTGGAATGGAACATGGTAACCACAAACAACTTGGGGAGGAACATGTTTATTGTTCTTATGCTTCCACATCACAGTTCATTATCAAAGGAAGTCAGGACAGGAGCTCAATCAGGCAGGAACCTGGAGGCGGGAGCTGATGTAGAGAACATGTGGTGGGGTTCTTTACTGGCTTGCTTCTCATGGTTTGCTTAACCTGCTTTCTTATAGAACCCAGGGCCAACAGCCCAGAATGGTACCACCCACAATGAGCTGGGTCCTTCCACATCAATCACTATTAATAAAATACCATACATGTTTGCCTACAGCCTGATCTTACGGAGGCCTTCTCTCAATTGAGGATCCTTCCTCTGTTGACTCTAGCTTGTGGCAAGTTGACATAAAACTAGCCATGGCGTTTTATGGCAGCAATAGAAACCCTAAGACACTTGGTCATCAGGTTGTTACAGACACTGAAATAATATGAACTGAAAATTCAGTCTTCTGTGTTCTCTTCCTTCTCCTGCCTTTCCTCATCCTTTTCTTCTTTTCCCCTTCTCTTCCCCACTCTTGCCTTTTGCACTGTTGGGAGGATTAAACCCTGGGGCAGGTGAGCTCTGTCTACATTTCATTATACTTCATTTACATTAGGAGAACAGGAAAAAGAGAGGTGCTTATGAAACACTTCTTTCTCTATATTGACATCGTGTTTGCAATGACACTGCCTCACAACTGCATTTACTGAGAAAGTATTTACGTATTGAGCATCTACTGTGCGATACAGAGTTCTTTTTTTTTATTTTTTTTATTTAATTTATTTATTTATTAAGGATTTCTGCCTCCTCCCCGCAACCGCCTCCCATTTCCCTCCCCCTCCCCCGATCAAGTCACCCTCCCTCATCTGCTCGAAGAGCAATCAGGGTTCCATGACCTGTGGGAAGCCCAAGGACCGCCCACCTCTATCCAGGTCTCCTAAGGTGAGCATCCAAACTGCCTAGGCTCCCCCAAAGCCAGTACGTGCAGTAGGATCAAAAACCCTCTGCGATTGTTCTTGAGTTCTCAGTATTCCTCATTGTCCTCTATGTTCAGCCAGTCCGGATTTATCCCATGCTTTTTCAGACCCAGGCCAGCTGGCCTTGGTGAGTTCCTGATAGAACATCCCCATTGTCTCAGTGTGTGGGTGCACCCCTCGCGGTCCTGAGTTCCTTGCTTGTGCTCCGTCTCCTTCTGCTCCTGATTTGGACCTTGAGATTTCTGTCCCGTGCTCCTCTGTCTCTGTCTCCTTTCATTGCCTGATGAAGGTTAAAATTCATGAGGATGCCTATGTGTTTGTCTTTGGGTTCACCTTCTTACTTAGCTTCTCTAGGAACATGCATTATAAGCCCAATGTCCTTTATTTATGGCTAGAAACCAAATATGAGTGAGTACATCCCATGTTCCTCTTTTTGGGTCTGGCTTACCTCACTCAGGATAGTGTTTTTTAGGCTCTGGGACAGCACTGAGAAGTATCTTCTTGGATACTGTTTGCCTCTCTGTGGGAGAGATGGGCAGTGAATGAATAAATGATGTAATGCCATCAATAGCTAGTAAATGGTAAGAGAAATAAAGCAGGATAAGAGGCAAAATCCTAGTCCCTAGTCCATCTGTCAATGGTCAGAGAGGGCTATATAGGGAGACAATATTTCACCATGGCCCCATGATTGTTGTTCCATGCTGTTCCCTGCTTTTTGTTTTCATTCGACAGCAAGCTTGTCCACATAAAAACCCTTCACACCTGCCCTGCTCTAAACATATTTCCTGCCCACCCTTGGAGGCATATTCTCCTCTGTGCTTGACACTGCCTGCCTCTTAGTACTTTTCTTTCAGTGTCTTCTCCCTTAAACCTGAGCTCTCCAGGGCCACAAGCTGTTCTTCCATTGAGCTTCAGTGCCAAGCAGGGTGTTAGGCACTCAGTGAATTCATTAGCGGTGCCTGGAGAGAGAAAAAGAGCAAGGCAGCCATTGATTCAGATGCTATCCTATTGTGACCGACTTTGGAAAGCACAAGGCAGCCATGGCCTGGTCCCAGGGAAGGCTACCCATCCCAAGGTGCTGCACTTTCAGAGCTAGGGCCCCTCGTCTCATGAGCTGTACTGCCTGAAGTGTGAGGGATGTCACCCCAGTTCAGTGCCAGGTCCCCTTTGCGCATTCTCTTCTCAGACATCATTTTTCCCTCCAGTTGCTCTGTGACATCAAGAAAGCTACTACTTAGTGGATTCCATATTTATTTAATTTTTTTTGAAATAGGAACTCAAACTTTTTTTTTGTTTTGATCACAGGCTTGTCTAAAGTCATCAGTGGAAGGTACCAATGTCAATTAGTTTATAGTAGAAGGAATGATGCCACACAGAATACTTTACAAGGAAGAGCATGCACTTAGATTCAGGCCATCTTTGGTCTGATTTCATACTCTGCCACTCGCTGGTCTTTTAAGCTATTATTGCTCACCTCGATCTCAGTCTTCGCATCTGTGACATGGAATCATGGGACCAGTCATACATGGCTGTCCTAGAGTTAGATCTAGAAGTTGTCTGAATGGTCCATGCTCAAATTTGAAATCTGGGATCCTACACTCTGCCTATTTCCACTTGATTACTTTTAAATCAGGACCCTGGAGGGTGTGGTCTGGATAGTCTTAAATAAACAAGATCAGCATTTTGCTGTGCGGAGGAAGCTCTGCTTCAAACCTTACAGTAATGCAACTACCACAGTCATTATTATAGCTGCACTGACCACTCAGAGGTATGGTTCTGCACTCTAAGCCTCCTGCTTGCTTCATGGCCCTGTTGCCTGGCTTTGTGTGCACTTTAATACCTTGTCCAGCCTGGTCCTGCCGTGCCCTCTCTTACATGTAGACCGCAGCAAGGTGTCTTGAGACTTGAATTTCATGTCTGTCTATCATCTGTGTATGGAGAGTCTTAGTCACAAGTCACAGTTATGTTCTCTTGCTGGTCTGAAAGCTCATCATTTTCCAAAGAGCCCTCCTCTGTTTTGCTTGTAATATCTAACCTTTAAATAAAACTATTCCCAGACTGTGGAGGGATTGGGATGGAGTTGAAAGAGCAGCTCTGTGTTGTATTTCTAGTACCATTTTGTTGGCTTTGTGATCTTGACTAATTCACTTACTGGCTCCAGACTTGGTTGCTCCATTTATACAATGGAAACACAACAACAAAGATAACCAGCACAGACTCTGACCATGCACTGGGCACTTTGTAAGTGCTGGCAAGTTATGCATTCATTAGCGCACCACAATCCCATGAAGTTGCTGCTGTACTCATTCCCAAGGGAAAGCTGGGGACACACTGACCCAGACAAGCTGGGTAACTTTTTCAAGATCACATAGTTAAGTAGACGCATAGGGAGAATCCCAGCTCAGTCTGTCTGAGTCGTCATTTTATCTCTCTCATTACACCCACAAACATGATGCTGCAGTTCCTGAGATGCTGTGTGGTCTAGAGAGACCAAATAAAGTGTGGGGGGCATCATAGGTATCCGATCGATATTAATATTATTATGTTACACCCCCTACAAACTCAGTGCAGCCTCAGTTTAATAAATACTCACTTGGTTGCTGCATTTGGCCATGTGTTTACTGCTGATAAAGCAGCAGATCTCAAGACCAGGTATTTATCTGGAGCGGTTGTCTTCCTGCAGACTTAAGCTGTCACGTGTAATACCCTCGGCCCTCATGGAGAATCCCTGTTGGGAGGGTGCCACTTTGACCTTTGAATAGATTCTTTGTTAATGGTCAAGCCATTGGAGGGGGCTTGCTAGCCAAAAGCCAGTGCTTCAATAAGAATCTGGGCTTTGTCATAGATCGTAGAGGAGGGTCCTTTCTGAGCACGGGAGAGGGAAAGCAGGGGTCAGCTCTGCAATTTTCTCTGGCTCCAGACACAAATATCCCACCTGCTCCTAAGCCTCAAGAGATGTGGGGATTGGTGGTGACCCCCAGCCTGGCTGTTGATTACACACAGAGCTAGGAGCAATTTTTAAAGTCTCCTCGCCATTTTGCTCTCTCTTTAAAAATTAAATGCCCAGTGTGTTACTTTATTCCCAGATCTGCTGGCCTTTGACAGGACAGCTCGGAAGCAAGCCTGTTCGATGACTTCCTGACCAGGATTGTTTTTAGGGGTGAGAAAGACCATGGGCAGGAAGGTGACCTCGTTTCTCTTGTCAACTTAATGAAAAAGAAACAAAGGCATCAGTCTTGATGCCTGTACTCCACAGAGAGAGGACTATGGGGAACACGCAGGAGTAACAGATTCTGGCATGGAATCCGATCTCAGGAAGGTAGGCAGGTGGCTGAGCCAACCTAGGGGGAACTAGTGAACCCTGGTTTGGGTGCTGGGAGGTCTGTGTTCCTATTTTAGGTCCTCCACTGTTGTGTGACACTGTTGACCCTTTTGGAGGTTGTAGATCCCATGTTTAACATGTAGGCAGTGTAACAGAACGGTGAAAAGTAAACTTTGGTGTGATTCCTTTGTGGTACCACTTATTTCCTGGGTAGTTCTGACAACTCCTTTGGGATTCACACAAATGTTAGGTGGTCAGGCCTTGCCTCATCCCCTTTTGTGCCATTATTCTCCGCTTTCTTGCTTGGCCACTGTTTGTGTTCTATTTTGAGATTCAGAACTAATGTCCCTTTGAATGACAGTCTTCCCTGATGTCCCCTGCTCATGGAGACACCTAGTCTCTATGGCCACATCACCCCCAATGGTCCTCCGTGTCACTGAGCATGGCTTCTGTCAAGACCCAGGTCCCATTGCCCTGCCTACCAGATGGTCTCTAGATGCTCATGGGTGGGTTGAACGCACCTGTTCTCGGCTCAGAAATTCTATGCTTCTAGGTTTATTTGCTATTGTGGGCAGCTAATTTCCAAAACAGACATAAAAGACACTGTTTTCTTCTTTTCAGAAATAGTAATAATTACACTCCGTTACGCTCATGTAGAAATTCACACTTGACAAAACATTTCTCACATTTATCTCCTTGTACCAACTATCCAGCAGCTCATCAGCATTCAAATTTCAGAACAGTTCAAGGCTGCTGCTGCTGGATCTCATCCAACTCCTAGAAGCAGCTCAGGTAATGCAGCTTCGTAGTCCTCTGCAGTGCCAAGGGCTGCACGCCCCTACACACCGTCCCACCTGAGTTTTCCTAAACTAATGCCATGTTCTCTGCAGGGCCAAGGGCTGCTTACCCCTATACACCATGCCACCAAGGCTTTCCTAAACTAATGCCCTATCCTCTGCACTGCCAAGGGCTGCTTACCCCTATACACCAACCCACCAGGGCTTTCCTAAACTAATGCCATATTCTCTGCAGTGCCAAGGGCTGCTTTCCCCTATACACCAACCCACCAGGGCTTTCCTAAACTAATGCCATGTTCTCTGCAGTGCCAAGGGCTGCTTTCCCCTATACACCAACCCACCAGGGCTTTCCAACACCCACGCCATGTTAGTTTCTTTTCATCGCTATGCCATATTTAGCAGAAGCAACTCATGGGAAGAAAGATGTATTTTGGCTCATGGTTTTAGGGGACTTAAGTCCATTATGGTGGAGGACGTTCAGTCCATGTCAGCGGGAATGCAAGGTAACTGGCTATTTTCTGCTCAGCCAGAAGCGAAGAGATCTAAGCTAGAGCCAGAAGTAGGAGTGGATTTCAAGGCCTGCTCCTTGTGATTCACCTCCTCCAGCTCAGCCCTGTAAGTGAAATCTATCGCTTCTCTAAACAGCATTACAAGTTGGGTACCTGGTTCAGGAACAAATCTGTGAGGAACATTTCATGTTCAAACAATAACATACATTGAGCTCCGAGGAACTCTAGACCCCAGCTAATGAACCAAGTCCTCTGATCCTGGCATGCCTTCGCCTCAGGGTCACCCTCATTCTGAGGAGGCCACTTCCTTGATTTTTTTTTTAGTTTTTTACTCTTATCTATTTTTGTGTGTAAGAGAGAGAGACAGAGAGACAGAGACATGGAGAGAGACAGAGACATGGAGAGAGACACAGAGAGAGAGCGAGAGAGCGAGAGAGAGCGAGAGCGAGAGAGCACGAGAGAGAGAGAGAGAGAGAGAGAGAGAGAGAGAGAGAGAGAGAGAGAGAGAAGATAGTGTTGCATGCAAAGGTCAGAGGACAATTCGCAGTGACCAGTTCTCTCCACCATTGGGCTCAGACCTTCAGACTTGGCAGCAAGTGCCTTCCCTCAGGTCCATCCTGCAGCCCATGACCTGGTTTTAGAGCACGGATGTGTGCATTAAGTTGATGATCTCCTAGAGACAGCTTGCTGCTGACAGAGTTGTCAGCAGTGGGAAGAAATAACGCAAGGTTGTCCACCAGAAAGAAACCTCCGAGTGTTTGCTAAGCCCAGCACGCATGCATATGCCCTTGGCTGCAAACAGAACACAGGGAGAGGAGAGAAGGAAGAAAGAGATGTGGCAGTGAAGAAGCTGGGAACAGCTGTATTGGGATAAAATGGACCTACTCCCACCATCAATGGAGGCTCTGGGAGAGACGTTGAGTGGTATCTTCTTAATTAGCCTTCTCTTGTAGCATTTCTGACTGTTCTTACTTAGCTCTGGCTTCCTGATGGGCTATATGCTACAGAAAAAAAAATTTCAATGTGCTATGGGCCCTGGGCTTGGGAATATGCCCCACACAGATTGAACCCTAGTAAGTAGGTTTTCCTCAACTGAAGGTTATTTCACTAGGTCCCTTTGCTACCCAAATCTGTCCCTTGGCCCCATCTGGATTGCAAACATTCTAGTCCCCTCCTTGGAATGCCTTGTCCATCTAAACTTCCATTGGTCATCAATACCCACCTAGAGTCTTGCTTTCCCTGTCCAGCTTCTGAAATTAATGCGGCTTGTTGCAAATTCCGATCTCCCTGATCTTATTCAGTGGCTGCACTCAGGACCCTGAGGATGGTTGTCTGGCTCTCTGTCCTCCCCTGTCCTTCTCTGTCCCTTTCCCATGTGTCTACACAAAATCTTCCCTTGGAGCTCTTACTATTGTTGAACGGAAACAGACCTTTCCTGCAAACATTTCTGTTTAAAAGTGACCCTGCCTCTAGTAGACTGCCACACTAAGAAAACACCTAGTATCTCTGGATAGTTTGTAAGATAGGGTGGTTATAGGTGCCTTATGGGATGCTAGTGAGAATTAAATGAATTCACATAAATAGCATGGTGGACTGTATCTGGTACTTAGTGGTAATGAATAAATGTTGTCAGTAGATACTGGGTTCTTCAAGAAGGCATGGAAGGGAGATCAGAGCAGAAACTGAACAAAGGATGATGGCTTTAGGGTGTGAGAGATTCAAATCCCAAAGCTGCCTCTGTGCCTAAAGGAAGTTCTTCCTCAGTTTCTGCATCTTCAAAATGAAATGAGCACCGCTCCATGTTTGTAAAGATCATGAAGATCATGTATAGAAGGCATGAATGAGCCGGGCGATGGTGGCGCACGCCTTTAATCCCAGCACTCGGGAGGCAGAGGCAGGCGGATCTCTGTGAGTTCGAGACCAGCCTGGTCTACAGAGCTAGTTCCAGGACAGGCTCCAAAGCCACAGAGAAACCCTGTCTCGAAAAACCAAAATAAATAAATAAATAAATAAATAAATAAATAAAATAAAATAAAAAAAATAGAAGGCATGAATGCTTTGGAGGAAGCAGTCACTGAGGGATGCTTTTGTGCCATCGCTGCTATAGGAGGAGTGAGTGGTCAGATGGTCTCAACTTCATGCCTACTGTTGTGGTTTCATCTGAAATGTCCTCTGAAGCTTGTGTGTTAAAAGTTTGCTCTCCAGCAATTGGTGGGATTGGGAGGAGCTAGGAAGGTAGGAAGGTGGGGCCTAGCTGGATGGAGGTCGTTGAGGTTTGGCCTTGAAGAACACTGGGCTCTGATTTTGTTCCTGTCTTTGTTTCCTGGTGGCCGTGAAGCAAGGGCTGTGCTCTAACATAGACCAAGATGTTCTGTTGCAACACAGTTCCCAGACAACGGGGCCAAGCAACTATGGATGGTAACTTGAGAAACCATGAAACAAACCTTTCCTTTGTCTAAGTTCTTAGTTACCTAGCTGTGATGATAGCAGCTACTGCATGTACCTTCATCCCCGCCTCTGCTTGGTACTCATTTCGTAGCTTTGGGAAAGTGAGCCTGAGTCACCTTTTTGTCATCTTGGACTTGCAAGGGCACACCCATCTTTCAGAGTGACTTAAAAATTAAACAAATGAAAAAAAAAACCAAACCAACAACCCCCTATAGGTAGGCGAGAAAATTAAATTTAATGCAGAGAGAAAGAAGGCAGAGTCAGGTAGACACCATGTAGCTGCCAAGGAGAAAGATGCCAGAACCTTACCAGTAAGCCACAGCCTTGTGGTATTCACAGATTAATAGAAATGGGTTAACTTAAGATGTAAGAGCTAGCTAGGAATATGCCTGAGCCACTGGCCAAACTGTGTTATAATTAATATAGTTTCTATGCAATTACTTGGGTTTCCAACTTTAGGCAGTTGGAAAAGGAATGCACACACTCCATTTACCACAACTGCCTCCCCCCCAAATAACACCCAAAACTGAAACAAACCAAAATTCAACAAACTGGTAACATGACATGTGAAATATTTTTAAAAATATTTTTTAACTGAAAAGTGCACAGTGAAGGAAAAGTATGTTGTATCCATTGTCATTCCTCTCGCCCTAGTCAGCCAAGTGACATTAGCATGGTGTAACATGAGGGCTGGGCTGCTTGTTGGGGTTTCTGTCCCGCCCAGTCCCCCAGAGAAAATCAGTAGCCTGAGCTAATGGGCCAATCAGTTTATAATCTTCTGGATATCTCTGTGTGATTTTCTTTGGGCCTTGCCAGCTGTGGGGAATTGGGCAGAACATAAACCCCAACAAGCTAGCCCTCTTGTTACAGCATGGTATCTCTTATATGCCATGCTGAAGTAGACCTGAGCAAACCCCAACATCTTCCTAGCAGAAAAATTGTAGGCACAGAAGGGGTCAGAGGCCATGTTGCTGGTACTGGCAGAACTTGGTATATGCCAGGGAGGGTGGCCCAATGGGCCCAAAACAACCTGGACCTAGCCAGAGCCTGGCTACACCCTCCCCACAGCACCCCAGTTCCCCCAGCCTCAGTTGTTTGGAATTTGTGTTCATTTAGTTTTCCTTTTTAAATCTCCAAATAGAATAATGAGTCAAGTCTTGCCCATTTTTAAAGGCTTTTGTGATTTCAACCAAGATGCTCATTTACTAAGGACCCCATGGCTCATAGCACATACCGTGACGTTTTTCAGAGTCATCACTTCCCTAGAAGGTCTTGGCAAGATCAGTTCTGTTGACGCGTCCTCCATGTTGACGCGTCCTCCATGTTGATGTCACTATTGGGTACTTGGAGCTGCAGTGAGTTGCCAGTCACCCAGAAATCGGGGGAGCTGCTGTTTATCTCTTTAACTCATGGTCCTTTCACCCCCAAATCCTTGCCCAAAAGGGCTGCTGTTTTAATGAGGCTGAGCAGATAGAGGCTCTTCCCTCCAGCACTTCCTCGTGCCTGCTTGCTTAGTGCAGCCTGTGTTCTGAGCCTGTGTGCCGGGAACTTAACATGAGCTATCTTCAGGACTCACAGGCTTGGGGGTAGATGTGAAGTCCAGCCCCCAAGGACCAAAGGAACCCGCTCAAGGTCATATCTTATTCACAGAGAGATGAGGACTTGGGCCTGTCTCGTCTGCTTGCAGATTCCAGACTCATTCTCTCAGACCCCACTGGAAAGCCAACAAGAATCCCAACCATCTTCTAATAGCCCTGAGAGACGATGGCTTCTGCTGCAGTGGATTAGAGACATTTCTCACTCTGGGAATGCAGGAGCTGGGAGGGGCAGGCAGGCCAAGAGAACAGGCCAGGGAAGTAATTCTTCTTTCAGAGAAAACGTCTGTATTTGGATTCTTTTTTACACATCCAACCCGACAGCAAATTGGTTTGCTGAAGATGTAGGTCGTGCTCTGGGCCCGGCATCTGGACGCCTCATATTGTACACTATATTACCGGGGTAATATCGCAGTCTTTATTAGCACCAGCAGGATTTGGGATTCCCATGGGGACTGTTCTTTGCTGTCGGATGTATGAGGCCATTTAATCTCCTTTATCAGATCTGGTGCTGACTCCCCACCCCCACCTCCTCTTGCAGACCAATAAAGAGAATCTTTCAGATTCATTGGTCTGAGAACCAGCTTCTAAATACCGCCCCCTTCCCCCCCCCCCCCCCCCCTAACTCCTGTTTCTAATAAGCAAGCAAACCACAAAGGTGTCAATGCTTTGAAAACCTATGCAACCAAGGAGCGGTTTTCTCAGGAAATTTATAATTGTGGGTCCATTCTCCATAGGCAGACTGGAGGGAGAAAGAAGGGGGTGCCGTTGGTACTTAGCTTGCTCTGCTTTCTTCCAGGTGCTGCAGATTTGGGGAACAGGGTTGGAGTTCTTTCACCAGAAACGTGGTTATACCTTTGGTTTTAGTTGGGAGATAAAGCAAGAAGGACCTTAGGCAAAGGGGAAAGTTCCCCATCAGGCACAAGTATATACTTGACCAGTGTGGAGGCCATTTTCACAGAACCAAATAAAACATCCAGGGCTCAGATCTGTCTCTGAAATCTCAGCTGTTTGCTTTTCCCCCATGCTCTGAGATATTTGTCTGTGAATATAGCATGAACTATTTGGGGGATCCCATTTCTCTTTAGTCCAAGGAATACCAAAATCTACAGTGAGAATTGGTGGTTGCATATATTAGAAGCTAATAACCACTTCCATCATTAACATTTCCTTCCACTGTTATAAAATATAGGAAATCCTACTGCATGCTGCACCCATAGCTCTACCTGTTGTGCTCACTGGTTTATATGGTTTTCCCTCTGCATAAAGGATTGTTCCAATGTCATTACCAATTAGCAAGCAGATTTGGTTGCTTCATTTCTACTTCTCTGTGTGTCAGACATCCTGTATCTTAGATCAGGGACACTGGCCTAAGCAATCCAGGCATTGATAGCTCTGTTGAAGCTGATGTTCCCACAAGACTCTAAATGGCCCAGGACCACTGATGGTTGTAGACATCCTCAGTACAGACCTGATGATGAGACATTGCATGTGCACACCTTTCCATGGGGCATAAAGCATCCTTTTACACACCACGTCAGTGACTCTTCACCTGAAACTGCCAGGGAAGTTCTCAGTGTTCTCATTTCACAGATGGATCAAGGAGGTTCCAGGAGGGGAGGGTACCTTCTTTTGGCCACAGAATTAGCAAGGGCCAGCATCACTACTCCTCTGGTGTACAGGCTCCCTAGGCGCATGTGCTGGGGATGAATGAGCCTTGCCCTAGAGGTCTTGGCATTGTCAGGGTAGGTGACATGGTTCACTTGCAAGGATGAACTAGCGAGTGCTCTTTCAGAAAACAAAGCATGCTCAGAAGTTGATACCATTTTACAAACTGATATCAAGAATCTGTTTACAACTCCATTTCTTTCAGTGCAGACTTTGAATCTTTCATTTTTTTTTTTTGCCATCATTTGGGTCAGGTGTTCAGTTTTAAATGGATCCCACAAGCCACAGGCAGGTAGATAATTTCTAGCAATAGCCAAATTATCCCCACTATGCCTGGGAAGAATCAGCACAGCAGTATTAATTTGATTTGTTTTTCCCCTTCAGGCTGAAGTTCAGTGGGATTGCATGAAAATGGTAAAAGCCCATGCATGTATGTATGCGCATGTGAGCATTTGTTTGGGTGTGTATTTTTTTTTAAAAAAGACGAAACCAAATCTCACCAATGCATATGAGAGAGAAAACCAAAGCTGTCTTAAAAGGTTTCTGAACTTATAAAAGAAAGAGTTTATTTCTATAGCCGTCCATGTGGGTAAGCCAATAATTATAATGTTAGTGCTAAATGCTTGCTCTTGCTTTACATTGGTAACATACTCACACGTAGCAAGTCTGTACCATGGAAGATTCAGCTTGTGCTGGCACTTGCTGGAACCCTTTTTATATCTTATTTTTTAATGTATCTTTTTCTCTATGGGAATTATCATTATCCTCTTCATTGGCATTATAAAATATCATTATATTTTAAATTGGAGACCGTGCTTTAGTAGTCTGAGTTTCAACCCCAAGACATGTATGATGAAAGAAGAGAACTGACCCCTGCAAATGTCTTCTGACCTCCACACATGTACAGTGGCACAAATATCTTCATATGGGTACCTATATAGAAAGTAAGTAAATATAAGTAATATAATTATAATAATAAAAATGTCTTTAAACCATTAGGCCATAGTCATGTTGACTTCCATTAGAGTCACCCCAAGTGTTTTGTATGTCATCACACTCCACCTTGAATCCCACCACACCCATGAAATCGGGCTCTCTGGGTCATGGTTTTCAGCCTTCATGGATTCTCATGCACAGTCAAGATGGCGAGCACTCTCTGGATCACTGCCAGTCCTTCTCCAGTACCCCCACACAATTCTCACTCCTAGTCTGCTTGAGGGGTGACAGAATGCCCACAGGCCAGGAGGGAGGCAGCTGATTCATTTCTGAGCTGCTCTGAATAGACTAGAATGGTCCGACCAAGTAACAAACAAAAGCCAGCCCTTCTTATGGGCCAGGCAATGTTAATGGTGCTATCTCATTTCATCCTTACAAGATAAATAAAAGAAAACGCTCTTGGTTTAAAGTTGAGGAAACCAAGGCCCCTTGGTTCCTCCATTCAAGAGCTATTCACAGAGAGAGCCTGACTTGTTGAACGAGAGTCTTCTGTGTAGTGCATGACACCTGTGAACTAGGCAGGCACAGCTTCACAGAAAACTTTCTCCAGCCCAGAAAGTCATGAAAATCCAAACTGGGACAAGAAGAAGAGCACAGGCCAGGCCTGATGTCCCATCCGCAGCACCAGGGAGGAGATACCTTCACCTTGTTGCTGTAGTGACCTGTGGGATGCTAGGCTTCTCACGACTGGGGTGTCTTCAGCCTCAGCTCTGACCTAGGTTCATAGGGGTTTCAGAATCTATATGTCAACACTTAAGGCATCCTATGCTCTCACGCTTACTCTAATTTCAGCAGCTGGACCCTGCTCCAGTGGCATTCAGTCCTGGTTCTGTCCAATTCTGCTTCTCGGTGGCAGTTCTCTCCTTCCATCCTCTGGAGTGGAGACCAGCCTGCCTAGAGGCAAGGGCAGTATCTTTTATCCCTGTGTCCCTGCCATCTTAGGAGCACAGCCAAGGTCATATATTACATATTTATTACACATATATTAAAACAAGCACTATATTCACAGTTGTGAAATATATGCATACTAAGTAGCTAGAGAAAGGAGTCATGAGTGTGAAATAAACGTGTGCTGAATGGCTGAAAAGGTGAGTCACATGGCCTCTGCTACGATACTAACTTCAACTTATTATCTCCATTCATCCATTCAATCATTCAAAAAATAGCAGATACCAAATACCAGGACCACTGTTAGGCACTCTAGGGAATGCACATAAAGTCCTTAAAATTGCCTGCCATACAGTAAGCATACTAAAAATCATGTTTTAAAAAAAGACAAGTAGGTTAAATGAGTTGTCATCTCCGCAAGTACTGTAGGTGGTGCGTGTCTTAATTTCCTCATCTCTAAATGGAAAGAATGAGGCTCCACATTCCGTGGGACGCTAGAGTGTAGTAATAGGGGCGGCGGCAGGGCTGCGTCCCCAAACACCCCAGCCGCCTGCCCTGCCCGGCTAGCTTATGCCCCAAATAATTACACGGACACTGTATTCTTTTAAACACTGCTCTGGCCCATTTCTAATCATCTGTGTAGCGCCCCTAGGTGCGCTTACCGGGAAGATTCTAGCCTAAGTCCATCCTGGGTTGGAGCTTCATAGCGTGCATCTTCCCTGGAGCAGGTAGCATGGCGTCTCTCCTGCGTCTGCTCCGGAGAGCAGAGCTGTGGAGTCTGACCTCACTTCCTCTTCCTCCCAGCGTTTTGTTCTGTTTACTCCTCCCACCTATCTCCTAACCAATGAGCCAAGCAGTTTCTTTTAATTTAACCAATGACCTTCCTCCATCATTTCCCCTTTTTCGGTTTAAACAAAAAAAGGCTTTAACTTTAACATAGCAAAATTACATATAACAAAACAGTTATCAAGTAAAAGTTACATCAGAAACATTTATACATATAACAAAATTGACCGTAAATCTCTATCAATAAAGCAAAATCTATACTAATGCAAATTATTCATATCTATATCACATCCCCCTTTAAATGTAAAAGAACTTATAAACGATATTTGGGAACATGGGCGCAGTTTTTTCTCTCCAAACTGCTTCCTGCTGAATGGGGGCGTCGTTAATCAGATTATTTAGGGTGTAACCTGTGTGCCAGGTTTATCTCAGTTGGCAGTTGAGCAAAGCAATTTTCTGAAGATGTTCACAGCAACCCTTCAGGAGGACGTGGTCCATCATACCAAATCGGAATAGAAGAAATCCATAGAGTCTCATCCTCTGTGAAAACAAAAGAAGACTCTCTCCAAAGCATCATATCCTTAGACCCAAATTCTGAAATCGTAATACCCTTATATCCATTCTGGTTTAGCTTGGCAGCCCATGTAATGAAATGTCTCTCTGTACTTAGCTCCTTCACAGTCAAAAATTTTAAAGAAAACACAATAATACAAAGAATCCAGACTCTCTGTGAATTTTTCATCTTTACGCGGCTTATTTTTACTCTATCACTTTACTTTATTCTGTCTCTTTAAAGACTTTACCTTTTTTTTTTTTTAAACCATTAACTTTATTCTCTATATTCTTTTTCTTCTCTCTCCCAAGCCTACGTACATTCATCCAACAGTGTGACTCATTCAGTGGTCTGAATCTGTCCTATTGTGAATCTGCAATTTTTTACTATCCAGGAGCACTTTTGATTTGCGCCTTTAAATCACTAGGCGCTTAAGAATCTAAGCTGTGACATTTCTAGGTTAACTTTTTGCTTTTTGAGCGTATATCTTTGACCTGGAATAACCCTGTAGACCAGGCTGTCTTTGAACTCTCAGAGATCCGCCTGTCTCTGCCTCCCAGGCATTGGGATTAAAGGCGTACACTACTACACCTTGAACTCACAGAGATCTGTTTGTCTCTGCCTTCTAGGCACTGGGATTAAAGGCGTGTGCTACCATACCTTGAAGTCACAGAGGTCTATCTCCCTCTGCCTCCCAAGTGTTGGGATTAAAGGTGTGTACTAGGACACACAACAACTCTCTTCCTTTTTCTGTTTTTTGCTTTAAGAACTTCAACTTTCAGCTTGCATATATTTTTAACACACTTTAAACCATTCAGAAATTTTATCTGTCTTTGAATCTCTCTTTACTGTATATCTCTCTTTTTCTGACCACAAGAGCCTTTACTTTACCAAGCAATATCAGTAGGACTAAAGGCGTGGCTTTGCCAGCTAGATCCAGTCCATTCCTTAGCTTTCCAGCCTCATGGCGGATATACAGGCTGCAGCCATGTTTATAGCCACACCTGGCATTTCAAGGTCCCTGCCAGCCAGCGAGCTACAACAGACAATACTCAAGTCCTCTCTCGGTAGCCGGCCCTCCTGCCTCAAACAGTCAGAGTTTGCCCTGGCAGGATGGCCCAGAAAGCCGGCATTTTTAAACGGCGCAGCTTTTTTCTTGCTACGCCTGAAAACCGAAAAGCATGCGTTCAGCTTTTCATCAACACTGTTTAAGTGTTTTGTGGCAGGACCTCTTAATGAGCCGCAGGGTTTTGCAGCTAAAGCTGAGTCAGGAAGCCTCTTGGGGCTACCAGGTAGGAGCGGCACTCAGCACTTTAATTCTGAGACTGAGCGTGCAGCACAGAAATTCTTTTCATCCAAGTAACATCCAAATCTGACACGCAGAGCACTGTGCAGTCTAAAAACACGTCCCTGTATGGCGGCAGGAATCCGCCATGCTCTTCTGCCTGCCTAAGCCTGATTCTGCCTTCTGCCCAGGAGCAGGCGGGGAGCTCTGAGTCATCGTCACGGTCTCAGAGCACTCTCCTTCCGATCCCAAGCGGGAATACAAACATAAAGCCAGAGTTTGCACTGGCGGCACAGCCCCAGGAAGCCACACTTTGAAATAACGCAGCTTTTTTTTCTGCTGCTGTTGCTGAATCAGGAAATCTCTCTACAGCACGCCACCAACAAACAGCAAAAATCTGTGTTAAATGCTCTCTCCCTTATTTTTAAGCCTTCTCAGGTTTTGTAAGTGGGTTTAGTTAGCCACACGTCTGGGCGTCATTTGTAGTAATCATGTTTTAAAAAAAGACAAGTAGGTTAAATGAGTTGTCATCTCCGCAAGTACTGTAGGTGGTGCGTGTCTTAATTTCCTCATCTCTAAATGGAAAGAATGAGGCTCCACATTCCGTGGGACGCTAGAGAGTAAATGAAATTAGATCAGGCAAGTTTCTTTCACACCATCTCATACACAGCATGGCCTCTAACTTGCTTGATGAGGTAAGGTAGGGGAAGCCACTATGGGGATGGACTGAAGGTCTAAAAATAAGCCTGGTAGGCAAACGATGATGTCCTCTCTGCTTGCATATCTTCCTGTCTGAAGGTGTCATGTCTGATGGCCTTGTCATCTAAGCTGGGGGCATGTCAGGCTCCATCATTCACCCCTGGAAGATGGTATGCTCCAAGGCTCTGGTCCTCTGTTACCTCTTGCTTGCAAAGGGACAATGTGGAAGGAGTACAGCCTCTGCAGTCAAGTGGACCTGAGATCACATCTCAACCCTCTGTCATGAGTTGGCCAGGCTGTTCTCATTCTCTCTCTCTCTCTCTCTCTCTCTCTCTCTCTCTCTCTCTCTCTCTGTCTGTCTGTCTTGTAACATGCAGATAAGAACACCTGGGGCATTTTGGTATTTTTGTGAATTAATTCATAGGGTGTCATGAGATGCTTACTCTATTACATATTTTTAGAAAATAAAAACTCTTCTCAAAATATAACTGTGAGATCAGTTCTGGGAGTTTGAGAAGCTCCTATTTGAAGCAAACCTTACTATATGCAAGTGAAATGAAAAGCAAGAGCTTTTGTAAGGCTTTAGAAGCATCATGGCTTCTTGTATTTCTTTCTATCAGATATTGAGATCATCTCATAGTGTCTGCCTGGGGAGTGCATGGTGATTTGTTGCCTGTCTTTTGGATTGGTTGGTTGGTAATCATTATAATCCACCCATCTCTCCAACTCTCCATTTACTCACCCACCTATCTATTCACTTCTCCAATTCACAGAAACAGCGGCAGACACTAGTTTCCAGTTTGTTCCATAAGGAATAGTGCAGGCACTAAATTACAGGACTACATCCATTAAAAGGAGTCTCTGCCTGTACCAGAATCTCTTGCAGAATGTGGTGTCCCATGCCAGCCTACAGATTTAGGTAACCAGTTCGTCATGATTGGGTTGGAAGCTCCATTTAAAATCCAAACTTCTATAGTTATTATGTTACTGAAGTTTGAGAACTTGGACTGGATTATGGAGCATTTTCAATGTTTTCTATGATATTGATGTTATTGATAGCAGACATCAGAGAGTCACAAAGAGTAGCAGATGTACTGATGGAACTGGTAGAATTTGGCTTATTAGTTAGTAATGTATAGCCATTTGCAAACCCTCAATCACGTACTTCCTTAGCAGAGTACAAAGCTGGTTGTAAGGCATCTTTTGGCCGTTGAGGATAAGCCAGTGTGAGAACTAATGAGTTTCTGGACAGAAGGACAATGATATCATGAAGGGAAACAGATAGAAAATACTGAAACATATACTCATATGCCTCTCTTGGAAATACTACAAAAAGTAGAGTATCGGGGAGTAGGCCAGAGGCTGATGAGCTGGGAGCCTCATTGGCTATGACAGATGTGAAAGGCCCTTCTTGAAGGGCATGTATTTGATTTTGAGAGATCAATGACAAGAATAAGCCAAACTTTTAAGGGTCTTGATGAAGAATTTTTAGTAAATGAAACAGCAAAGGTAGATAATATAGTTGAAGTATAAGGAAGTAACAAGAAGCATAGGATAGTTATAGTCCACAGACCAGGAAAAGGCAGAATGTCAGAGAAGTCAGCCTGGACACTGGAAGGCATCCAGTTTTAAGCCAAAGACACCAGAGGGTCAATTTCTACAGGTGTGTTGAGAGGAGTGACAGAGCGGCTCTCTAAGTGACTGTCATCACTCTGGCTTCTCTGAACAAGGCATTGTGAACCTCCTGAGCCCTGCTCTTCTGGGAGGAGCCCCCAGGCCTGGCTCCTTAGTCCTAGTAACTGGATCCCCCCTCCCCCCACTTATTTCAGCTGCAGGCGAAAACGCCATAGCCACAAGGGCCTGTGGTTCCAAGTGGTTAGTTTGAATTTGTTCACCAGGAAATGGTAATCTTTTGGAAAAATTATTTTATTAGTTCTTTCAGAATTTCACACAGGGGTACCATTTTCACTCTGTGCTCCTACACACACACATACATACATACATACATACATACATACATACATACATAGATACATGTATACTAGTCTATGTGTTCTTAACTGCATGTTACAAGAAAAGGAGGTTGAGAAAGAATAATAGCCTGTCCAAGTGACAGCAAAGGGTTGGGATCTGATCTCAGACCTGTTGAGTCTGTAATTTAGTTAAAGGCTCAGCCTTGCTCCAACATTAAACATGATCTCAGTTTCAAAAGTCACAACAATGTTAGTTCTACAAGCCTCTCATATCACAAAATATATCGTGATCAAGAGAGGAATGGGAATTAGCTGGTGTACTCATCATTACCCAACAAAAGCCAATACCATGTCTCAAGGTTATCTGCAATTACTGTGTTGCGTCAATCAGCGGTCATTTTCCAGAGCACACTTCAGCATATGCCCAAGCAGAGTTTTGATGGAAGACGGCCTTGATGTAAGGAAACGGCAAGAGGATCAGAGAGGAGTGGATGAGGTTGCCGGCAGACGTGAGAAGCAAGTGGGAAATGGAGCCATCAGGAATAAAATTGCTGGATGGGGAGAAGAGGCGTCAAAGCTGTGATTTGGAGACTGGAAAGTGCTAGAGATAAAATGTAGACACCTCCAACAGCTCAGCCAGGTTAATTGGTTTTACCAAACCTTTCCCCATACAATCTCCCTATGTGGAGAAAGTCGTCCGGAGACAGACAGTGATTTACCCCATTCCTTATAGCAAATCTGACTCCTAGACACAACCAGACCACTGCAGGCTATTCCAAGCATCAGACTTGTAGTTTGGATATAATTAACTCTTATAAGCTAAGAGGGGGTGGCACTATTAGGAGGCTTGGTTTTGTTGGAGTAGGTGTAGCCTTGTTGAAGGAAGTTTGTCTCTGTGGGGGCAGGTTTTGAGGTCTCCTATGGTCAAGCTATGCCTAGTTTAGACCACTTTCTGTTGTCTGTTGGTCAAGTTGTAGGACCCTCAGTATCTGCCTGCATGCCTCCATGTGTGCCGCATGATGATAATGGACTGAACCTCTGGATTCAATGTTTTCCTTTTATAAGAGTTGTTGTGGTCATGGTGTCTCTTTATAGTAATAGAAACCCTAACTGAGACAAGACCGTTATCTGGATAAAGACTCTGATCTCAAGGACACAGTCCCAGAATGATTTGGGAAGTCTTCATTGTTTTCTGTAGCATACTTCCAAAGCAGTATGCTACAGAAAGATTTCCCCACAACTGAGTTGAAAAGCTAATCACCCAGCAGCTAGCTGTTAATGTTAATAAACTAAAACTTTTCAATAGCTGGCTGATGTGTGCTCAAATGAACTTCAGTGAAGAAATCTAAAAACCATCCCACTGCTGTGTGCCCGGCTCAGCTGCTCCATCCTCACCATCCCCAGTGCTGTGTGCCAGGCTCAGCTGCTCTGTCCTCACCATCCCAGTGTTATGTGTTATCTTCATGATGAGGTTTTCCTTTGAATCTTGGAATGGGGCAGCTTGAAGAAATACACACCTCAATCACTGAATCCTCCATTAAGTCAATATAAGTCGATATAAACTGGGATAGGTCTAAGTTTCTGCTCACTGACCGCATTTATCTTAATTTCAGGGAACTCTAAGTCTAGGGGAGATGGTGTTTCTGTAACCCTTGGTGTGCCAAATTAGGAAGGCTTGCACAGTCCACGAAGAAAACAGATTTTCCGTAGGGTGGATTGCTTGAGGCTTGTCCGTGCTGCAGAGGTTAAGTCCCCGAGCCCCGCAGTCCACCTCCACAGATTCAAATTGTGCCTCTTCTATCAACTGGGTGGTCTTTGGCACGTATTCTCTGCTGAGACTCACTTAAGTCATCTGTGAAATGGGGATAACCGTGCCAACAACCCAGGATCATTTTTATATCCCCATGAGCTACAAACAAGTGAATGCGTGCCCTGCACACAAGGCAGAACTTGGTACCTAGTGGATGCTCCGTGTACTGCTGCTGAAAGAGCCTTCTGCTGGAACGGAGGGATGAAGCAGTGGTTCATTAGCAACCAGCCCAGGGAGAATACACTCCACAGGAAGCTGCAGGGTCATTAAGCACCAATGGTGGTAACAAGGCTATTAATTTCCCAGGGTTTCCTACATTGAGCCACACAGTGAGGTGATGCTTAACCCAGCAGGAGGGAAGGGGTTTGGAGTGGGATCTGGAGAGCAGGGGATCACAGCTGTTCTGTAAGGTTGTAAGTTCCTGAGAGGTAAAAGGCAGGCAGAATGGTGTACTGTTTGCCTCTCTGCCTGTCTGCCTGCATGCTGGCTCACCCCCCCCCCCCAAGGATGGAGCATCTGAAAATAATTTCTGTGTTTGTTGTGGGTAGTGAGGCATAGAGCAGAGAGAGTGTTGGCTTCAGCACCTTAACCTGCCGTTGAATCCTGCTGTCGCCAATGCGAGCTGTGACACCAGGGACATTTGTTTCATTTCTCACTGCTTACATCTCCTTACCAAAAATAAAAAACTAAATAAAAAAGTTATGATTTGTGTGAGGCCAGAATTCAAGACCCCAGGAACAGTGTTTTGAGAGTACTGCTTAAACCGTGAAGTCTCGGGCAATGGAAAGCGTCTTCTTCCTATGGTTATGCCAATTTAAGATTGTGTCTCCCTGACTTAGAGGCTTTAATTTCCACAACTTAGGGGCTTTAATTCTCTCCTCTTCCATTCGTTTTCTCAGAACATAGATGGATGAGTTACTTCTGGCAATCGCCAAATGCTCAGACGTTGGCTAAAATCCATTGCAAATCTCACAAAGCAAAGAGCAGGTGCACTGTGCTCCTCAGAGTAAATTATTTCATTAGGCTGTATTTCCGAATGTGAGGAATCAATATGATTTCAGAGGAAATTTCTAGAAGCACCGAGTAGACCTACATATCACCATATTGATTTCAATGGAATGTCCGGAATAATTTTAGCTCTGATTTTTTAAGCAACTAGGACACAAAGGGAGTTTCTGGAAGTTACTTGGCTGGATGTGCCAGGAAGCAGAAATGTTTCTTTTTAGGACAAATCTTGAGTATGTTTTCCTAAGGATGCAGATCCTGGATACCTCACTGTGGCTTCCGAGGCCTTGGTCGGCCATTCCTGGTCTCTATAACCGGTCTTTCTGTCCAAGGCTTCCCCAGGTTCCTCTACCTCACCATGAAAAGTACTTTAGGGTCGTTGCCAATCTGATTCCCTCTGCTGTTGCCACTAACCCCAAGCTGTCAGCTTCCTGTTGCTTAAACCCTCATGGCAGGGCACCTTTCCTCAGAGAGCCTCTCTTAGCATGTGACTTGGCGCTTGGTGGCTGCCTGTTTTCTGTCTTAACTTTATAGAAACTCTCAGAGTGAGTTTCTGTCCATTACACTTGCCAGCAAGTCCACACAACTTGTACAGGAGCCACCACATAATAGATACCAGAAAACAGCTGGAAGAAAAACGATTTCTGAACCAGGGACTGTATGAATATTCCATAACAATACAGCTTTCACAAGCCCTTTGGACAAGATGTTGCTCATCTCATGCTGGAAGTGGGAAGGACTTGATTGTGTGTTGCTGAGTGAAGACCCCTGATTAGGATGAACGCTCAGCAGGTACCTTTTCCTGATCACCATTTATTTTTTCTGAAGGAATGTGCAAACTATTTCTTAGCACATACAAACTGCCCCATGATAATAAGGCTTTCAGATCCTCTTCCTCCATTTCCCACGTTGTCCTGCATTCCTAGCGTGAGAATGTGCTCATGGTTCATGTGTGTGCTACTGGTTGTGGATTTGGGGCCTGGTTGCTGGTCTCTCCCTGCTTGGGCTGCCTTTCTCTGGGGAGAACGTGTGCAGGGAGAGATCAAGGGCTCCAGCCTTGGAGTTGAGCTGATACAGATCCTAATCTTTCTGTACCTTAACTGCTAGATCTTAGACAACTCACAGTTTCACTCTGGAGATGACGTCCATCCGCCACTGTAGGTGTCAACAGTGGAAAATGAGTATTGCTTTGAGTGGCACCTAGCGCTTATTAAACGGTAGGGGTGTCTTCTTAGCAGGATTCAGGTCAAAGGTTACTTGAAATCTTCTTCAGGCTAAAGAGAGTTTTCTCATGCACCTCGTTTCTGTTACCATCTTTTCCATCACACTCCAACTGTCTGCAGTTCCTCCTGCAGTAATCTTAAAGACAGAGTTCAATTAGTCCCCAAATTTCTTCTTGGCCTTGAACATAGTGTCAGGTATATTAATAGCTAGGTGACGCTCAATTAATGGAAACATGAATTAATCCTAAAGCAGGTAGAAAACCTCATTCAGTGAAGGAAGGAAAATTGGACTAGGCATTTTGATTGGCTACTTAATTTTCTCACGGCTTGCATATGTGCTAATGGGACATATTTAGCCTTTTGGCTGAAAGATCTGGGTGAGGTTGACATTCCTGGTCTTTTAAGAGAACATTAAGCAAAGACTAAATGGCAGCTTCCCTCCACTCTCTTGGGTATTTTCATAGGAAAACAGCTACTTAGCACATTTACCAATGACTTTTTAGGAGGTAGGTGTTTTCCCCCAACTTTTTGTTAGCCTCAGGTTCTCAGCATGTGAGACAGCAATGTTTTCGCTTCAGATTTGCAAGTGCGGTTGTGTTAGTTCGCAAATCGCTTTGTCACATGGGGAATGTTCTACAACAAAGGCGATTAATTGCTTTCTCCCATGGAAATGTTTTGAAAAGAAAGGAAGCCCTCTTCTCTCTGGATTCTGATCAGCTGTTGCCTCTACCGCTTCAGACTAGATTTCCTCCTTACTTTTTGCCAAACCCAAACTCACACTCGACCTTGCCTCAGGCTGAAGCACTATGACTTTCACCCTCAACGCACACTGCTGTCTTGGTACCCAAGCTGATCTCTCAGGACACCCCGAATGTCCCTCCTCACTTCCTGAAAAACTCTACTTAGCTCTCTTGATGCATCTCAGGTGTGACTTCGTGAGGTTTAAGCTTTGATGCCAAGAAAGGAACACCACAGTCAATGAGACTGAAGAGATGGTGGGGAGCCATGGGCAGATAGTCATGCCTAATTCACCCAGGTAGAAGTCTGCCACACAGACCGCCAGGTCAGCGGATGTTAGGAGGCATGTGGGCACATATCCGCGCAGAAGGGTCCCACACAGGCAGGCACAGGCACACGCTGGTACACAGGCTGCGCAGAGATAAGCACACAGGCCAGCAGACAGATATGCACAGGCAGACAGCCAAAAGGATAAAGGCTTTTAAATGACTTCGCCTCTGAACTTAAAGTTGGACTAAATATTAAAATTCACACCAAGTGGCATTTTCCCAGAAATAGTCACAGAACACATGACGTCACTGTTTAATTTGGGTTCCCCAGACATCTGGTGTCCGACCTTTGGTCCAGCACTAACCATCTTGGCCTGTGTCAGAGAGCCACCTCAGTTCCACGTTGTCTAAACATAGCTGGTTCTTACAGACTTCCGTCCCTACACACCTGGTCTGACAAGGCTTCTCTGAGTGGTCTAACCTCGTTTGGGTCCTCTTATCCTCTCCTCAAGTTCTGGCCTTTGCTTTGATGTTGTGTGTGTGTGTGTGCGCGCGCAAAAGTAGAGGGGCATAAGAAAAATAAGTTTTGGAGTTAGACAGTCCAGTTTGTGATCTTGGGCAAGTTACTAATTTGTGATGAGATATCTATCATTTTCTTCCACAGAATGATGTGCTTTTATAAATCTGGTGTAAGCAATAGCAACAATAACAATAATAAAGTTCTTAGAGCATGCCACACAATGCTTAACCTATCAGAATCCTTCCGTGCAGGCTGGACACTTTAGAGGTGATGCTGCTGTAGCGGATAGAACTGCAGCTGCCCCTGCCAACACCTACATGCGCACTAAAATAATACGTTCAGAAATTTACTTCTCCTACATGCTGGTTGCCCAGCACTAAGGGGATTATTGAAATGTAAAAAAGGGTCCCTGGCCATGCTCACCCCTATCATTAGATGAGAAGGAACACAGGACCTTGAACCTCAATTATTTATATGCCTAGTACTAAGTGCATTTTTATGTTAAAACGCTTTGCTTTAATTTTATTCATTTTGTGAGTGTCACGTGCATCTATATCCATGCACATGGGCCTAAGCCAGAAATTTGTCTACTGCAATTTTATCACATCCCATCGGTCAATAAAGGAGAATTCCAATCCAGGTTGAAAAAGAAAAGTACTTCTGCATATGTTCTTAAAAAATTGCATACCAAAGTTCATAACTATATGGATGAGATGAAAGACTGGGAACATTTTTCCCATCTGTCACAGGTGAACGCGCATTCAAATTTAAAGCAAGCACTGTAAGCCACATGCCTGTTACATGTTTGGAAATGTATTCCCTACCGTCTTCAAAGCAGCAAGAGCCAGACAGTCTGCTGCCTCTGCATTAAGGGACTAAGTGAGATACGTGTGTGATGTTTGCGGGAAATTACAGTGCAGGTTTAAGGCGGTGAGGACATATGCTTGCTGAGAAGGCGTATCTTCAAATGATGGGTCTTCAAAGCTTCTCCAAAACTCTGAAGGGCTAGAAGACTTCTCTGGTGGTCACTTGAAGAAAGCATCAGAAGTTGGCATTCTAAAAGAGTATGAACTTGGCACTGACTAACGAGTTTTCTGCTGAGTATAGGGCAGATTGGGTCTGCTCTAACCTAGAGAAGGGGGTGGCATCAGAGAGGGTTCCTGGGCAGGGGGATGGGGCTGTTCAGGCTGTGCGCCATCTTCATGTTTACATGCCATTTCCCTCAGCCTGTGTCCACTAGCTTTTGCTCGCACATTCTTCATTAAATTAAAGAATTCTCCTGGTGATGGGCTAATCATATGGTTTGCATCAATCCCTGGTGAGATAAAAATAAAAGCACTAGCCTAAGGAGGGGCCATTTAGTTGGGCATCATTTTTTTTTTGTCCAATGACTTAAACAGCTGAATTAATTAAAATCTACTTTAGGGCCACTTTATACACTTAACTAGACAAATAGGATCTCAGGGCCTCAAGGGACTCTGGGTGGGAGGGGTTCTGAGAGCAGCAGTTTCAGAAACACGTTTGAAAGTCACACCCTTGCAGAAGAATCCTCGAGTTTGATGAGGGCAATGGAGAAAAGCTATGGAGTGAGGAGGCCTTGGAGGGAATTAGATGAATCAAACCAAAGAAGCCTTCACAGAACACAGCAGCGTGTTATTGCACCAGGGTTATAATAGAAGAAAGGATTGCCTGGAGGTCGACTAGAGACCGTCATTCCCAGACAGACCCCTGTCCGTGGCTGTGGATACGGGAGGCTGCTGGGCTGCAAAGTTGGGAGCCTGGCATTGGAGATGGATAAGTTCCTGAGTTAAGATGCCTGTGGTGTGATGGGCAAGTCTCACTGGCTGCTTTGACTACCGTATAATGGTCAGTAAGAGGATAATGCTATTACATAGCACCTAGCTGCTGATATTATCCTAGTGAGCTTAGCATCCTATGGCTTACAGGACTGGTTGGTGTATTATTTAGGTGGAATTGCATCGCAGAGGAAATGGTTTTCCTTCACCTTTGCTGTGTCTAGAGGCACTTCCTGGGGGCAGGTGTAGCAAGTGTTGTTGGTGCCTCGCTCATATCCATTAATATGAAGGCTGCTGGCTGTACCTGCCTATAAACACAGGCAACTACAAAAGAGATTCGGTGAATAAACAGCCTGCCTTCTTTGTGTGTTGGTCAGGACAAATCAGAAGCAAATTATTATTATTATTATTATTGTTGTTATTATTATTATTATTTTATTAGAGAGTGTATACATATGCCATAATGCACATGAGGAGGTCAGAGGAAATTTAAAAATTTTTAGGACTTGGTTCTTTTCCTGGCACCACAGGTACACATTCTGGGTCATTTCCCAGGGGTCCCATGCTTATCCATGGAACCCATCTGTGTTTTCTAGTACTGTGACTGTGATTGCCTTCCTGTACTATTACAGCTCATTTTTCCATTACCCAGGTCCATAATCCACATGCAGATATGGATGCACGCAAACCATTTACATTTTATCTTTATGCCTAGAGCAAGAGGTTACGCTGTGCAGCAGCCATAGGTGACAATCATACACCGTATATTTAAAAAACCTAGAAGAAATGCTCTGAAATGTTTTCACCATAAACATTGATTGTCTCAGAAGGTAGACATGTTTTATATGTGCATATGTCTGTAACTGTATTTGTGTTTTGAAGTAGGGTCTCATGATCTTTGCCAGGCTAATCTTTAACTCATCTGTTCAATCAATCCTACTGTCTCAGCTTCAAGATCAGTGGTTCTCAACCTTCCTAATGCTGTAACACCTCATGTTGTGGTGACCCCAGCCATAAAATCATTTTGCTGCTCTTTCATAACTAATTTTACTACTGTTATGAATTGTAATGTAAATATAGGATATGCAGGAGATCTGATATGTGAACTGTGTGAAAGGGTCATTTGACCCCTAAGGGGTCGCTGCTCTAGACTATATATGTAGTCAACATGACATTATCCAACTTTTATGTTTTGCATATCATAAATAAATTTGAAAATTAAAACCAAATAAGGAGCTCTGTGCCATAAGGTAGTAGAATACTAGACCTAATTAATTAATTTCTGAATTCTGGCATTTGATGCTGAGTTCATACATAAATGTTTACTCAAGGAAATTTGAATTTGAGGCCTTTTATCCTCTGAGCCACCAGCAAATACATTGATTCTAGACACATGCCAGTTCTTTGTGCCAGGGGATGTTTCCATTCCTTCTGAATCAACCCCTACATGGCCAAGCCATGTCTTTTCCAAGGTAGTATTAGATGTGTATGTGTGTATATACATATATGTTCACATGTTAATATGGGTGTTGGTGGGTATACAGATGCAGACATGTACATGTTTTCGTGTGTGTGTTTGTGTATACATACATGTGCATGTGTTAATATAGGTGTTGATGGATGCACACATGCAGACATGTATGTGCCTTCATATGTGTGTGTTTGTGTACATGCATGTACATTTGTTAATATGGGTGTTGATATGACTGCACAGATCATGTGAAGGTAGGAGATTGATATCAGGTATCTTTGCCAGTCAGTCTCCACTTCATTTTCCGGCCCAGGCTCTCTCACCTAGTCTGGGGCTCACCTGTTTGCCTGGGCTGGCTGGCCAGTGAGTTTCAGAGATCTGTCTGTCTGTCTTCCCAACACCGAGAGAAGGACATGCATCACTCTGCTTGTTTTTTGTTTTTGTTTTTGTTTATATTATTTATTTATTAAAAATTCCTGCCTCCTTCCCGCCTCCCTTTTCCCTTCCCCTCCCCCCACTCCCCACGCCCCCTCCCCTCCCCCTCCCTCTCTAGTCCAAAGAGCAGTCAGGGTTCCCTGCCCTGTGGGAAGTCCAAGGTCCTCCCCCCTCCATCCAGGTCTAGTAAGGTGAGCATCCAAACAGGTTAGGCTCCCACAAAGCCAGTACATGCAGTAGGATCAAAACCCAGTGCTATTGTCCTTGGCTTCTTAGCAGTCCTCATTGTCCACCATGTTCAGAGAGTCCGGTTTTATCCCATGCTTTTTCAGTCCCCATCCAACTCTGCTTGTTTTTATGAAGGTGCTGGGGAATCTGAACTCAGGTCCTGGTGCCTGCACAGCAAACCCTCTACCGACTGAACCATCTGCCTAACATCCTTATCTTTCTCTGTCTTAACTTGGATCCAGGTTTTATTCTCAATTCTAGGTCCTGCGACCCATGCATCTGCGGAAAGTCTCAAATGGCAGTAGTTCCAACCTGGCACTAGTAATAAACTCAGCATTTCCTGCTGTCCAGCTCGTGTAGTCACCGTGGCAGCCAACCCATCAGTCTTTGGGCAGAACAGCACACCACTGTACTCGGATTCCTATTATTTCCATGCCCTCTGACCTAAATGTGCAATATTTAGTCATTTGTTCAATAAGCATTCCCAAGTCTACTGCACACTGAGTTTGAGGCGCGGGTCAAGATTTACAAAGCTGAAGAAGACAGATGCCTGCAGAGTTACTGGAAGACATGGTAGACACTTCATCCGTCATTTCGGACTGAACTGGATATGCAAAGGGACCATTGCCATGTGGTGAGATCGATATGATATATCTCTGCAGGGTTGTCAAAATGTCACCTTTGGGTCGACAGCATCAATGGCAGCAGACCTGCCTGAACATTTGGAGCTTCAGGTGCCGCCTGTTGAATCAGGGACTCTGGTAGGATGCAGGCAGGCAATCTGTGTTTTAACAAGCCCTCCAGTGGTTTGAGGCCCCCTCATATTTCAAGACCACTGTGACAGCAGAATAGGAGATTTTCAGGCAGAAGAGAGAGGAGTCTGTGTTTCTGAGTGCATATCATGTATGCCTGTGGAGAGAACTGTGTATGTACGGGAGGGGAAACTCAGGAAGCTTCCCTGCATTATGTTAGTCCAGAATTGACTTAAAAGAACAATACAAACATTGGCTGTGGTTTGGATTGATGCAGACCCATCCTGTTATCACCGAAAATAATGAAGGACCCAGACATTTCTGATGCCAAGTCACAATGGGTAAAGTGTTTTCAATATGAGCAGGTCTTGATTAAAGAAAATCATTACTAATTTATTACCACAGAATGGAGGGTGATGAAAGCAATTTTGGCATGGCAGAACAGGCTGCCTTTTATCAAAGCTTCACCTGGAGGTCTCTTAAACTGGGCCATTTCTCTTTGCTTTTTCTGCGTCATTTTAAATGCTTGAGATTGGGACCTTCCTGACTTGAGTTTCACTGATTAGATAACCAAGGCCCCACATCATTCTCTGTGCAGAGTGCTGTACAAATGTTTCTCAATTTGGTTTTGCCAGATGTTGTATGATGGGTTTGTCCCAATACTTTGCTTTTGGCCCAGATGCCATGGAGCCGTGGGTTAAGTGATTATGAATGGAATTGTTCGAACTGAACGCATCACGTTTTGTTGCTGCCGATACACGATCTACCCGTGGAGAGTGACTTGGAGAGATAGGTGCTGCACATTGTCCCTGAGGGTCCCCACAGTCGAAATTACACATATTGAACCAAGAGGTCCAATTGAGCAGGTGATTTTTATTGTTATAGAATAACACATGGCATAATCAGCATGCACAGACGATAGCAATTCCTGATGTTTCTAGTGCTTGCTGTTTAAGAGAACACATCCACATCTATTAGCCCATTTGATCCTAACAAGCTTGCAAATTTGGAATTGGCAGATATCAAAATAATCCTTATTTCCTGAGCATAAGGACCTATTGTAAGAACAAATGGGATGTTGTTTCTGTTGAGCTGGGCTGTGGAGACTAAACCAATCACTGACCAGCACAGCTTCAATGACAGCAGAACTGAGCAACACCTCCTGATGGGAGGATGCCAAAGATGTTGCCCCCCCCCCTAGATCGACTGCAGTGACCATAGCCCTTCTCTGATTGGAGCTGTGGCTGTATGTGGAAAACGGGTAGGAATGTGCTCAGGTAAAGGCAATTATTTTTAGCAGTAGGGGAGCCATTTGATCCATAACGGATGATAAATATACGGCAACGCGATAAGGCCTTGAATCGGAATTAAGTACTGTCATCTCAGCTCTACGCTGTGTCTTTCCTTAAAACTGACATTTCAGAAAGCATTTTCTGTGCGCACACTTTATTTTTAGGCCCTTACGTTTATCAGTTTGTTTCTCAGAGCCATGCTGTGGTGTTGGAGGAGCTGTGTTTCCCATTCCCATAGTGGGGCGGACAGAAGGGGAGAGGAGCTGGCTATGAGTAAATGGTACAAGCACAGCTCAGGATGGCGCCCCAGACTCTGTGGGCTCTGTTCACCCTCTATCCTCCCAGGTGTGTCACCTGACTATCAAGTCTGAATGGGGGTGCTTACCAGGAAAGCAAGTGACTAAGCAGCTAAATCATAACTCACCCCAGATTTTGAAACAGAGGAAATTTGAAATTCCTAAGGAAATCTGGAGAATTTTTTTTTAATTGAGAAATCTAGCAAAACTGGAGATAAGTAACTAATGAAAATCTAGGTGAAACTCGGCCAAGAGGCTGTGGTGATTCTAGGAAGCATTTGCCTCTCTCCGAATAACACCTCCTAGCATGGAAGCTGACGGTGGGCTCAGAATAAACAGGCCTCTGCCTCTGCGAAGCCCAACACTTAAGGTCCTTCATCTACTTTTAAGTACACATTTGTCAACGTTCAGAATTATAGACATTCTTGACAGTGGTTCCTAATACCTTCTCCCCATGGCATGAGAGGTGCTGAGATGGGAGGCACCCGAGTTACTCATCAGCTCTGCTTATACACCTTTGGTACTCAGCAAGGCCCAGACAAAAGTTTAGAAAGATCCACATGTCCAGACTCAGGCCACACAAAGAGCAGCATTTCTAGTTTGCTGTCTGCATTTTCAGAAGTGACAACTGAATAAACTATAAAAACATAATAGTGTGTGCCACTCACTGGCAGTGGTCGCCTTTGCTGCAGCCCATGCATCTGGTAAAACCAAAACCAAGCTGGTTATAAACAACACAGGCAAAATCTGAACTATAACTTCTTTGTTGGTGGCTTATGTTTGGCCGATTATTACTTTCCTAAGATTTCTGTTTGGTGATAAGGGTGGAAGGATTAATATGTTAATGGAAACTGGCTTTTGGATAAAATGACTAATGTCTTGACTAGAACCATATCTCATTGACTCATTGTAGTAAAATGCACTGCCACCAAAAAGAAAACATTAAAACAATAGTCGATGGAACTATAGTTCCAGGTTGATCAAGTGTTCTGCGGCTCTGTCAGCATTTTACCTTGTTGTGAATTGGCTGTGGTGATTTGGTAAGCATAGGGGCCTAGAGACCTCCAGTCTGGTTGTCTACCTTCAAACCCACCTCTTGTGGAAGGAGGCAGATGGCATAGGCAATAAAAGACTATGGGTAGAAAATCCCTTGATGGAGGAAGGTCATTGGTTAAATAAAAAGAAACTGCTTGGCCCTTATTGGTTAGAAGATAGGTGGGAGGAGTAAACAGAACAGAACGCTGGGAGGAAGAGGAAGTGAGCTCAGACTCCACAGCTCTCCTCTTGGGAGCAGACGCCTCAGAGAGATGCCATGCTCCCCGCTCCTGGGAAGATGCATGCGATGAAGCTCCGACCCAGGATGGACGTAGGCTAGAATCTTCCTTGTAAGCGCACCTAGCTGTGCTACATAGAATATTAGAAATGGGCTAGTCCAGGTGCAAGAGTTAGCCTAGAAGAGGCTAGATAGAAACAGGCCAAGCAGTGATTAAAAGAATACAGTGTCCGTGTAATTATTTCAGGGCATAAACTAGCCGAGCAGGCGGCTGGGGTGTTGGGGACGCAGCCCCGCCGCTCCTATTACTACAATCCCTGCAAAGGAGCAATAAATCGTCCTCCAAAGGCAAACAGCTAACTAGAGCAGTGAGCTGCTAGAAGAAAGCTCAAACACAACTTAGTTGCGGTTAGTGGATGAACAAAGGAGCCCCTAGAGGTTAGAAATGGGCTCAGATGATAAAGCTGCCCATATGTATCTAACTGACTGTGTGGGGAACTGGCCAGACCGACCATTCCCTAAGTGGCCCTTCTCTCACAAAGCCATCATCTTGGTACCTGAGCTATTTGCATTCTGCTATGAGGTAGGAATTCCTGGTGTTCGCCAGTGCTTGTTCTCCTGCACCATCAGACGTAGACCAGCTCCACTTCTCAGTCTCTTCTTATATGGCGATGGGTCTGAGTTCCAGTCACTGCCTAATCCTGAGTTCACAGGACTGGCCCATAAATAACTCTTTTTTAATGCCTGCTTTTCTTTCTTGCCATTTGGATGAATGAATGTCTTTCCAAGGACCGAGAAGAAGGCAGAAACATAGGATGAAAGGAACCCAGATCTTGCAGGACAGATCGGCATAAAGTTCTCCCTTCCTGTCAACTTATTTTATATTATGGACATGGCTAGACAGAACACCAATTTTCCAAGGATGTATGTTATATCAATCAGTCTTCTTGACTAATGAAAGGAGATAAACTTGGGACTTGAAAATGTGTCTGATTAGTGGTAAATGCCTTCTAGATACCAATATCATTAGTTTTTAGTCCATGTAATTTAGAAAGGTTTTCTATGTTGTAGTAATAGTATCATTATAGTGAGTATCTAAATGGCAAGTATCTGTAGTCTAAGAACCAGCAGCATTTGAACGCATGTACTCCTCAGAATACCTCTACATGCTGGTCCTATTATTTCATAGTAAGAAAACTCAAACACAGAGAGGTTATTGAAGTAGCCAAGGGGTAGGTGATTAACAAAGACCAACAATCTCTCTTACAAGAGCCTTAACCTAAGCAGGTCATACCTGATAAGTTGTGTCCACTGGTACAACAGTGGCATAAACGTTATGGAGGTGACCACCTGATTTCTTGTTAGAGATTAGGCTGATTTCGCGGGAGAGATTTCCTGCCTACTACTGGCATGAAATACCACAAAGCAGGTGAAAAGCTCATGCATGACAGGAGAGATTACAAGCCTTGGGAGGGAAGCTATTGTCATTTGCTAAATGGCCATGCTATCAAACTGCATTCCAAATATTTATGTTTATAAATGTTTGCTGCTCTCAACTTTGGTCAAGGAAAGCTTGTTTCCAAAATTATTTATTTATATATTTATATATGTGTATATGCATGTTGTATGTGTCTGTGGGTACATATGTACATGAGAGTGCAGGTGCCTGTGGTGGCCGAAACAATTAGATCTCTCTTGAGTTGAGTTAGAGGCAGTTATGAGCTTCCCAACAACGGTATTGGGAACTGAACTTAGAAGAGCAAGAAGTACACTTAACCACTGAGCCGTCTCTCCAGTCCCCGAGAAGAGAAGCTTCTTGCTGCAGCCAGTAGTGACTTGGAACTAGTCAAACTGCTGTGTGTAAGTAAGTGTGAGTGCTAGGTTGTGCATGGTCTGTGTATATCAACCTTTCCCATCCAAGGCTGGAGCAACAGCTGATGGACGGGGAGGAGATGTATGACATACCGACTTCTGGACATGGCGTGGCTATTGCATCTGTCAACTCACAGCAGCTGTGGTTACCTGCACACGATAGCCCAGTCCCTGGGGAAGTGAGCAGCCACTAGCTGGGAAAGGCTTCTGAGGGAGGGTGAGACACTCTTCTTTGAGGGTATTGCTTCTACTCTATTGCATTGCACCATATTCGTGTGGATAAAGGCAGCACTAAGTGGATTCAGGATGCTGTGAGTTTATTAATAACAAAACATGGACTTGAAGTTGGGAGAGAGATAGGGTGAGAGGGAGTTGGAGGGAAGTAGTAGTAATGGATGGATGTCATCAAAATACATTGTAAATATGTATGAAACTTTCAAAGAATAAATAAAAACATTTTTAATAAAAAACAAGTCAATGCAAGCCAGACATTGCTCCCATCAGTTTACAAAAGAGAAGCACATTAATTAGGAGACCCCTTACTGACAGTTTCTAAAATCCAGATCCCAATTGACGTACCCCAAATTACAAATAAAAGGTTCATGTTAGGCAGGAAGTTTTACTGTCTGCTCAAGCCAGGACTTGAGAAGAAGTTCTGAATCAGAACCAGGCTCTCATGCATTCTTGGCTTGCCTTTTCTTTGGATTGGCTTCTTTCCCAAATGTCTTATTAGGATCAATATATCTGCTGTTCTATCTTATATCCTCCAAGTTGAAATAACTATAGAAATGGGAATTGTTGTTTTTTTTTTTTTTAAATTTCCTCAGCGGTACTGAAGATGGATGCCCTGCTCTTTTGCTAGGTTTGATTCTGTACTCAGCCTTCATCAATCATAGTGGCCAAAACCCTAAAATGCCCCCAATGAGTCAAGTCATGCATCCATCCTGAGCCAGTTCTTCCGGAAGAGCATGACTGTGAATGTGGAAGGGATAGGTGACAGGAGGAGAATCTGCTGATGTTCCCAAAAGACACTGGTTGCTTAAAACATCATTATGACCTCTGTAGCAGCCCCAATACTCAAAGAGGCTAAAGGACTCATCTAAAGTCATACAACTCATGGCCAGAGTGAAATCACCTTCCTGCGATGAACCAGTCTCACTCACCTTTACTTCTGTACTACCCAGTGCAGTGCCTGGAACAGTATAAATGAAGACAGGACTATGTACCAAGTGATTAAGACTTGAACCGTTGTCTTCTGACCTGTCTTCTAACTGGGCCTCTCCTGAGCCTGTATAGTTATAATCATAGTTAATCCTTTGTTAAGGATTAGAAAATACCTAATGCTTGCCGGCGAGGTAGCTTTGAGTTCATCAATGGAAGTGCTGCTGTCTCTGAGTGTTAGGACAGCTGTCTCACATCTGCCCATCTCACCCCCGGAAGGAGGCTCTCACCACTCCCTCCGTCAAGAAGAACAGAGGATTCAGTGACATGTTGATATTGCTGATTAGTCCCCGTCTAGCATGCAATGCAGCTGACAGGTCCTTCTTTGAACAGTCACCCCGTAGCTGGTAACATCAGAGGTGAAAATATGATGCAGCGTGAACTAAATCCTTGGGAATCGCAATCAAACTCATGATGATGGGATCAGACTCACTTACAGCTTTCAAGTACAAAGCAGCATTAATGCACCCGGGTTGGGCTAACATGATGCCTGGGGTTTCATTTCTAAGTGAGACTTTGCCAGACAGTTATTCCCTCTGAAGCTGTTAAGTAGAAGTTAAGAAGAAGCAGAATTCAAATGCAGTTTTGAATTTTACTAGAATCTTGGTGCTGCCTTTCCTGTATGTCCACATCTTGTCCTTAAAAGATACTCAGTGGCTGTCTGCTCCTCTAAGATCAGGAGGAGAGGGGATTCCCAGGCCCAAGCTGTAACCCTGTCTGTTGGTCTGATCTATTTTACTTTCGGTGCACCTGTGATATTTTCCAACTTCTCTGTCTCAATTTCAGAAGACCTTATTAGGGTTCACATATAGCGATAACTTCTCATTTCTGTGGTAGGTCAGTGTAGGATGAGAAATGTCTCCGTTCCACAGAGTCAGTCAGGCACTGAGGTTTATATGCCTCCATTATTGAGAAAAAGAGTTCTTCTGCATAAGACTGGAATCTAGGGAAATGATGAACATCTCCGGGAACACTATGAGCCAGACCCAGAAGTAATGTGCTCATTCCTGCCTTCGTTTCATTCACATAGGTCCTTGTATCCTTGCCTAAAAGGATCTTGGGAAGTGTTTCATTCATCTATGGTTTCAGAAGGTAAAGAAAATTCCTTTGCCACCTGAAATGTTCTGCTCTTCAAACTAGTTGGTCCCTTAGACTGGTTTGGGCATACTGCCGTCAGAGATGTCTAACACACATTTGGCATCTTTCTGTCCCCTAGGTATTTCAGCCCTTACCATAGCGTATAAGAGAAAGGCCAAATTACATAGCAAGGCAGGATGTAGAAGCATTTTGATCATAACCCCATGTCTCCAGATGCTCCCTTCCATGGCCCATCCTCAAATCCAGTGCCTCAACATCTTCAAATTTCTTGTGGTCCTGGAACACATGGGGCTGCTTTTTCACGGCCTGTGCCTGGGCTACATTCCTACCTCCTGGTCCCATCTGTTTCTCTGACCACTATCTATATCTTTCAATGTTTTTCTCAGATCCTCGGAGAAACCTTCAGTAAGCTTCCTGACCCATGGTTGATAACTGTTTATAGCTTTATTTGCCTCCGTTGTCCAGACCTTTGGAAAGAGCATACTCCAGTTTAGGTGCAAGTTTTCAAACTTCCTAGGAGTAAATGATCAGAGTGTGCTGGGTGCTTTTGAGTCAACTTGATATAAGCTAAAAGTCATCTGAGAAGGGGGAGCCTCAAATAAGAAAATGACTCCATAAGATCAGGCTGTAGACAGGGCAGTAGGACATTTTCTTGATTAGTGATTGAAGGGAGAGGGCCTAGCCCACTATGGCTGGTATCATCTCTGGGCTGCTGGGTCCTGGGTTGTGTAAGAAAGCAGGTTAAGCAAGCCATTAAGCAGCACTCCTCTGTGGCCTTCGCATCAACTCCTACATCCTGATTTCCTTCTTTGCTGGACAGTGATGTGGAAGTATAAACCAAATAAATCCATTGCTCTCCAGGATGCTTTTGGTTATGGTGTTTCATCAGAGCAATAATAACCCTGACTAAAACAGAAAGTTACCAAGTTTGATTTTGAATCCTGACTTTACTATGTGGGAAAGTTACGGACATCTCTATGTTTAGGTGGGCTCTTTTTAATAGAGATAGCAAGGGTGTGCCTACTAGGATTAGTGTGAAATTTTAATAAAATAATATGTATTAGCGCTTATTTTGAAATACACAACACACACTCAATAAAGTATTAGGTCTAAATGTCATGGCTACTGTTCTTTATCTGTCCCAGTTCACAGAACGAGTGATTTGAGCACTGTACTGATACCTTCCTACTTACCTTTGCTACCATGTAGCTTTGAATCATATACTTAGAAAATGCACTGAATTAATAAACAAATGAATGATTGAAAGAGTTATGATACTCTTTTCTGAAAAAAAAATCACTTCTGTTTTTTAGGACTCGACTATTTGTATTCAGAATATTCACAGAGCTCTTGGTGAAATGATGGGGTGTTGGTTGTCCAGGGTCAGTTCTGTCCTTGTGCCCATTTTCTCCCTCTCCTTTGCTCTTGTTAGAATAGCACCCTATAAAATTCTCCTTTCTCTATCTTTGAACCCATGCGTCCATTTCAGAATTCCAGTAATGTCTCTCTGATATCAAATACTGAACCTTCTCAGGTCATTTATTTTTCTTCTAGAACTTTGTTGTTTCTGTACTGTCATCATTTCTTTTCTTGTTTTAATTTTAATGCTAAACCAGTACAATAGCCTCCTGCTCGGAGGAGCACATGATAGACACCAAGATCCATGCCTTTATTCCCCCTCCCCCACTTTTCCTCTTGTAACCCTCTTCTCTGTGTAAAACCATTCTTGTCTTTGATTGTCTAGCTTATGGGGATGTAAATTATATTCTCTGTAATATCTTCTTTTTTAAATTTTGAAACAGGGTTCCACTATGTTGCCATGGCTAGCCTAGAACTCACTGGGTATACCAAGCTGGCTTTGACTCACAGGGGTCCATTGCCTCTGCCTCCTGTCTCTGTGATAGCTTATTATATTTAATGTGTTCAATAGTTGGAAGAGAGACAAGACAAAGAAACAATGGCAGCCTTCCTGCCCATCTCCTTGTCTAAGAATTGTGTTCACAACAGTATAGGATGTCTACATGAGTAGAGAAGGATCTAAATCTAGGGACTACTGCAGACCACAGGCTTAACAATGTTCTGGGCTGTGCTTGGACCACCATCAGCACAGGTTAGCATCACTGTTACCTTATTGCACTCAGCCCCATTTGATTCTTAGGCCTCTTGTGTGTAGCTTGACCACAGTTGGAGTGACAGGATGGATCGCGGAGATGGGCAAAGCAGAAATTATGTAGCTCAAAGAAGGGAAGATTGTAGCAAGAAGGTCCATAGAATACACAGACATCACCTTTCCATGTTGTCTGGGTTAGTCAGCAGCATTTGGGTCAGAAAGGAGAGGTTTTCTTTTGTGTGTCCTTGTGTTGACTTGTCTGTTACACTGTAGATCTGGAGAAGACGCATGCCCAGAGAGGGAAGAGGAAGAGCTGACGATAAGATAGTTTTAGTCCTCAATTTAAAAATAAAAATGGGAATGGGAGCTAATCTTTATTAAGCCAGGTATGTTCTATTGCTTTTATAGAGATATCTCATTTAGTTCTACAGTCACTATACTTGAGGTGACATTTCTATTTTATAGCTCAAAGAAGCCAAAGGAAATGTTAGCTATCACATCAACAAACAGGCTGAAGCCAGAGTGGGAACTAGGGTTCCATCTAAATACAAAGACATTCTTCTTTGAGCATGTACACTGGTTTCCTTAACTGAACTAAAAGCATATTCTTCAGATTCTATGTTTTATTTATTTTTTTAATTTATTTATTAAGGATTTCTGCCTCCTCCCCGCAACCGCCTCCCATTTCCCTCCCCCTCCCCCAATCAAGTCCCCCTCCCTCATCTGCTCGAAGAGCAATCAGGGTTCCCTGACCTGTGGGAAGCCCAAGGACTGCCCACCTCTATCCAGGTCCAGTAAGGTGAGCATCCAAACTGCCTAGGCTCCCCCAAAGCCAGTACATGCAGTAGGATCAAAAACCCACTGCCATTGTTCTTGAGTTCTCAGAATTCCTCATTGTCCGCTATGTTCAGTGAGTCCGGATTTATCCCATGCTTTTTCAGACCCAGGCCAGCTGCCTTGGTGAGTTCCTGATAGAACATCCCCATTGTCTCAGTGTGTGGGTGCACCCCTTGTGGTCCTGAGTTCCTTGCTCGTGCTCCGTTTCCTTCTGCTCCTGATTTGGACCTTGAGATTTCTGTCTGGTGCTCCAATGTGGGTCTCTGTCTCCTTTCATCGCCTGATGAAGGTTAATATTCATGAGGATGCCTATGTGTTTGTCTTTGGATTCACCTTCTTATTTAGCTTCTCTAGGAACATGAATTATAAGCTCAATGTCCTTTATTTATGGCTAGAAACCAAATATGAGTGAGTACATCCCATGTTCCTCTTTTTGGGTCTGGCTTACCTCACTCAGGATAGTGTTTTCTATTTCCATCCATTTGTATGCAAAATTCAAGAAGTCCTTGTTTTTTACTGCTGAGTAATACTCTAATATGTATATATTCCATACTTTCTTCATCTATTCTTCCGTTGAAGGGCATCTAGGTTGTTTCCAGATTCTGGCTATTACAAACAATGCCGCCATGAACATAGTTGAGCATATACTTTTGTTGTATGATAGGGCCTCTCTTTGGTATATTCCCAAGAGTGGTATTGCTGGATCCAGGGGTAGGTTGATACCGAATTTCCTGAGAAACCGAAACACTGCTTTCCAGAGTGGTTACACAAGTTTGCATTCCCACCAGCAATGGATGAGTGTACCTCTTTCTCCACAACCTCTCCAGCAAAGGCTATCATTGGTGTTTTTTATTTTAGCCATTCTGACAGGTGTAAGATGGTATCTTAAAGTTGTCTTGATTTGCATTTCCCTGATCGCTAAGGAAGTTGAGCATGACCTTAAGTGTCTTTTGGCCATTTGAAGTTCTTCTGTTGAGAACAGGATAGCCAAAACAATCTTATACAATAAAGGATTGTCTGGAGGCATTACCATCCCTGACTTCAAACTCTATTACAGAGCTACAGTATTGAAAACAGCTTGGTATTGGCATAAAAACAGAGAAGTCGACCAATGGAATCAAATAGAAGACCCTGACTTTAACCCACAAACCTATGAACACCTGATTTTCGATAAAGGAGCTAAAAGTATACAATGGGAAAAAGAGAGCATCTTTAACAAATTGTGCTGGCAAAACTGGATGTCAATCTGTAGAAGAATGAAAATAGATCCATATCTATCACCATGCACAAAACTCAAGTCCAAATGGATTAAAGACCTCAATATCAGTCCAAACACACTGAACCTGATAGAAGAGAAAGTGGGAAGTACTCTACAATACATGGGCACAGGAGACCACTTCCTACGTATAACCCCAGCAGCACAGACACTAAGGGCATCATTGAATAAATGGGACCTCCTGAGACTGAGAAGATTTTGTAAAGCAAAGGACACTGTCACTAAGACAAAAAGGCAACTTACTTACTCGGAGAAGATTTTCACCAACCCCGCAACTGACAAAGGTCTGATCTCCAAAATATATAAAGAAATCAAGAAACTAGACTGTAAAAGGCTAATCAACCCAATTATAAAATGGGGCACTGAGCTGAACAGAGAATTCTCAACAGATTCTATGTTTTAATGATGAAGGTGAAGTATTTAATATAAATGCAGGTTTGGAGAGAGAAATGACCATAAGGCTAATCTGCAACTTTGGCCCCAGAATTAGATTTATTTTTTCCATGGAACTGTCTTCTCTCTTCTCCTTTACTTACAGCAATGGCTAGAAGCGGGGCTCTCGGGTTTGTGTTCTGAGTTCGAGGAGTGACTGACTGGCACAGTCACTTCACGTTTTGCTCTTCAATTTTCTCATTTGTAAGCAGAGATAATGCTAGTGCTCGCCCGTGGCTTTGCTATGAGAATTAAACACAGCGAGCTGCTTAAAGGAATGGCGCTCCTACCAGACAGATTGGTACATGCTAGCTATTGAATTTTAGATTTTTGTTGTATTCAAATGCAAATATACAGACTCTGCTATCTTAGCCACCTTTAAGGCTACAGTTCCAGTACATGAATTCTATTTAAATATTTTGCTGCCACCACCTTCTGTGTATAAATAGGGTTCTTCACCTTCTAAACTGACACTCGGGACCTAATAACAAGCTGCTCGTCCCTCCCCAGCACTGGTCTAGGCGGCTCAAACAAATTCATTCATACAGCAGCATTATTATCTTAGCTATTGCTTGGTAAGTGTTGGAAAATCCAAGGGTAATCTCTACGTTCTAGCTGTGAGTTCTCTGAGGTCTTTTATCTGTAAATCTAAAATAACACTCTTCCTCGGTTGTGAAAATCAAATGTGTTGTGAGACACAACATTCCTCTGTATTGCCCTTAGCGGTACCTGGGAAGCTACAGAGACATGGTCCTGGTCTGCAAGATCCTCTTGGGCAATATAGACAGGAGGCAGCAGGGACAGAGAAGGCTGTGAGAGTCTTAGTTGCCAAATGCACAGAACTGACTTCCGAGGGTAGCAGTGGGTACAAGGAGATGAACCTGTTGAGAGACATCCCCTCAGCTGCAAAGTCCAGTGCTCCAAGGAGCATGGCCTAGGTTTTAGAAGGCCTGCATCATCAGGTTGGCTGTTAGGTAGCCCTGGTTGCCTTAGACAGACCTGCTCCCTGCTCTAATACCCAGGTTGTTCCCAGGAGCATTTTCCGTTTGAGAATTCTGGCTTTCCGTGGTTTCGAATTCTCCTCACTATCATGCTTTACTTATGTGGGTTCAGACGGAAAGAATCCATTGTTTTCACAAGTGGCCACCTAGATCTCTAGCCTGGAGAAGGATAGCTCATCTCTCCCAGCCTCAGTTTGCTCCTTGGTAAAGTGGGTCTAATAACAGCTCCTGCCTTACGGGGCTTTTGCAAGGCATGAATCTGCTCATCATCAAACTCAGAACTCAAGATACATTAGCTATCAGGGTCCCGATCACTGTTATTTGGAAAACTGTGGCTCTCTGCGTGGGATACTGTCTCTTCTCTCCAGCTGGCCTGAGTCTTGCATCGTCCTCCATGTGCCCCAGATTCCTGTTCGCTTTCTGGCCTCAGGCTTTGATTTCTTTCTAAATCATTTCACCCCCAGTTTCACATATTCCCTCGATGGACGAATGTTGCTAGCCTGGGAGGCGATGCTAGGACTGGGAGGTCCCAATGCGCATGCCCATCCTCAGCCTATGACGGAAGTTGATTTTCCTCCCCTTGCAGTGCACAGGCTCATCAGCTGGAAGGCCGTCCTCAGCCCCGGAACAGTGAACTTGCTCAGCGAGCTAATTACACTGGCTGCGCCTCGCCTTTGTTTCGCGAGCTAGCTGATGTGCTATTTATAGTGTTTCCAAAGATGTTTGTCAGTGGTGTCCCTTCCAAACCCCTCAAAAATACGACACCCAGAGTGAGTCAAGCTAGAATCAAGCACCAGGGGTCTCTGCCCCCTGGACATTTTTTTTTGGGGGGAGGGGGTAGACAGCACTATATTTTATTTTATTTTTAGCCTACAATTTCCTCAGTAAGACACAATAGATAAGTCACCAGGATCTTTAGGATTAAGTAGATAGGAAAAAGAAAACAGGAGAAGAAGGAAGAAACGGAGAAGAGAAGGGGAGAGAAAGAAAAAATAATCAAAAAATGTGGCCAATATCAGTATACTTGACAGTGGTGAGCAAGAAATTAAGAAGTGTTACCTACCTGACATCACAAGTCTGTGCAGCCCAGACGGGCAGATGAGGGGGTTCACTGTGTGGGGGTGGGTATTTCCTTATGTCAGAAACCACTCAGTTTCCCCTTGTGTAGCGTCTGGGTTTCCATCTATCTTGACCCAGTATTACAGTCTCTTTCTCTTGCTTGTCACCTGCGAGAGGAAAGCAAACACTAAACTCTAAGTCTGTTCTACTGGGTTTACATCCTAGATACACTTGCTATCAGATTATAGGGTGCCTAGGAGCTTGTAAAAATCACTCCTCTCAGACAGCCTAATTCAGTAAAAGTGGCCTATGTCCCAGAAAACTGACCCCAAGCAGTAGTTTCTATCTGCTAGTCTATTGGGCACTAAAATCATCGCTAAGTGCCAGGGGCCAAACGGAGTGAGAGGGAAGGAGGAGGGCAGGGCAAAGATGAGTTTTCTTGCACTTACTATCACATCACACCATGGAAAATGACTGTGCTTCCCAAGTGTAGTCAGGGGTCTATGGAGCCATAGCCTCTTAGCAGACCAGACCAGAATAGGTGTGGGGTAGGGGTGGGAGGGAGGAAAATTTTCTGCTATTTTTCCTCTGCCTAGTTTCAAAGCTTATCCCATGGAGGAGCAATTCCTCTGCACTTCCAAAGTGTAAATTTCTGGTGCCAACTAGATCCTGTCATGTCTTTTGCCTCAGCAAGAGGTGAAGGCAAGGGCAGTGGCATGGCCAGAATTCACAGAGATGGGTATTCCCAGAATGACTGATGGGAAAGCCACGGACAAAAGGTCCAGAGAGAGGCGAAACCAAGTACACATCCAGTGATGTGCATGAGGTGTCTGGTACAGACTCTGCTGTCCGAGTCAGGGGATGATGTGGGTATCACAGGTAGAGATGCCTGTCCTAGGCAGCATGACTTCTGGGTGAGTTGCTTCTCAACAAGTCAGAAACATCATGTATAATAGAAAAGAGAACGAGGTTTAAACCCACGTTTCTGGAAGTAGTATAAGATAACATTGGGAAAAAGCACCTGAAGCGACAGCATGCCCTATGCTTCTGCCCTGGAACAACCCAGGGGGAAGGCTCAGAACAAAATCTCCACTTTCCTCTCTTGTGGAACAAGCTTGTGGCTAATACATTCCTGGACATCGTCATGATCCAAATATGACAAAGCAGGCTTTGGGGGAAGGAGGCAAGCAGGCAATCCTTTCAATGGTTAACACACTGAATGATTAATTTTATGCTGAACTGCTGGGGGTGCGAAGGCAAATAAAATAGTGCTCCATAGACATGTGAGAAAAAAAACAATGAGCAATTTGGGAATTGTACTTCTGTTTACCCTTCTAATTATAAGGCTAATTAAACCCTGATTAGTGGTCCTAATGTATAAATACTTTTGCTGTGCTTGGCTCCCTTGTGGAACATTCAAGACCCATGAAATTCAGGTACACACACTTGCATTTACTGAAGGCTTAGCTCCTTCCAGCTTTGATCAGACACATATTTATAAGGGAAAACAAAACAGAGCCCTGTTAACTACCCCTCCCCTTGCCCAGGTTTTGAGAGTGGCGGGTATATAGAACCGCTGTTATCATTCCAACACATTAATGGTATAATTGAATAAATTCCAGATTATTAAGATGCTAGAGAAAGGTAAATTAGACTAACAACTAGGGAAATCAGAAAGTTCTAGGAAAGGCTAAAAATAGAGCTATCATAGGATCCAGCTCTACCACTCGGGGGTGCCCAGTCAAAGACCATCAAGTAGCCATTCCATGGTGACACTTCATGTCAGGGTTTACTGCCGCATTATCTATAATAATCAAGTTATAGAATGACTCTAGGGGGTCTCTCTCTCCACAGATATGGTATAGACATATAGCAGAATTTTACTCAGTCACAATAAAGATCAAAATTATGTCATTTATAAGAAAATCAATGTTACTGGAGCACCTCATATAAAGCAAAATACAGCAGCTTCTGAGTGACAGGCTTTGATTTTTATGTAGATATGATATACACTGTCATATATGTGAACAGGGCATGAATGTAGAAATGAGACTTGGGGATGAATGGGAATCATAGGGGTTGTAAGGGCAGTGTGAGGGGTGAATATGGTCAAACCATATGATGTTCTTATATAAAAATATCATTATAGAATGTATCACAATGTATAATAATTATACACCTATTAAAACATTATGACTTAGGCTAGTGAGATAGTTCAGCTACTAAAGCTCTTGCTAAACAAGCACAAGGATCTGAATATGACCCCTAGTATCATGTATCAAAAAGCTGGGTTCATCTGGTGTTTATAATTTCACCTAGGAGACAGGGACAGGAGGATCTCAGGGACTCACTGGTCAACCAGTGTAATGGAATCTGTGAATTTCAGGTTCAGTGGGAGATCCTGCTCAGAAAATAAGGTGGGAAACACCTGTTATTAACCTCTATTCTACACACACACACACACACACACACACACACACACACACACACCAACAAAATAACTAAATAAATAAGCAAAGAATTCATGGTTTGATAGCTTATTTCTGAACTGGAATAGTTCAATTAGATAGATTATTTAAAAATCCTCAAGTGGCTGAATATTCAGTGTTCACCTGTAATGCATTGAACACCCAGCTTCATAAATACAATACATGGAATCTTAGTTTTAGAAAGAACTTAGGTGTTCTCAGACTGAATTCCATTCAGAGTAGAAAGATGCTATTTCCATAAATGTATACCTCTAAGTTGAATGTCCATGGTATCGGTAAACAATATCTGAAGACTCCGTGTCTTTTTATTTATGGAGAATACTTACATGTGGAGAAATTGTAAGTTTTAATTTTTTTTATTATTTCCTTTTAGTATATGGGTGTTTTGCCTAAATGCCTGTTTGCAAACCATGTGCATACATGATCTCTTTAGAGATCAGAAGATGGTGTCGAATATCTGAAGCTGAAGTTACAGACAATAATGAACCACCATATGGGTGCTAGGAATCAAACCCAGGTCCCTTGGAAGAGCATCCAGTGATCCTAATCACTAGAAATTGTCAGGGTTAAACATTAGAGCAAAGAGGAACTTCTATGTCAAAAAGTCACGCACTAAATCTATTTTCTGGAAAACTTTTCCTATAAAAGACCCTGTACTAGATGTTTTAGGTTTAACTACATGTTTTAGATGTTTTAGGTTTAACTAGGTATTTTAGGTTTGCATAAATGTTTTAGGTTTAGCTAAATGTTTTAGTTTTGCAGGACAGACTTATATATTTTCTACTGTACATTCTTTGTATGCGTTTCATTTTATGTACTTTAATTTTTACTAGGTTTAGTTTTTGAACAATGGTTTGTGAGCTCTTAATGCACACATGTGAACATATATAATAAGACCTAGTGGTTTTCATATAAGTAGATCTTTCTGTGCACAAATACCTACATATGTATTAAGTCATCATATATTGTACAAATATATATGTATGGCTATATAAACACACGTATACAGATATACAGATGCATATATTAGTGTCTAGTAGAAAAATTGAGTGTTTTGGAGTCAGATTAAACTAGGTTAATTTTCCATTACCATAGTTTTCTGAGTTGGAATGAAGGATATCTTACTTAGTCTCTCTGAGTCTCCCTAGTAATCTATAAAGTTCAGATCTATATCAGCCAGTGCTCAAATCATTACCCTTCCTTCCCTTCAGTTGCCATGGACTTCTCAGTAGCTTTGTCTCACTCAGATCCTAGCGTTCTTAGCCAGTAAAATGTTGTCACATGTGACACAAGTAGGGTGAGTTCTACATGTGGTTTTGTGTGTCTACCAGGGTCACAAAACCCACTGGATTAAGCTTCCTGGAAAGAGGGAGTATAGGTGTCTAGGTGAGTCAGGAGAGGCTGTTGGATTTTCTGAAGCTGGAGTTACAGGTGAGAACTAAATTTGGGTCCTCTGAAAGAACAACAAATGCCCTTGACAGCTGAACCATCTCTCCAGCTCCACTTTAAAAATTGTATTTATCTATTTACTTTTTTATGTAATGGGGGCAGGGGATGTACGCATGCGGTAACAAATGCGTAGAGTTCAGATGACAGTCTATGATGTTAGCGGGTTCTTTCTTTCTACCGTACAATTCCAGGGGCTTGAACTCCGGTTGTTAGGCTTGGCAGCAGGCAACTTCAAACATTTGGTGGACCCAATGATGTCATGTTTCAAAACGGAACAAATGTCATTGAAGAGGAGCTTCTACCGTTTCTCTGACTCTCAGTCTGGAAGACACCTTCACGTCTCTTTTCATCTTCCACACGACAATACTGATTACCGGGCTGTTGTTTCCAGGGAACACCCTTGTTTCTATAGGCATTATCCACGGAACAAGAGAGTATCTATGCCTGCAACACAGTGACTTCTCTTGTTTCTTGTAGAGTGGCCCAGTTTCCAGAGCGTTGGCGCTGCTGGTTGGATGAGGAGAACACTGATAAAGCCTAGACATTAGACACTGCTCCAATTCCAGCATGAAGCCCCTTTGCCAGAAGTATTGGCAGGGGGATCGCATACATCAGAGATTCACAGCCTTCAAAAAGCTGTGGTAGACTTTACAAGTCAGCGTGAAGCAAGACCTTATAGCCAGGCCAGTTGTCCAATGAGAAAAGCAGTCCAGATTCCTGTGCTGTTTGGAGAGCTTCAGGCTAGCAAGACCCAGTCTGGGTGACTGCCACATGGCTCGACAGTGAGAGGCATGCCCAGCATGGATTTGCTGCAGGCTTTAGAGATGCATCAGGAAGACAGTCCTGGGGTTTTCTTTGTGTGTGTTTGACCTACTACTAAAAGACTCTGGGGCTGCAGCTAATGAGACCATAAACCCATGGCACTTTCTTTGTCCCTTTCTTCCTCCATTTCCCTCTCAAGGTTTTTTTTTTTTTTTTTTTTTTTTGACCATGGGAAGGGCTTTCTTTGAAACTGACAACTTAGACTGGGATTAGATTATGTTATTGTGGAAATTTCTTATCAAACAAATAGTGGTTTCTACCAGGGAACAGAAAGGATAGTTGATGTGTGAGGAGCATTTATCCAGCTAATGAGACAGGAGTCCTTCCAGTGTAATAGGCCAATTGGGTTCCATCTGCTCTTCTTCATGCTAAGCATGACCAGTCTCTGGCTGTTCCCATAGACACAGACTCAGTCATATTATTCTCTTACATTTGTCCCCATGCCTCAGCTTTTAAGAGCTTTAGCACTGTAGCTTTCAGGAAGGCAAAATGCATTCTGAATTAGAGTAAAAGGGTTTTCATTTATTCTCCGAGACCCATTATGCATAATGACAAAGGACAACTTTGACTTATTTCTAAATGTCAGATAACAAAACATCTGCTAGCCAGAGAAAACACAGCCTTCCCCAGAACATAAGCCCACCTGAATGCCTGCTGTGAGCGACGAGTCATTTCTTAGGATTCTTGCCATAGCCATCAGGACAAGCATCAAATTGGACTGAAGGACAGAACATTGCCTTTTTTGTAACCTATCATTTTCCAAAACACTGCCTGGGTTTTCTATATGCTCGATGTTAGGCCTGAGGTCCTGAGACCTCTAACCTGTCCTTTTTTACTTATTGTCATTATAAATCAAGAAACTAAAGGGGCAGTATGATGACCTCGCTGCATGTAGTTTGCATAACTTAGAGTTGGGCTTCTAGTCCCAATTACTGGGACCTATTCCTCACAGAACATCTAACCCAGAATTTCTTAACATGTGGGTCATAACCCCTTTAGGGGTCAAATGACCCTTTTACAGGGGTCACCTAAGGCCATCCTGCATTTCAGATATTTACATTGCAATTCACAACAGGAGCAAAATTACAGTTATGCAGTAGCAACAAAAATGATTTTATGGTTGGGGGTCATCACAGCATGAGAAACTATATTAAAGGGTCACATATTGTGGAATATTAGTTGAAGATGTGTTACATTTGTTTATACTGTGAAATATTTGCTTAATGATGCAAAGATGGATTGTATTCTTTTATGTTACATTTGCTTAACTATGTGAAGCTGTAATACTTTGCCTGTCTAAAACACCTGATTGGTCCAATAAAAAGCTGAATTGACAGAAATTAGGCAGGAGAAATAATTAGGTGGGTCTGCCAGGCATATTAAAAAAAATAGAAGAACAAGAAGAAAGAGGAATAAGAAAAGGAGAAGTAGAGGAGGATGCTATCGGCCAGCCACCCAGCCACAAAACCAGTCACGGGGTAAGAAGTAAAGAAAGGTATATAGAATAAAGGTAGTTCCCAGAGACAAAAGGAAGATGGGATAATTTTTGTTAAGAAAAGCTGGGCATTTATAAGTAAGAATAAGTCTCCGTGTATTTATTTGTGAGCTGGATGGTCCCCCAAAGAGTAAAGACAAAAAAAAAATTATAACAAAACAAAAAAACAAAACAACACCAACTACAGTTGCAGCTGTAGGATTGCTGAGAACCGCTGCTCTAACCTGATCTCCTCAGAGATTAGAGTAGAAAACGTGAGAATCCACATTAAAAAAAAAATCTGTATCTTAGAAAAGAAGACTGCTCTTGAAGAATGTAAGTGAGTTTTTAAGTTACAGGGTGAGAAGGACTTCCCCTGTATGGTAAACTACATAGTCTGTACCGGGGACCTACTCCTTCTGGAGTAAAGTTAACCCCAGTAAACATTACGGCAGATTTATGAGGGGATATTAAATAATTGTTTTTACATTTTTTTATTTATGGTGGGTTTGTAAGAACATATTATCCATATAAGTCATTTAATAATGGAGATGAACAGTTTTTCTTAAAAGTAGTAGACCTAGTAAACAGAAATCATGATTTGAACAGATTTATAAGTCATGATTTGAAGAGTTCAATAAATCATGATTTGAACAGTTCTATAAGTCAGTATGATCTGTCCATAAGACTCCTCACCTAAGCATCAGTAGAACACAGACTTTTCAAGCACACACAGTTCTAGCGTAGAGATATCTACACCACCTATCTAGTGTAGAGCAAACTGGGCTCCAAAAAGTTGAAAGTAATTTAAATTTACACGAAGTATTTTCCAATGATATACATCAAATTGAAAGAAATTTGGGAATACAACTCTAAACTATAAGTCAGAACAAATCACAAAGACTTTAGTAACACTTATTTTATTTATAAAATTAAAACTGAGCATCAAAATTTACAGGGTTTAGTTATATCAGTTCAGAAAGACATGTCTACATTTTGCTTTTACTTTTTTCTATTATTTGACAGCTTTATACATTTAGATATCAAATTTTAATTATTTTCACCTGATTCTCATATTATCACCCACTCTCATCTCTTAAAAACTTCGTGTCAAACAGTTGTCTCCTACTTTTATGTCCATTGAAATATGTGTATGCTACTGAGTTTGTTTAGATTTTCTTGTCCAATTATGAGTGGGGAGCTATTTATTCAAGTATTTGCAACTGGGCAATTACTACTACAGAAAAATGGTACCCATTTCTCAACAACTGTAACAGCCCATAGTCCACCAGGGATGATGGGGCCACATGGGCCCCTCCTCTGTCATTGATGAAAACCTAGTGAGCTCAATCTCAGGTAGGTCTTGAGTAGATAACCACAGTTACAATGATGTTATATGTACCCAGGCTGTGTCATGTCCAGAAACCATCTTTCCCTGACTATCTCCCCATCTCCTAGCTCTTACATTCTTACCTCCCTTTCTTCTCTGGCTTGGAGGGAGTGATACAGCTGTCCCATTTAGAGGCCAAGAGCTCCTCTTTCAGTTACTGTCAGCACTTTGAACAGTTATGGGCTTCCTCATCAACCACCACCTGCTGCAGTGGGAAGCTTCTCTGATGAGGCTGGGTACAGTTCAAATCTATGGGTATAAATATGAGTATTTAAAAGGCATTTCACATAATGACCATAAAAAATGAACTAGAAGCTCCTTCCTTACCGATGTTTTCATGATGTCAGAAATGCAATATAGGCTTCAGGAGGAGGAAAGTAAGTAACAGCCTTATCCAGTTGTAAATCTTGCAAGCAACAGTAGTGACCTGACAGGCTAGGTAACTTCTAATGTAATAGGAGTATTACTATTATGAGCACAAAGAATCACCTTATTACTCTATTTGAGATCTGCTTCGCAGGAAGGAACTCATGTCTGGTTCTGTAAACCTGATTATTTATAACTTCTAATCCCCATATTAGAAAAAAATAATGATCTCAGTTTACATGTGAAGTCATAGAAAAATCAGGACAAATCAATCCAAAGTAAAAGGCATGAACTAATAAAAGTTTGAGTGGAAAATGATGAGACAGAAAATGAAAAAAAATAGATAAAATCAACTAAAGAAAAAGAATGTAAATGTTGCAACTTTTGCATCCACAGTTCCTTTTCTACATTTCTATTTGTGCATGGTGAACTATTGTTCCAAACTATTAAATGGTAAATCCCAGAAACAAACAATTCACTAGTTTTATATTGTCCACTGTTCTGAGTAACATGATGAAGCCTCCTGTTGCTCTACTTGATCTCAGCATGTAAATTTTGCCTGTGTTCACTGTATCCACACTGTATATGCTGTAAAACCATTTGTAGTTCAGTAGTTATCTCAGTTATCAGATTGGCTGTCATGATATTAGCAGTTCTTGTGTTCCAGTAATACTTATCTCACTTGTTAATAACCCTAGAGTATAAGTGTAATTATGCCGGCAATTTGGATATGCCAACAAGAAGGTGTAAAACACTTCTATAAAATATCATCTTGTATCATCACACAAAATAGAAGGATAAGTATAATAAAATATGACATTTTGATAAAGGAAGGGAGTGAGGTAGAAATATCAAACATTAATTACAACATTTTGTTATAATTATTTTTTATTCATTTGCTTTCTATGCCCAATTTTTAACCTAAAAGTGTATTGTAGGCATCTATTTTAAAGAAACTCTTAATGCTTTTAGGGTTAGGTACCATCCATGGTTTCAGATATCAATTGGAGATTTTGGAACATATCTTCTTTAGAAGGGTTGACTCATATCAATCAAATTTATAAAATTTTACTAGACTGAATTCTTTGACTTCATGCTAACAAATTATACAACTGATGAAGAAAATTGTGTAGAGAGATACAAATCAATAAAATTGATCCACATAGATTAAAATGAATAGATATATAATAAGAAAAGAAACAAAATAAGTCATTAATATTTTTAAAGAACAGCCTGGTTTCTTTCTTGATGAATTCTAAAACTTCTGAAGAAGATTTGGCATTGTTTCTTTGCAAACTCTTCCAAGATCTAGAAGGGCAAGTTACCCGGGTTATTCAGTGAGACCAATATTAACTAATATCACACCAAGCAAGGACAGCGAAGATACAAAGCAATAGCTCTTATGAATATAGATGCAAAGTTCTCAATGCATTAGAAAACCAAATTCAGAAATAATAGGTCATGTATCATGACCAACTAGAACGTATCTCAGGGATGCAAGCTTGATTTAATATCCAAAGTAATTAGCGTGCCCTGTGTCAATAGAATCTATTGATAATATGGACTGTCTTAATATGTGCCAACAAGTATCTGATAAAGTTCAATACTCGCTCAAGGCAAAGCTCTTGATAAATTAGAAACTGTATCTTTAAGAGACTAATGCGTTTCCTGGTAAATAGCTGAAGGCTGATCAGAGGGGAGCTTGGAAGCATGGTTCCGTGACTGTTTCTTCACACTGTAAAGGTGCGAGCCAGGGCTTGCAAGGGGTTAGATTGGCCTGGATCTTTAGTATATGCTCCAGTAAATAAAAATTATTGTTATATTTTTAATAACCATAAAACAAACAAAAACAAAAATGCATTTACTATTTTTACAGTGAAGACATTCAAACTGCTTGCTCATAGCTTTTTGAGATAATGAAGCATGCAATTATCAACTAGAGTCCCCCCAATATGTGGTAACCACCAGAACCTCCTTCCTCTTTCCAAGCATAACAACACCCAGATTTATTCCCCCCTCATGGACATCTTTAATTATCACTTTATACTCTAGGAAAGCAAATCAAGTTTACAACTTAGCTTGATTATTTTCATGGACAGACATCTTTATGTAAAAGGTACATGCTCTTTCAGGAGACATTTTATCAGCATGGTTGAGGAGGGAATGTGGGAGAATTTATGTACTTGGTAGAAGATACTAATAGATCTTCATAACATATAGATCATAAATGAGAGTATGAGAAGGGAGGAGTGAAGGAGGTACCCTTCTGAATGTGCTCACTGAATCCACCGTATTGGATTGAAAAGGCCATGGTCTGCTGAACCAAGTAGAGAACTGAGAGTTTAGACATGCAATGTCCAGGAGAGATGCAGTGCACACCTGCATGTACACATCTGTGTTCTCTATGCCTGAAATGACAAGGTGCTGAGAACTGAGCTCCACATCTGTGTTCTCTATGCCTGAAATGACAAGGTGCTGAGAACTGAGCTCTAACAAAGACAGTTTACTGCCGTGCAGTGCTGGAATCTCAAGGTCCACATTCCAGCTGTCTTCAGGGTTGGTTCCTGGGGATCATGAGGGGAGCCCACTTGTAAGCTGCTCTCTGGATTCTGCTGGAGGCTGTGGAAATATACTGCATATGGCAGTTGATAATTCAGATGTCAACCCGCCAGAGGAGTAATTCTCTGATGGAGGTTAATTCTGTCCAGACAAGGCCTGCAGGGCCATCGGTTCTAGAAACTGCGACTCACTTTTGCTAAAACAGCTTGGTGTCTCCCCAATACCTACATTGTAGTGTGTAATCTCATGTGATGTATATATGTAATCTCATGATTGTATCTCAGTCTTAGGGGCACCCATATTTGTGGGTGGTCGGGAAAATGACTTTTCATTGAACTGAATGATTTTTATATATAGACTATATACTAGGAGATGCATCATAAATAGATCTATTTGTTCCACAAAGACTGTAGATACTTAAGAGCCTTCTTTGCTCAGACTAACCATATGCAATTTGCTCATTTTTACCTCAGAGCAAGTTCAAAACAGACCAAAGACTTTTTATAAATAGGTAAGTTTAAAACCTTACATCTATGCACAAGGTCAGAGTCACAGGTGTCTAACCAAGGTTGCTACAGAAATCACTCAAGAAGAGCATGCCAATTCTTGACCCGCCAGTCTGCTAACAATAGATCTATGTCTCAAAGTTTGTTGTTGGACACTGTGCACTGCCCCCATTCTGGTTATCGTCTTACTCCTGAAACCTTGAAATGCTTGTGCGTCCATGGTAAATGGCCCAACTACTTATAACTTAACATAGGAATGTGATTTTGACCAATGAGAAGTAACTCTTGTAATTTTGTTATCTCTTCAATGCTCCTGTAAGAAGGAAAGCTTTTAGGTTGGAGGAGAAGAAGCTAGGAGAGAAGCTAGGAGGAATTAGAGTAAGGACAGGAGAATCAGAATAGAGACAGAAGAATAGAGACTCATTTGGAACAGCATATCTGTGAAGGAGTTGATTCATCCTCAGATACCCTAAGAAGAAAGTGCCTCTTGCTTTGTAGTATCTGATCTGAACCATGAAGAGGACATTGCTGCTGGGCCTCAAAGGCCCTCAATAAGATTCCTGCAGGCTGTGGCTTATGGCAGTATGTTTCCCAGTTTTTACATGATATAGGTCCCTGTGTTCAAATTGCCCTCTCTAAGGAGGATACCCGTCCTGCTGGATTAGGTCTCACCACGTGACCTCAGTTAACTTGATTAGCCTCCGCTTGCAAATAGGTCTGCTCTGATGTACGACAGATTGGGGCTTCAGCGTAGAAACAGAGGATGCAGTTCAGCCCACAGGTGCAAGCCTAAGTTTGCATTTCTACTTGCAAGAGACAGAGACGAGGCAGAGTTAATTTCAGAAAGGAAGGGAGCTGGTAGTTATTTCCGAACGCTTCTCCAAGTGGGAGGTGTTCGCAAAGGACAGAAGGGTTGCCTGGATTAGTAGGTGAGCCCTGGTGTCCCAGGGAATCACCGCTTTGAAGATGTCTTGAGGACAGAGGCCAGGGTTTATGGATCCCTCGATCTGTGCTTCTGTTTCTAAAGCCTGTCTGCCCCTGCTGTGGCTGCTGAATTTCACAAAGCTCCTGTGAAATGGACCTGTTTGTACCCATTTGGTGGATTAGGAAGTAGATATTCAGATATCCTCCCTTTGTACAGTGGACTTCAGATTCTCTTATGGAAGTTCAGACTCTGTGTACCTCTGTTCTTCGTTTCTGGAGCACTCAATGAATTTAGGATCTTTTGTGGTATGGTTATACCTTTCAGTTTTGCTTGCCAGGTGGGAATGCCTCTGTATGTGTTGACCACTGACTGTAGCCCTGCAGAGGGAGAATCAGTAAAGGCAGAAAGGCAACTCCTGGATTGGTTTCTTTCTCCAGAGTCTCCCTAAGACCAAAGTTTGCCAAGCTCAGTGTGTTAGTATCCCTTGAGCCTCCCCTAGCAGCAAACACCACTATTGCTCAGGGAACATATGTCTCTGCCCCACCCACCTCACACACATGATATTAAGATAGTTACATCATCACATTAGACCAGTTTTGCTTTTCACCTCAACTCCTGCACTGGTAACCAGCATCACCTAATGTGGCCCTGGCTAGCCTGGAACTCACTCTGTAGCCAATGCTTGCCTTAGGCTCCTGATTCCATTGTCTCCTGTCTGAAGCACAGGCATATGCCACCATGCCTAGATGATAAGACTTTGAACCCTTACAGGAGCACAGAAACCAATCAACAGACACCTTCCAAGTGATCAGGGCTCAGGGACACCGACCTGGCCTCCTGTACCTTTTCAGGCAGGCAACTCTGGCTAATTACTGACACCTCTGCATCTCAGCCTTTTTTCTGAATTGGGGTTACTGACAGCTTTAACTTCACTTGTTTCTTTTGCCAAGGTGGCCTTGGCTGCCTGTCTTCCATATTGGAAATGAAGAGATATGTTTGAAGCTATTGATTTATAACACCATCCCAGGGAGCTTTGTTTTACAGCAAAACTTCTCCTAGCTATAAACTCCTTTGGTCATACACTCTTCCATCTGGTTCTTGCATATATTCTAGTAAAGTCCACTTTACTTCAGTCAAGTAAGAAAGTCTTTGTGCAAAATGACCTTGAATAAGGAGGTGGGCATGGGGTTGGGGTAAGATGTTGCAAGTACCAGTTCCCAAGCACCAGGGCTGAAAGACAAGAGATAATGAGTTAGACTGAGACCTTCTTGATATGTGCAGGCTCTGTCTGGAGGGGGCGACTGCTACACAGCTCTTGCAGAAATCCTTGCAGCATGTGAAATGCTGGCCTGGTGCTCTTAGGCCTTGGTATTTCACAAGAAGCCAGGAACTTGCATTTTTTCTGATCTGTTTAATTTTTAACTTGGTGGGATCTCTCTCTCTCTCTCTCTCTCTCTCTCTCTCTCTCTCTCTCTCTCTCTCTCATCTACCCTTCTATTTTTGTGGTGTAAAACATGCACCCACACCTGTGACCTGTAATGAACCACCGACTACCGGCATACAACAGCCAAACTTTGCTATTGGCTTTGGCATGACCCAGAGCAGAGATTGCAATTTCTCCCTCTGACTTACTTTTTCTACAAAGACCATATTGATCTCTCCAGTACAACAGTGAAAAACAAATATGCAAATCTTAGTTTTTAAAGAGACAAAAGTTTGAGTAGATATCCACCAAAGAAAATATACAGTAAACACATAGATGGAGTCATGACATCACTCAGTATTAGGGAAATGAAAGGTGAAACCATACTGAGTGCTGTTCCCTGTTAGGAGTGCAATTATCAAGAAAGTCCAAGGAAGTGTTGGCAAGGATAGGGAGAAACTGCAGTTCATAACACATAGTTGTTTTAACTGTTTTAGTGAAAACATAGGATGATACAACTATTTTGGAAATTTTTGAGTTTCTTAAAAAGTTAAATGCAGATTTACCATATTGCCCAGCAACTTTACTTACAAATACCTGTCTGTCTGCCTATCTGTCTGTCTGTCTACTCATTCCCCCAGAGACTTCATTGAAGGTGCAAGAAACATTATATAAAGAATCATACTAATTAGGGGTCAGATGGCCACATGCCAATGCAAGAACACATAAAATATGATATTTTTGTCTGATCAAAGAGCAATCAACCTAGGAGAAGGCTGGACTATGGATGAACCTGAAAACACTATTTTAGTAAACCGAAGCCTTTGCACAAGGTAGCATATCATCTATTTCCCCTTGTTAGAATGTCCAGAAAAGCAAATCTGCAGAGGCAGAAAGTAGCATAGTGACTGACTGGAGCTGGGTTTGGAAACCGGATTGACATTAGGGACATAAGGAATCTGCTGTGATCTAAAGTGGTCCTCATAAATAAATGCACAATGCTGGGGATTTACCAACGATCTTGGCGTTGTCTTTAAATCTGTAGAATGTGTACTGTGTGGATTATGCTTTGTTAATGTTTAAAACAAGGCAAGTCTAGCCTTGGAATGGCAATTACTTAGTAAATGCAATTGTTTTAGCTTTTCCTATGAGAAGACTGAAGGAAAATTGTTCTTCAGTTAACGAACCAAGCCCTGAAGCTGAATTCAGGTCTTATTACTAGCTAGTATACTCTTGCAAGCACACTTACGTCTTTGAACTTCAGCCTCTTCCCTGTGGGATACTGAAAATTGTGATAAAGAAAATTATTTCTTTAAAGGAAATTATACATATGAGGTGTGTAACTAATGATAAGTCCACGATGACTGACAGTGACATTGCTGTCAAGATTTGTCACCTTCTTCCTGCTCATTCTTTTCCTTTAAGAATAGTGACTTCTGTATAAAAACCTCCTTGCTCTTGGCATCCAGTCACCAACCACCGATTTCCTCTCTAGAATCTGGTTGGTTAATACATTTGCCAAGCAGTCTGAGCCTGGATACTGCTTAGATTGTCTGGCTATGTATTTGTTAGCCACTTGCGTGAATGTCACCTGGCAGAAGATAAGCAACTTTAATACCGCTCGACATGTTAGCATATGGGCTCCCTTGTACGTGCTTCCATCTGGAATGCTATGGCCCTTTACAGATGCTATCATCTGGTTGCTGCCTCCTGCCTGTCAGGTGATCCTGAAGGAAGACTTCTTTTCACAGAGGGATAGAATGTTGCAAGAAGATTTCCAGCGATGGGAACCACTCCTAACAGAGGGAGATCCCTGGGGGAAGAAGGGAAACACTCACATCCTCAGGTCTCAGGGCCAGGCACTTAGTGATCCACCTTGACATCAGGAGCCATTGCTTCTCCAGTATTCATTTTGTTTACTTTCATTGGCAAGTGGTCTGGAACATGCCTGATTTTCTTTCTCTTGAGACCAAGAGGACAAGTGTGTGACTGATGGGATCCCGTTGGCATTAGGAAATGTTGGGAGTGGTGCCGACTGTGGTGAGCTGGAGGACCTGCCTTCCTTTCAACCATAATATATCCATCAGTTCAACCCTTGCTTCACAGGGGAATGGGCCCATAGTTGTCACCACTGTTCTTCTTCCAAGAAGTCAGATAACCACATTTTGTAATGGAAGTCTTCCTGAATTTTTAGTACTCAAAGTTGAAAAAGTTCATCAACCAAAAATATATCCACTGAGTGAGCATGACCCAAATCTTCACTACCATGTGATCTGCTGTGTCTAGAATGTTTAAATCACGGGCTGAAAGGAGCTGGTGAGGGTGGAATGGAGGGAATCTTTGTGTTAGTAAAAATTAGCTGAATTATTGATGAAATTCCCTCTGTCTTCTGTCCATCTATCTCTGTCTCTCAGTCTCTCTACCTCCTCCTAACTCGTGTGTGTGTGTGTGTGTGTGTGTGTGTGTGTGTGTGTGAAATGATAAGACAAAAATAGTTAGTGTCAGTCTCCAGGATTTTTGCCACATCCTAGCTGTCCTGAGAAGCACATTCAGGAGCACTATTGTTATAGCATGTGGGTGAGAACCACACTGCTCTTCTATTTGGAGATATGCTTTGTTTTCATAATGATTCCACAGTCTATAGAGAAGCCTATTATAAACTAGATTAGCCAGACAGGCTTTGGAAAACCCAAGGACCCTGGAAAAGCCACGGTTACACACTGACTGATGATTTCAATCTCTTCCGTCTTTGCAAAACAAAGAACCTCAGTGGCGATGGAGGTATCTCTCCTCACCGATGCCTGAAGGGTGTGTGCAAGGCTTTACAACTGGATGTGGAATTCAGAGCTCACAAAAGGAGCTCTTGTACCTGGTCACTCAACTATAATGACGTTTGACTGTAACACTGAAACTTGGGTAGGAGAAGCGATTTCCAATGGTATAAGGAGACAGACATCAAAATGCCAAATGTTTTAATTGTGGAAGACTAGGACATCTAAGAAGGGACTGTAGACAAGGGATTCCTAGGCATAATGTCTCCTCTAGGAATGGCAAGAATTGGAGGACTCAGCCTTCTGGTATATGTAAGAGGTGTGGCAACAGCCAACATTGGACTAATGAATGTAGGTTGACAAGAGACAGACAAGGCAACCCGATATCACTGGGAAACTCCATGGGGGGGGGGGCTGGGCACTCACAGGCCCTGATGTCAAACATACTGTTCTAGGTGATGCAATAGACCTGGAGGATGAATGAAAAACTCTAATAGGAAATAGGAAACATATATTTTGGCAGACATCTATAAATGATCAAAGACCAAAGCTAAGAGTGTGAATAAATGACATTGTAATTGAGGGAGTTACTAGACATAGATGCATTACTGTCATTACTCCAGAATCTTGGCATCCAGATTGGCCTTACAAGAGGAAGATATTTAATTCCTAGGAATTGGAACCCTATCTCAAGTAAAACAAAGCATGAGATGGGTTGAATGTATATGGCCAGAAGGACAAAAAGGAAGGCTGAGGCCATATGTAGCTAATACTGCAGTGAATTTATGGGGCCATGAACTATTGCAGCAATGGAAAACCCAGGTTAACATTCCTGCAGCCCTCAGAACTCATGTTTCTTGGAAGGATATTATAAAAAAATATTATAAAAAGGTCACTAGCCATTCAGGCTGTATAAGAACACAAAGCAACTAGCAAACCTTCAGAGGTACTAACGGCCTTGCCTTTAAAATGGTTAACTGAGAAACCCATATGGGTTAAACAATGGCCTTTAACAGAAGACAAACTGCGAGCTTTAGAACAGCTGGTACAGGAACAATTAGATGCTTACCACATTAAAGAATCAACCATTCCTTGGAATTCGTCTGTATTTGTTGTTAAAAAGAAATCTGAAAAATGGAGAATGGTGACAGATCTAAGAGCTATTAACAAGGTTATCCAACCCATGGGCCCTCTATGGTCTGGAATTCCTATGCCTTCTCTATTACCAAAAGGGTGACCTCTTATAGTTATTGATTTAAAGTATTGTTCCTTTACAAAAAAAGGATAGAGAAAAATTTGTTTTCATAATGCCTGCTTATAATAATTCTCAGCCTATTAGGAGATACAAGTGGACTGTCATCCCACAGGGAATGCTCAATAGTTCCACCCTGTGCCAATATGTTGTAAATCAGCCATTGGATATAATATACAAGCAATTTCCTAAGTCTATAATTAACCATTATATGGATGACATTTTGTTATCTGACTCAAATGCAAATACTTTAGAAAGAATGTTTGAAGAAGTAAAACAAATTTTGCCTAGGGGTAAGTTGATCCCGAATTTCCTGAGAAACCGCCACACTGCTTTCCAAAGTGGTTGCACAAGTTTGCATTCCCACCAGCAATGGATGAGTGTACCCCTTTCTCCACAACCTCTCCAGCAAAGGCTATCATTGGTGTTTTTTATTTTAGCCATTCTGACAGGTGTAAGATGTTATCTTAAAGTTGTCTTGATTTGCATTTCCCTGATTGCTAAGGAAGTTGAGCATGACCTTAAGTGTCTTTTGGCCATTTGAACTTCTTCTATTGAGAATTCTCTGTTCAGCTCAGTGCCCCATTTTATAATTGGGTTGATTAGCCTTTTACTGTCTAGTTTCTTGAGATCTTTATATATTTTGGAGATCAGACCTTTGTCAGTTGCGGGGTTGGTGAAGATCTATCTCCCAGTCAGTGGGTTGCCTTTGTGTCTTAGCGACAGTGTCCTTTGCTTTACAGAAGCTTCTCAGTCTCAGGAGGTCCCATTTATTCAATGAGGTCCTTAATGTTATACGTAGGAAGTGGTCTCCTGTGCCCATGTGCTGTAGAGTACTTCCCACTTTCTCTTCTATCAGGTTCAGTGTGTTCGGACTGATATTGAGGTCTTTAATCCATTTGGACTTGAGTTTGTGCATGGTGATAGATATGGATCTATTTTCATTCTTCTACAGGTTGACATCCAGTTTTGCCAGCACCATTGGTGAAGATGCTCTCTTTTTTTCATTGTATACTTTTAGCTCCTTTATCGAAAATCAGGTGTTCATAGGTTTGTGGGTTAATGTCAGGGTCTTCTTACCCCTGGACCCAGCAATACCACTCTTGGGAATATACCCAAGAGAGGCCCTATCATACAACAAAAGTATATGCTCAACTATGTTCATAGCAGCATTGTTTGTAATAGCCAGAACCTGGAAACAACCTAGATGCCCTTCAACGGAAGAATGGATGAAGAAAGTATGGAATATATACATATTAGAGTATTACTCAGCAGTAAAAAACAAGGACTTCTTGAATTTTGCATACAAATGGATGGAAATAGAAAACACTATCCTGAGTGGGGTAAGCCAGACCCAAAAATAGGAACATGGGATGTACTCGCTCATATTTGGTTTCTAGCCATAAATAAAGGACAATGAGCTTATAATTCACTATCTAGAGAAGCTAAATAAGAAGGTGAATCCAAAGACAAACATATACGCATCCTCCTGAATATTAACCTTCATCAGGCGATGAAAGGAGACAGAGACAGAGACCCACATTGGAGCACCGGACATAAATCTCAAGGTCCAAATGAGGAGCACAAGGAGAGAGAGCACGAGCAAGGAACTCAGGATCGCAAGGTGCAACCCACACACTGAGACAATGGGGATGTTCTATTGGGAACTCACCAAGGCCAGCTGGCCTGGGGCTGAAAAAGCCTGGGATAAAACCGGATTCTCTGAATATAGCGGACAATGAGGACTACTGAGAACTCAAGAACAATGGCAATGGGTTTCTGATCCTACTGCATGTACTGGCTTTGTGGGAGCCTACGCAGTTTGGATGCTCAACTTACTAGACCTGGATGGAGGTGGGGGTTCCTTGGACTTCCCACAGGGCAGGGAACCCTGACTGCTCTTCGGGCTGATGATGGAGGGGGAGTTGATTGGGGGAGGGGGAGGGAAATGGGAGGTGGTGGCAGGGAGGAGGCAGAAATCTTTAATAAATAAATAAATAAATTTAAAAAAAGAAAACAAATTGCTCTTGAAAAAATATAAAGAGGAGATTCTGTTAATTACCTAGGTTACAAAATAAGTTTACAGAAAATTAGAACACAAGAGGCACAAATTAGAAGAGACCAACTGTGAACTTTTAGTAACTTTCAATGATTTTTAGGAGATATTTCCAGTCTACAATCAGCTGTTGGGATAACACCTGACCTAATAGTTTATTTAAATAAAACCTTAGATGGTGACAAAGATTTAAATAGTCTCAGAGAATTAACAGCTGAAGCAGAAAAAGAATTGATGGTCATTGAAGAGATTACCGGAGGCACATGAAAATAGAGTGAATCCAAATCTTAATTGTATTCTAGTCATATTGCCTTCCAGAATTTCCCCTGCAGGAATTTTAATGCGGAGGGAAGATATTATTTTAGTATGGCTCTTTCTTACCACATAAGCCAAGTAAAAAATTAAAAACTTATGTGGAAAAAGTCTCTGAATTAATTATAAAAGGAAAATTGAGACTTCGTCAACTGGCAGGTATAGACCCAGCAGAGATTATAGTTCCTTTTACTGCTGATGAAATTAAAAAATTCCTGGAGACAATGAACCTTGGCAAAGAGCTTGTGATATTTTTGGGGGAAATTAATAGCAATTATCCCATAAGTGATAGAATTAACCTTATAAAGAGAACTACTTGGATTCTTCCCTGAATTGTACATGATGCACTAATAACTGGAGCCCTTACATTTTATACATATGCAAATAATCAGGAAAGGCAGGTTACAAATCAGAAGAATTAAGTAAGGTGGAACAAAGCCCTTACAATTCTGTCCAAAAGATAGAATTATTTGCTATTCTCATGGTACTAAGGGATTTTAAAGAACCTCTCAATATAGTTACTGATTTGCAATAAGTAGAAAGAGTTGTCTTGTATATTGAAACTGCTGAATTTATACCAGATGATACAGAATTGACTTCATTATTCATACAGATTCAAGATATATTCAGGAATAGGCTTTGTCCCATATAAATAACACACATCCAGTTCCATACTGGTATGCAAGGTCCTCTAGCACAAGGTAATGCAGAAATTGATTGATTATTGTTTAGAAGTATGCTGAAGGCCTTAGAATTTCATAAGAAACATCATGTCAATAGAAAAGGTTAAAGAAAGTTTTCTATTACATGGCAACAAGCTAAGGAGATTATAAAGAGATGTTCTACTTGCTATTTTGATGGGGGAAGAGTCTTTTGGCTTGTGTTAATTTTATTGGTTAAATAAAGAGACGGTCTTGGCCCTTTAATAGGACATAAAATTAGGTAGGCAGAGTAAACAGAACAGAATGTTGGGAGAAAGAAGCTGAGTCAAGGAGTCGCCATGGTTCTCCAACTCCAGACAGATACAGGTTAAGATCTTCTTTGGTAAGCCACCTTGTGGACTACACAGATTATTAGAAATGGGCTAGTCCAGGTGTGAGAGTTAGCCGAGAAGAGGCTGGAACTAACGGGCCAAGCAGTGTTTAAAAGAATACAGTTTCCGTGTAATTATTTCGGGGCATAAGCTAGCCATGTGACACAGCCCCGCCACTCCTATTTCAACACTATTTCTATAAACAAACACCATTACCAGCAGGGAGTAACCCAAAGGATATTCAAAAGAATGAGATATGGCAGATGAATGTGTTCTACTTTGCAGAATTTGGAAAATTAAAATATGTAAACCACACCATTGACACTTATTCAGGTTTTCAATGAGTAACTGCCTGGCACTCAGAAAAGGCTGATTCAGTAATCAAGCATTTATTAGAAGTTATGACCATCATGGGTATACCTGCACAAATAAAGACAGACAAAGGTTCAGCATATGTATCTACAAAAATGAAACAGGTTTTTTTTGCTTATTATAATATAAAGCTTATATACCAAGCAATGCTAAAGGTCAGGTAGTTATAGAAAGATCAAATAGAACTATAAAGGATATGCTAAACAAACAGAAAGTAATGGAAAATACCCCCAGAAATAGATTGCATAATGATATACTAACCTTAAATTTTCTTAATGCTGATGAGAAAGGAACAATGGCAGCAGAGAGACATTGGATAATATAAAAAAAAACTTCTAAATTAAATCAGCCAGTATATTTCAAGGATGTGCTGGCCTCACTATGGAAACCAGGAAATATGCTACATTGGGGAAGGAGTTTTGCTCTTGTTTCCACAGGAGAAGAAAAGCTATGGATACCATCAAAATTGATAAAGATTTGGTCTGAAAAAAAGAAATTTTTTGAGAAAGAGAAATGACAGCTTATCCACAGGGGTGACAATCATACAGGTGGTAAGAAAACCTCATAAGTGTTGGGGCAGGGTTCTGTTCTTATCTTTGCAGGAAAATATTTATCTTCAAAGAGTATAGAGACCTTGGACATCTAGATGCCTAAAGATAAAAAGATAGCTATTAAGAAAATAGACTGTCAAATTGTGCCAAGACAGGGTAAGACAGTTTTGAAAACTTACCTGCCTCGGAAAATGGTCTGTCAGTTACTTAGTCAAAGTCTGTTGCTTCAACATTGCAAATGAGACTTTGGGTGATTGCTCAGGTAGTCAGTTGTCTCTGTCATCTACTGCACATTTTGGAAGCTGCTTGATTGCACTTACTGTCTACTTAAGTAATATTATCTCCCTTCTCAGGTCCTCAATGGGGTTAAAGATTAGATAATCATAGTTACTGTCCTCTTATGATCTAAACATTTCCAATACAAATCTTAGACTCCTTAGGATAGAATGTTTATCAAAACATTTAGCATATGTTCCTTGTTTAATATTGTTTATGCTGGTTGTAATTCTAATCTTGTACTTGATATCTGTTCCTAGTGTATATAGTTTTGTATTGGATTTGCAACTCTCTTATTTAAACAAAAGGGGGAGGTGCTGTGGGAGCTCCTTCTGCTCCTTAAGGCAATAGCCTTTAAGATACCAGCCCACTTAGGCATGGTCTCTCATAGTATAAATGCAGCTATAAAACCTGTGCTCTCTCTCTTGCTTCTGGCTCTCACTTCCGGCTGCTAGACTCTGTTCCTATTCCCCGTTTGTGCAGAGGACTGTGATTTAGGACAGTGATCTGTAAGTCTCCCCTAAATAAATAACCCTTTATTATATGTAATTCTGAACTAGTGTGGGATTATTTTGTATCTTCTGCCTTTGTGTATACACATGCACATGGTTTGTCTGAATTCTGCTATGTTGATGAATAGCTCTCACTGTATAAATCTGTGAAGTTCATCCTTTCCTCGTGTACTGTGCAGCTACTACCATCTGTGGTCAGGATTTTTTTTCATTCCTGTCTTTAAGACTAATAGTTATTCTCTGTTTACATAGCTTAGTGACCAGTCATAACCACACAGAGGTCATGTTCGGCACTTCAGACTAGCAAGTGCTTTTCACAGACTACAAATTCAGAATTTATTTTTTTGAGACAGGGTTTCTCTGTAGCTTTGGAGCCTAACCTGAAACTAGCTTTTGTAGACCAAGCTGGCCTTGAACTCACAGAGATCCACCTGCCTCTGTGTCCTGAGTGCTGGGATTAAAGGCATGCGCCACCACCACAGAGCAAGTTCAGATATTTTTAAAAGCTGCTCTGGCCTTGAGTTTCTCTCAGCCCCCTTTCTTTTTTGTAAGCTCTGTGTATTTCCTATGTCTCAAGATTTGCCAGGAACATATAAATACCTTCTGTCACCTGAGTAGCCTCAGCTAGGATTATGCTTGTCTTGGACTACTGATGCCATTAGAAGTACCTTGCCAACTGTGGTTTCCAATGAAATCTCCCTGAGTCTGAATGGGCTTCTGCCATCCATTCCAATTACCAGGCAGCTTCTCCCAGCAGAGAAGTCATCCTCAGCTTACTCTGCCCTCTGTGGATTTCCTCATCAACTGAGCCTGAGCAGGTGGACATGAAGGATCAGTGCAAGGCAAGAAGGCACAGATTTCCACCTTTCTGACCTAAAGTTCAGGACACTATCAGGGATAATTACTTCTTAGATTACGGTGTACTGTTGCCTAGTCTCCAGCTTGGTTTAAATGATTAATTTTATTAATTTTGTGCAGCCTTACAGATATGGGGGAGTATGCAAGGATTTGCCTGCCACCTTGTTTGGCCATTGGTAAGACTCTCAACAGATTATGATATACACAGAACATGGAATCCTGCCTAGCTACTGAATAGATAGATGTCTTAGGTCCATATGCATGCTTATGACTGTGAAGGATTTCTGAAATGCAATAAATGTGAAGAAATTTCCAAATTAAAAAAATTGCACTATTTGTATCATGTAGATGCATGTTTGTGCATGTATCTGTTGATATGGGTGCCTTGTGGTTATAAATAGTTGGAGAGATCTTATCAAGGTGATACTAAGAGAGCTTCAGGTAACTTTTATCCTCTTTGCATTTATCTGTGTTGTTTGAATATTTGAGTTGTGCTTGGAATATCCCACTATTTTTTCTAATCCAGTGTAATTATATTTACTTAGAAGAGAGAAGGGATGGAGGAGGAAGGGGACAGAAGGAAGGACATAAGCTTGTCCGGGGGTTGACAGCCTACTTAAGAATGGTGGTTATTTGAATCAGCCTTCTCAATTCACACACTATGTTCAGAGAGTTGACAGGAATGTCAGTCTCCTGTAAAATTGTCCTTTGTCATGACTCGAATATCCTCTTTTCCCATTATCTTAAAGGCTGTACCTGCCTGTCAAGGTTGGATCTGCACTTGGGGGTCCATCCTTTTTAATCTTCCTCCCTTTTTGCACCTTGCTTCCCATCTGCCATAAAATGCTTTTACCTCCTTCCCTTGAGTAACCTAACTTAACCCTTTTATGCCTACTGATTGACACTTCCTACTTTTACATGCTCTGCCTCTCTTCCCAGCATGGTTGCAAGGCCTGCTAACCAGCTATGATGCATTTATTCTCATATTCTTTGAATCTTTATATTATAGCCAACTCAAGTCTTCGGAGGTTTTTTTTATTTTTTTATTTTTTGAGACAGAGTCTCACACTGCCCTAGGCTTGCCTAGGAGTTGGCCTTGAACTCATAATTCTCCTACCTTAGCCTCCCAAGTGTTAGGATTATGACCATGAACCATCATACCTAGCGCAACTCAACATTTCTAACAAAAAATTCTGAGTGAGTCATTCTTTATCTTAGCACCTTTACATAGATATCTATTGCCAAATAGTAAAGTCATTAGTCTTGAACTTGATCTCCAGGCTCTTGGTGACCATGGGTGCTGAAGGTCCTTACTCAGGACTCCATAATGTATCCTTAAGTGAGATACTGACTCTCTTTACTTTTCTTTTCTGCGAAGTGGGATGTTGATAATATTTACTTATAAGATTATGATGAATATATGTATTATATATATATATATATATATGCAAAATCACCACGAGCTGTATATGACACTCGAGTATTCTATACATGTAAACTTTTATTATTGCCCATCTTTATAACTCCTCATTATTTACCCATGGTCCAACCTCATTGTAGATTCATAAAGTACTTTACTTTTCTAAACTTGTATAATTAAGAAAAAACATGCTGTTTCTATCTCACATGTAAGGCTAGTCTCTTGTCTCCAACTGAACTATTCCAGCTAGGGAATATATCTCAGTATTTACCTAACATGCCCAGGGTCCTCTTCTGGCTGCGGGTGTAGCTCAGTGGTATAGCCATTGTCTCATGTGTGTATGGCTCTGGGTTCTATTTCCAGCACAGGAATGAAACAAAATATTATTTCTAGGCTAATCTGCTTGTATTCATGAATATACATTACAATTGTTATTTGAAAAGTCTTCCTCACTATTGGCCTTGAGTTTTCTAAGATGTAGACTTTGGCTGGTTTATTACAGTGTCCATTACATGTGTAATATACAGCTGGCAAACAGTAATTCCACCCTCTCTGCCTAGGCCATAAACCCTTCTTTGGTGGGTAATAGACCTTATGCATTCTCTTCATTTCTGGCCTGTACCACATTGGCATCTTGTCATGTGTCACATTGCTGCGTGTAGTGATAATGTGCATGTTCCTCCTGTCAGATTGCACCTTTCCTTATGCCCATTAGTGGCTCAGCCTCTCATCATATATTACTAACATAACGGGGAAAGTATTGGGCTAACACGGGGAGAGTCTCCTCCTCTGTACATGGAGTTCTGCTTTGGTTTCCCCATTCAGTACTAGAGAATTGGTCCCCAATAGATAGGGAAAAGTCCGTGAAGCGGATAATGGTGCCTTGAAGCATAAGTATCAGCTGCTCTCCTTTGCTCTACCCTCACCAGCTAAGCAATGGGGATGTAGTGCCTTTCCTATGAGACTGAGTGAGCTCAGTCTAGCTCAGGGAGCTGGAGCTGCAATGGCTAACCTCCACAGGTAGTGTGCGGCAGGAGACTCATCCTCCACACCTCAGCTTCATCCCATCCTCTCTGCTTCCTGAAGCTGTCATGATGAAGATGTCACATGATGGATCTCAGGAAGAATGGCGATCCATGGGCTTGGTCGTTTCACCATGATGTGGAGTGTACAGCACAGGGAGTTTATATAGATGTGCTCTCGATAGTCATTGTTGTCATCATCATCTGCTCAGTGAGCTTCCACCGGGGAATCAGTTACTTTAGCCTGCTCCTAAATCATGTTTAACTGGAGCAGCGTGGTATGTGCTCTGCATAGCTTCTTTCACATGGTGATGGTGGGCATCGATAAATTCGGTAGTATTTATTTCACATGTGATTGAAAACAGGGACTCCTTAAAGTGAGCCGGATGCTGTCCTAAATGTCTTGCAACATCATCTCTTAGTTCTTTGCACTGCCCTAGGGTTAAGGAGCAGAGAAGTTGTGTAATTTGCCACAAGTCACAGAATTCTCATCCAGTTCCAGCCCTGGAGCTGGAACTCCCTAGCAGAGGCCTGGCCTGTTTTCAGAATTAGACTAATTGGGTCTTCTCTGCTTTATACTGAAGGCCTTATGATTATCCTGTGGTTATTCATGAAGGAGTATCTGTGTCTTCGTTTTCTCTAAATATCCCACCTGAGTATGTTTTTTTCCCTTCACGGTTATCAGAGCTTCTTGTCATGGAAGTCTCTCTGTAGTTGACTGACTTTGCATTGATTCGGGTGTAGACCCAGGGTCCAGACTTGCCTCTTCTTGGCAATGGCCAGAGTCTGATTTCTCTTGGCCTTGTCCAAAATATTCAGGTTCCTAATAGTCTCTTCTTTCTCCTTCTGGGCTGTGATCTTTGATGAAAGATTCAAATGTAGCTCTGGTTGACTGTGTGGCTATTCTCCTATCCTCAGCTCATGGAGGTTTCTCAGGAAACCCTGGCTGCTTTGAATTTTTCTTTCCACAGAATGTTGCTCCATTTACTGGCCTCACACCTTATTCCCGGGTGGTAGATAACCCCCTGTCTCCAGTGAGCTTGGATGTGGTGCAGTCTGTGATAAAGTACTGGAGAGATTTCCACGTGTTTTGAGCAGTCCAGGCCTTGCAGGGGTTTGTCCAAAACCTCTCTAGGCTCTCCACTTATACAGATTCATCCTCTGGATTCATATCTCGGCTATATGACTTTCCTGCTAAACACAGTATTCATGGCTTCCCCCCTGGGCTCTGCACTAATTCATTACGTGTGGATAAGGCATAGACAATGGTAAATGCCCCCTTGCAGGCTTGGGAATTAAATAGATAATCTGAGCTCTGTTTGGGTCTGTGGCTTACTGCATAAGGTAATTGTTAAGAGGCTTTGGCCTGCCTTTCTCAATGCAAATGAAGAGAATAAGTAAAAGCAAAAGCCGCTGGCTGGCAGTTGAGCCTCTGTGAAGCCAGCCAGGTGCTGAAGACACTAGGATAGGCCAACTATGCTATTCATTTAACCCCTTTGGGCTGCTGTCCTCCAGCGAGGTCCCGTAATCAAGGAAGATCAACGTTCGCACTAATCGCGTAATTGATTCGTGCTTGGTGCAAGTTCCATTCCACACACAATAAATTGTGCCTTGTTCATCATTCTATCCCCAGTGCCCATAAGTGTTAGCTCATAATGGGCATTTCATAAATATTTCTCCAACATTTGTAGAGCCGTTAATTAGCAGCATAAAAGTTATTTCAGTAGAGAGCTGTTGTAATGTCCAGAGGTCGTGGACTGAAAAGATGCCGAGAACCATTGCCCCATGGTTTCTAAGTCTCTTTTACATTTGTTCTGGTTCCAACTGCTCAGAGCTAACCTGGGCCAGGTGGCTAAGCTGTCCCTCTGCCACCTGCCTTCCACCACAAGCTATTCTCTGTGCCAAGAACACCGTCGGTCCAAACTGTCTCCTTTTCTAGAAAGTACTCGCTGGGGAGGCATGACAACACTGGCATCCCACGCCCTTTGAGGGTTGTTACCCAAATCCAGTGGCTGGGCCTCGATGAGCTCACAAAGGAGGAAGCTACTGAGCCTCACAGAGAAGCGGGGGCCAGCTGTCAATTGCTGTTTCCTTGTGCTGACCTCAGCATGGCTTCTGAGAGCCCAGTGTACACAAAATTATAATGTTATCAGGCAGGCTGGTGCTGAGCGAAGACAGCTGCTTAGGAAGCTGCACACCAGAGGCAGGGAGGTACAAAGGCCGTTCTGAGGCCATCATCGTGTGTGTTTGTGTTCTTAGCAGAGGGGAGTTGAAATATAATTTCCATGAAGATCATATTATGGATTATGGCTTGGGAATGCTTTGACAAAGGCCTGAGGGGAGTCTTTTTCTTCCTGAGAGGATGTTTTCCTCTGCAGGGGTGGAGGGAAACGAGAGGAAAAGGAAGGCTGCCCCTTGTGTTTTCTGATTCTGATTTGGGATGCTGTAGTTAGGATGTATGCTAGTTTCCTAAGCAAATCTCAGCGGGATGGTACACATCATTGGGACAACACAGACCCTGCTTGGCAGGCATGACACCTGTCTGACCTTGTTTCCAGATGTGGGGATGAAAACTCAGGGAAGATAGTTTAGTTTTCCCCACCTACCTAAGTTCTGCCCTATTTACAGACCAAGGCAGTTTCTTTATTCACCAAGGGTATTCACAGCATGCAGAGGGGAATCCCACATCAGTTTCTTCTGCTAGATTTTAAGATCACACAGGTAGGAACCATGTGACATTGGTTTTTTTCATCCCTAGCACAATGAAAATGAAAGAATGGGTGAGTGTGTGAATGAATAAATAAAAAACTACAAGGCACCAGATTCCTGACCCTTTGAAGCCCACTCTTGCAGTGTGGTTTTCCATTCCTCTTTGCTGGGATTGCTCTTACAGCAACATGAGGGGATTTGAGAGTTGAGACTACAGAGGTATCTGGGATGTCGATTGAACAAGTGAGATTGTGTAGAAACTCTGGGGGAAAGTCTTGTGGTTCTACCAGAAGGGGTGGAATTACAGATCTCCACTGGGGGAGAAAGGAATGGAGTCCCTGGTATGTTAGGAGAGAGACCGGTAGTGGAGTCACCCAGGAGCTGCTGTGACACCCCTGACAGGAGGGGTGAACCTGGGGTGCAAGGCTCCCACCGTGCTGACAGTTCTATTCTGTAGGGAGCAGATTCTTTTTGTGGAGGAAGATGAATACTCCTTGCTATAGACAATGGATACCAAAAGGAGGTGAGAAGAGGGAAGAATAGAAGCTTAATAATCATCCACAGTTACAGGTTGAATGGTTCAGCTTCTTTTTTTTTTGTCTAATTATCACTGACTTTTTCAGATTTTGATGCATTTTTTAAGATATGAAAGGTAATAAAGAAACTGTCTATTTTGGCTTTTAAACAGACTTGTACATCAGAGCCAATATCAGTGTGCAGAATTCAATTGAGTTCTCTTCCAGGAAGGGAGTAAGAGTCCATTATAGTCCTTAAAAGAAAGAGGACAGAGCGGCCAGGATGACCCGCTCTTCCCCTTCTCTGAGATGCGGCTAATGATATCTGCTTTCCTTTGTGTTCTGGGGCTTTTTGGAAAATCAAGTGAGATGAAGGGTGTGGACGTACTTTGTAAGTCATTAAGTGCCTGTCAGACACATCTTCTTTCAGGAAACATGTGTTCCACTTGTCCCGTGATGTGACAGGACCATTGTCGGGCATTTGGGGGCCCATCCAGTAATCAACCACAGCCTCTGTCATTCAGGCCTTTGGACGGACACGCAGTCCTCAACAAAGAGACTTGCTGTGCCATGGGAGTAGCTAGCATACTTTACATGGGTCCTTTACTGTACATTTGGTACAATGGGTTCTGTGGATAATGGCTGCCAGGTTACTGTGTTTGCCGAGCTGATGCCACAGGGTTAGGAGGTTGATGACAGAATTTGGACAAGCCATGATTCTCTCACAGTCACTGTCCTGGAGTCCTGCATAACACATAAGATTGATGATAACTACACCAACTACCGCTTCAAACATTTTTAAAACTGTAATGGCTGTATACCGGTTTGTAGATCATGTGAGAAAACAGGAAAGCCAGGTGCTGTAGCATGTGCCTATTACCATGGGTGTCTCTTCGATTAGGAAAAATGAAGGGGTGCTAACATGCACAGAAAGGAATGCCCATGGATGCTACAGTAGGAACTGGCATGATAGTTCCTATGGAGTCCTAAAGATACCCCTGTGTGCAGGCATCATCCTCCCTGTGTTACCAAGGAGACCAAGAGGCACAGACTGTCATGTGCTTCCCTATGATTTATAGGTGGTACTTAGGAGACCTGGTGCAATGGCTCAGTGCATAAGGATGCTTGCTGCACAGGCCTGACCACCCAAGGTTGATTCTTAGAACCCATGGTGGAAGGAGAGAACGACTGGAAAAAGCTGTCCTCTGAACTCTACATGAATGCAATGGTGTGTGTATAACACACACACACACACAATAATAATAATATAATAATAATAATTTTAAAACCTTACAAGAGGAAGGGCTAAGATCTGATAAAGAGGACGCTTTGTGCTTTATATGGCGATGTGTGACACCACTCCTCAGATTTCACATCCCTTTCTCTTTCTTGTGGGATACAATTTATCTTTCCATTTTCTCTAATAAGAAAATGGAGAGCAGAGTAGAAATCTTAGGCAAATACTTGCCCAAGAAGCAGTCTCTCCCTCACGAGCATGGCCAAGGATCCCGATAATAGAAATGCACCTTGCAGGAGAGTGGAGGTGGCCTGTGTCCCTTTGTGGTTTTAGGAGATTCTCTTTACCATTGTTGGTTAATCTGGTGGTGACACAGAGGAAAGTCCTGTTTACTACGAACATCTAATCTCCCCTCCCTTGGCACCTCCACATTTCTTGTCAATTCACCCTGGGGTTGCCCCAGGTCTTAACATCAATACCTTTGCTTGTCTTGCTCCTTCAGCTCAAGGTGGGGGAGATCAGATGGGCCAGACACCCACTTGTTTCTAAATCTCTTATCCAGACCCACTTCCTGTCCAGAGTCTGTGCCACAAAAATGTTAGTTTTCTTCTTTGCTACAATCATGTACTGGCCCTGCTCCTGCCCCTACATGGAATCGTGGGTATTTGTCTCTTGTTCGGGAATAAACTCTCCAGGGAGGAAGCTGCAGATAAGGTCCCTCTTTATCCTTGTTACCAAGCAGATGCTTCCTACGAGGATGGGCATTCCGGAGTCACAGCTGGATGAGTGTGCAGAGGAACAAACAAGCCCACAGGTGGTGTTCTGGCTGAGGTGGGTAGACTCCCAGCTATTGCTCAGGGCGGTCTTGTGTGTCGAACTAGTGGTGCTTATGGTGGCCTTTATCCAGGCATTCACTGTTTGAAAAAAACTTCACTGTCTTTGTATTTTTACTGAAGGTAAATTCATTAACCTGGAGAGGGTTGAGTCCGAGAAGAAATCTCTTTGGACTTTGCATCTGTTCTTCCTTTCCTATTTGGCCTGCCGTGGAGTTTGGGTGGGAGAGACTGGTCTGTGTACAGTGGTGGACAGGGCTATGAGAGTGCCCTGAACAGAGAGGACATGTCTCTAACAGCTGCATTCCTTCCTCTTGCCATTGTGTCTGGTTTGGTAGAAGCACAGAATCTATGATTCCAAGATCTTATCTCTAAGATGTTGGAGGACCGAGACAGAGTCCTAAGGGTACAGGTCTCAGCTAGGCCTACCTATGTTCAAATCCGCAGCTTCCCAGCTATTCAGCAGGAGTAAGTCCCTAGGCCTGGATGAGCTCCTCCTCCTGTAGAATGAGTAGATCACACTTTCATGTTTGCTCGCCTTTGTCAGCTTCCAGATGATGCTCTTAAAACCCCAGGTACAGGTCCATGTAAGGCTCAGCAGGCAATGCTGCTTGAGTTTGCTGCCAAGCTTAGTATTCTGAGTTCAATCTCTGGGAAGCAAGCAGTAGGAAGAGAGAGCTGAACGGTGTGAGCTTTTCTCTGTCTCCTCCCCTCCACACACATGACATGACCAGCACATGAATGGCTTGTATACACACATTCTCTCTCACTCTCTCTCTTCCGTATTATTTTTTCTTACTCTCATACACACACATAACTAAATGTAATAAAACTTTAAATGTCTGGTACATAAAAGTCTTTCAATAAATTGAAGGGGAAAAGTCCTAGTCACCTTGGTTTTGAGTAGCATAGAGTAACCATAAAGACTCACCCTGAGTATTTACACTCGTGTCTCATAGCATCTCCAGTGAACAACCAGCACACTGTCCCGGTGCACGGAGTTACTCCGGCTCTATTAATCTTCATATTAGCTATTCGGGTGTCAGAATGAAACAGTGTTTTAAGTGTAAAGCTGTATTTATCTGGATAGCACTGCAGTAGTAGTGGGGAGGGGAGCAGAGAAACCGGGCTTATGAGCACCCTGTCTCCCATAGAGTCCAGCACGTGCTTGTGTGCAGCTGCCGGTGCCAGTGCTTGATTGCAGCTTGCGCTGCTACAGGTGCTGTTTGCCCTGGGGAGCTGCTGGGGCTCTGTCAGGTTGATGGTTCAGGGCCTGAGTGTGATTCTTGTCAAATTTCAGATATGAGTCCTTGGGCGAACCCAGTTTAGTATTCAGGAAATATATCCATAGCAGCTGCTGTCAGGGTAACTATCACCAAGGGTAATGGTTGATTGCTTCCTTCCTGCTATGTGTCACCCCGAAACAGCCTTGAGGATAGTGTGACCCCATCACTACCCATTTGCAAGAGAGGGGAATGACTTTATGCTGCCCGCAGATCATAGAACTCCTGCCTCCTTGTCTACAATTGTGGGAGCCCTAGCCTCCTTCTCAGAGACAGCCACTATTCAAAATTTCCTCTTTGGGGTTACTTACTCACAGAAATTTGCAGTTGTTGTGTTTACTTTCTGAGAGAGAGAGAGAGAGAGAGAGAGAGAGAGAGAGAGAGAGAGAGAGAGAAGGACAGATATGCAGAGAGAGACATACAGAGAAAATTAAAATGTAGACATGGACAAAGTACTCATTGTGTCAATGAGAAACACTATGAAGAAAATGAAAAATGATGTTGTGAAGATGGGGAGTGGGGATAGCTGTAATTGCAGGGGATCCAAGGGAACACTGTTAATAGAGGTAACATTGAGACAGACATTCATTGCAGGAAGCAGCAGTCATGTAAAAAAGTTGGCAAGAGTCTCCTGGCTGTGGAACCGTCTGCACCTAGTCCTCAGGCTGGACAGACTGTGGACTTGTAACTAGAAGCAACCTCAGTGGTCCACATGCTAGAGGTGCATCAGATGAGGTTGGAGAGGCAGGTGGAGCTCAAGTCATGCAGGACTTTCAGGACATCCATGGGAGTTCAACATTTGTTCCAAAGGAAAAGGAAGCCATTGGCAGTTTAAGGAGGGGGACAGTCTCATGTGACGCATGTTTGGAGAGGTCAGGGTGGGTGCCAAGCGGAGAATACTCTGTAGGGGTGTAAGAGAAACATGACAGTGGTCTCAGTGATCAGTTATTGCCCATGAGATCAAGGCACGCATGCCTAGTGATGGTGGAAGGTTTTTCCACGGTAGGTCAGCCTGCAGATAAGGGTGGTTCTAAAACCAGGAATGCACTCATGCCGGTGTGAGACAATTTTGCTGATAGGATGACTCCATAGATTTTCCCAGGCTTTGTGAAGTTTGAATTTTATTTATCATTAGGAACAAAAGTAGCAGAGCCTTTCCTTGGCATTCCAGACTTCACCTTCTTGCCTCCAGATTCCATATATTTAGCTGGTGGGTTATATGCTTCACAGTTAGACTGACCTTTAGGGAATCTTTGCTCCAACTCCTGCTAGGTGGCTGACTTAATGGGATACCTTGGCATCTGAAGTGAGTTTGCTGGCTCAGTTATACAGCATCACGTGGCCTTTCTGAGTTTAACAAAAAACAAAAGGTCTACATTCTCACACAGCGCTATCACCAACGCCCCCTCCCCCGCTTTGCTTACATGCATCCTCAGTTGTACTGAGTTTTCTTTCTTTTTCATCCCTCTTATCCTTTCTGGGTTGGTTCCAGACATACTAAACTAGATATAAGCATTGAGGTGGAAGAGGAGACAGAAGAAATAGCAACAGAGGTCATTGTTTTTGTGGGGCCTGTTTGTGGGCACAATGGGAAGAGGTTCCTTACCACAACTGGAAACCAGGACCACTGTGCGTGACCCAAAGTGTATCCTCTAACCTGGCTGAGTCCTTCCTGTGAAATGCTGCTGCTCCCCCATGAGGAGGACCAAACAACCAGGTTTTACACCACACAGCACTGACAGGCTGTGTGACCTTGGACGAGTCACTCAACCTCAGTTGTGTGCAAGGAGGACATATCTGAAAATCGTTGTGAGGATTAAGTTACATAATCCACATAAGATGCTTGGCATGATTCCTGGAGCATCATAAGCTCTCTATGAATCTCAGCGATTAGTAATGAGCACGCCGGTTAACAGACTTAATGGATATAAAAGCATTTTGTAAACTGCAGTGGCCTGTGCACGTGTTACTTCCTTATTACTGCATCCAGGTGAATGTTGTCGTGAAATAAGGGAAGAAAGGGCTTCTGATCATCTTTACTTGTCAAGTCCTTTTTTTTTTTAAATTTAGGTTTTATATTTATCTCCTTCAATAACATGCTATTAATATTATATGAACTGATTCCTTCCAGGGCATTCTTGTTCCTGAATCTAGGGCACCAAAGGCCATCTTGTGCCTTTCTATATGCAGAAATGGGAAATCAGCCAAAAGGCTGCACAATTTCATATTACCTTTCGCTTTTCTCATTGAGCTCGGTAGTGCCCATCTGAATGAGCGGAGTGGCTGAGCTCTGAATGCTTCCTTCAATAGCCCCAGCAAGCCGGAGAGCAGTGTGATTAAAATGCTGACCCTCTTTAAAGAAATAGAAAACGCAAGTAGACTAAATGGAAGGAAAGAATTAAATAAGGAGAAGAGAAAAAAAATATATGCTGTCAAGACATGCTCTTCTTTGTGCGGTGAAAACCTGGGTGAAGAAATACACGCACAGACCATGACAGTGCTATAGGCTGGGGGTGGGGGTGGGGGCGGGGGCCGCGGAAGCGTGGATGGGGCAGGAGGTTGCTGTCTTTTGTTTTCACACTAACAGTCTTCATCATGGAAGACAAGCAAAGTGAAACCCCCTGAAATGCTGGGATTGGAGAGGAATAATGATAGCTTATAGGACAGCTGTGTTATTTCAGGCTCTTATTGCAGGTAGTGTCTGTGTTCTGGGGACCAGGATTTTGACCTGCTTTATATTGGATCCATATCATAATAAGCATTGCTGTTGCTTGCTGCCTCTGCCAAGGTCCCCTCACCATAGGTTCGTCCTCTAAGTGTGTTAAGCAGCCCTGGATGCAAATGGAGGTCTCAGAACTGTCCAGCCAGGCACCATCCTTAATCATCAGGGACGCCTGGTGGTAAATGCTGTTGGAAGGTCTCTGGAACAAAGCGGTTAGCAGCTGATTTGAACTGATCCCTGCTGTTATGTGGAATGATCTTTCGAAACATCGTATGCTGGTTTAAGACACACTGGTGGGATGGGAAGCCAGCTAGCTCCCTATGTAGCCCTCATCTCTCTTCCAGCATGACCACCTCTTTGGCAATTTCTATTACGTGAGAGACTATATCAGTTAAACACCTCTGACCAAGAAGACATTAATTGAGGACCTGCTCTGTGTGTGTGTGTGTGTGCGCGTGTGCGTGCGTGCGTGTGTGTGTGTGTGTGTGTGTTTATACTCTGCCAGGCATTACTTCTTTCCTGTTCTTACCCTTAGATCAGTGTATCTCAGACTTCAGTAAGCTTTAGAATTTTCTGGGGACACTTATTAAAACTCTACTTGCTGGGCTCCACACCCAGAGTTGCTGAGCCAATTGCCTTAACATGAAAAGGTAACTGTTGTTTTAACTTGGGCAGAGTGGCAGCACCTTAATCTACTGCCATTTCAGCCAACTGTGACTTAGCAGTTACCAGTTTGCTTCTCAGGCAGTGGCCTGGTTGCTCAGGCCGTAGCCTGGTGGGAATTCTGGTCCCACAGGCCCTGACTCTGCTGCTACTGCTATACAGGTGCCTTTAACTAAATCTCTATCATTTTATTTATAAATAAAAATTGAGGTTCAAAGGCTGGGGTGAAAACCCCGCTAGCTCAGAGAGGTTGTGTAGCACCTAGCTAATCTTCTCTCCTTGTTGGTGTCTCCCAAAGAGCAAGTTCTTCTGCTCTGCCAAACAAACAAACAATAAACAAAACAAAAATAAAACAAACAAACAAACAAACAAAAGCCCTACCACTCCAAATCTCTCCTGTGATTTCCGAGCATCGCTCTGTCTCTTCCAGATGCCGTCTGATGCTCAATGATTACTTTCTGCTAGCTGGTTGCTAACTCAGCCTCCTCACTTGAAGTTAATTTTGTTTAATTAAGGCAAATGCAAACTTGGGGTTCACAGTATGATAGAATATCCCCCAACAGGTGAGAATCTGCATTTTTCAACAGATACAGGGTGACACTTCGGTGCCATGTCGGGGGTTCCTTTGAGGATCGCTGCCTTAGATAACTCTTGGCATGGAGAGTAAACTCATCCGCACAAAGATTCGTCTCCAAGAACAAAGGAGGTTTCCAGAGAGCACGGAAGGTGGTTCCAGTCACACCTGGTCTTCCTTTCCTTCTCTGGTCTGGGGGAGTAGAAGGGAGCAAAGGTTTAGGTTCAAGGAAATCTCCTGCTCGCCTTGAGAAGCTCTGATTTCCATTCTCCCAGAGGCAGGAATGAGACTGTCGTCTGAAGTCAGTGCCCTTCCCAGAGATAGGACTGAAGACAATCCATTTCCCTTAGAAACAAAACACCATTGCTTCGTGCCCCAGGGAACCTCAAAGAAATTAAAAATGGAATTAACAGTTCATCTGGAAGTCTTCTTTTTAAAATCATATGCTTAGCTCATTGTTCCATGAAAACTGCTTCTGAGGCACCCGCCTGCCGTCACAGCCCTGCCTCTTCCATATCTGACAGAGGGACAAAGGCCAGCAAGGGGAAGGAAGCGGGTGGATGAGGTGTGGCAGGAATGTGACTAGGGGATGAAGACGATAGAATGCAGTCCTGGCCAAGGATAAGCCAGTTAAATGAAAGGCTATTCGTGCTCCACTCTCAGCTTAGGGGACTGAAGCCACAGAAGAGGCTTCTGGGACAGTGACCATAGTGTTGGCTTGTAAAAGCTGGCTGAAATGTAGGCCAGCAATGAAGGACAGGAGACCAACATGCATTAAGATGTGGCGATCCAGCCGGGTGATGGTGGCGCACGCCTTTAATCCCAGAACTCGGGAGGCAGAGACAGGCGGATCTCTGTGAGTTCAAGACCAGCCTGGTCTACAGAGCTAGTTCCAGGACAGGCTCCAAAGCCACAGAGAAACCCTGTCTCGAAAAACAAAAAACAAAACAAAACAAAGATGTGGCAATCCATGGAACAGTCATGGTTTTAAGTCAGAGTAGAGTTTCCATGACTGGATTCGAGTAAGGAAATCATGTGGGGACTGAAAATGGCAGGTATAGTTGCAACTGGGCGTTTTAGGGCAGAACATGGGACTCCAAGCAACAAAAAACTTGGTTTGGCCACCTTGCTCAGAGCACCAATTAAAGAGACCAGTCACGGAGAAAAGCAGAGAAACACATTTATTCAATGTGGTTTCATGGGAAGAAGAACAGATAAAGGGGGGCTAATGACCCCAAGTCCATATTCAGGGCACCAAAATGATTTGAGCAGAAGAATTGGGACAGGTGAAAGTCATGTATAATAAGCAGTGATGGTCAGGGTGCTGTGTGGTTGATGGGTGACTCAAGTCCAGTCCGGCAAGGCGATCAGAAAATGTCCTTATTGGTTGAGAAGGGCAGATGGCTCGCAGGTAACCATGATATCTACTCCAGGGAGTAGCCTCACCCCATGGGTGTTCTCAGTGCTAGACAGTCCATTCCAAGTAATCTCAATGTTAGGTCGGTGACTTACTTTGCTTTCAGACTTGAAGACAGATGTGAGGGCTTAGGCAGACACAAGAATGATTAGCATGCTGCCCTGCAGAAGTAAACAGTGGCCCAAGAGAAGGAGATGACCCTAAATGAAAGGCAGAGATACCCGGTTTTTAATCCTTCTTTAATCTGCCATGTGGGACCGAGGGAGGATTCAGGGCCTTTTTAGTCAAGGCAGCTTGTAAGTGTTTGTGTTACTTTCTGTTGGTTGAAGGAATGGCCTGCAATTCTCTGAATGTGCCATCTTAACTCATCCTTCACACAAGCTTGTTCCCTCCGCCTATGGTACTTTCCCCGGACTCCCTTGAACTCCTACCTGTACTTCAAAACTAAAGCCATTTTCTGTTCTTTGGGGAAGCCTTTCAAGTACCAGTCAGCTGAGTTTCCATATTGTCTGCCAGTTCCTAATGTGCTTTTCCTCACATTCCAGTCCAGTGATTCTCAACCTATGATTCGGGACCCCCATGGGAGTCACTAATCAGATATCCTCCATATCAGATATTTATACTACAATTAATAATAGAAGCAAAATTAGAGTTAGGAAGTAGCAATGAGGTAATTTTTATGGTTGAGGTCACCACAACATGTATTAAAGGGCTGCTTAGGAATGCTGAGAACCAATGTTGGAGTGTAACTGGCGTTGCACCAGAACTAGCTACAGATACTCTTATACTTACGTAGGGGTTACATCCCAATAAAACCTTCAAAGGTCAAAGGGTTGCAAATTGAAAAAGCATTTGTACCACCTACCTCGTAAACATCACAAACCACGCAGTGCAAAGCAGAGGCAAAAGTGGTTCTCCCTAGGTCAGTGGCTGTCTGGAAGCCCTGGCTGGCTGCAGCTTCCCCCAAATGAGAGACTCTCTCAGTGCATGCCAATGGACTGGAGAATATCACAGCCTGAAGCATTGCTTCTACTGGACATCATTATGGCATGTTTGTCTCAGCTATAAAATCCAAACAATTTAAGTCAAAGCATACTAAGCTGGTGACTTATTTCTATTTGCTTGCTGCATAACTACATTTATTCAGTCATTTGGTCATGAACAGACATACTCAGACACATGTGTGCCCAAAAGTCCATTAGTCTTTAGGATACAGAGCAAACATAATGAACAAGGTTTTGGCTTTCAGGACTCAGATCAGATAGGAAGATGTTTTAACTAGATGAATGGCAAAATGGGTAAATTGTTGGGACGTTTTCTTGGTTCACTTCTGAACTCCCAATGGGGGACTGTAGATCTTGTCAGAGAAAATCCAGTCCCCATAGTGGCTTTCTAGTTTTGGACTTCTTGGGGCATTCAGCCCCACCCTGCCCAGTACGCAAGGTTGGTGAACCTGGATGAGGAAGACACTTGTTTTCAAATGCCAGCCCTTGCCAAGCACACGGGCATCTGATCACATTCTGCCCCACTGCAAGCACTGCTGAAAATGTCACTTCCCTTCCACGTCAGTGCTGAAGGCGTCCTTGTGGCACCTGATATCGTTCTGAAATAGTTGGGGAAGCCAAAGAGTGTAATTTTCCTATTCAGTCTGATGTGGCATCTTAACCAAACAATGAGAATTTGCCTATAATAGGAAGAGACTTGAGAAAAAACAAAGATGGTTTTACTCATTTTCAAATGAAGGATTTCAGTCGATGGATTTATGGTAAACCATGCTGGTTAATCTTTCAGATGTACAAAATCTGCCATGGCAAGATTCTGTAATGGAAGGTATCTGGGACCAACGATTCTGGAGAAAAACACGGTGTCGTAGAGCAAAGCAAGATAGTTCTATTGAAAGGATTCAAAGTGCTTAATGGTGATTGCTATTTATTAAGTAGCTACTATGCACTATTTTATATATTAACTCATTTAACCTACCAATATTGCTAAAGTGTTACGGCCATTATGTAGATAAATTTGGATGCAGAGAAGCAATTTTCCTAAGTTCACACATCTAAGTGGAATGGCAAGTGTCTTAGTGAAGCTTTAACTGCCAACTTGACACAGCCTACCTTCATCTGGGAAGAGAGTCTCAGCTAAGGGATCGCCCAGATCAGATTGGCTGGTGGGCAGGTCTATAGCTGATGGTTGTTATTGGGGTATCAGGGGAAAGTCTAAGATTTTATACACTCTTGGTGGAGCTCAAGAGAAGGGAGACACATCTCTCTGGAGAAGCCACAGCATTGAACACCATCCCTTCATCCACCCACCTATCTACCCCCACCCATCTATCTACCCACTTATCCACACACCTGTTCATCATATCCTCTCTTCTTTCATACTCTTTTTCTCTGTTTCATTCCCACTAATACCCCTATCCCCACTAGGGACTCGGTCTTCCTTCTCTCTTCTCTAGAGGAGACAGTTTATCATTTTCTGCTAAAATCATCATCTCCCTTCAAGTTTCTTGTCCCCAGCTTGGGTCTCTTGAAAGCACAGATTTTAGCACTCCATCCTGTTTCTTGTGCCTTTTGTAGCCTCCCCATATCTCACAGGGTTGAGACCCTCTGCGACAACTGTCCCACCTCGGGGCATCATCAGCATTGTCCCCTCGCTCTTCCCTGAGCCTTGACCTTGCTCTTGTCTCGATGTCGTCATTTAAGCTGCACGTTTCTCTGACAATGACGTTAGCAGCCCTCTGTATGCCAGGCACCTACCTTTTGGGGACAGAAATTCTATTCTAGGAAACTTTTCTGAACTCCATAACAAGGAGTTATTCCATTGTCTTTGGAGTGCAGAATATTAAGGAGTCAGTCTAAACTAGTACGAGATGGAGACCCAAGAGCCCTGAGTCAACACCATGGCTTTGCCATTTATTATTGCTATAATTCTGAGCACATTGCCTCTCTGAACTTGGCTCCTGTGCCCATAAGGTAAAGGTTGGAGAAAATATTCATGTCTGCCTGATAAGTTGATAAAATGGAAAACATGAGCATGTATAGCTAATGAATAAAATATATGAATGGGTAAATAGAGATGAAAATGACACCTCTGCTCATCATTATGTTTTTAAAGTGATGTCATAATATTGATTTGGTGTGGAAAACATCCTCTGTAGGGACAGCTACAGGCTATAACTCTATGTCTTGACTAGCTCCCAAGTGTCAGGCCATCCTTTTCCCACAACCCCTGGGTCTAATGTGTGCACGTTGGTTTAGCATCTGTATGTTTTTGAGGCACTACAGACTGGAAACTGTAAGCCCAAGACCTGAGAACTCATGTATCCCCTGGTATATTTTATTCTTGGTCTGATACATGAATATATAACCTGTACCATGGTATAAAACTCTGATTCACATTTATTAGCATTTCCGTGGGTAAAATCTGTCACAACAAACAAGCTTGGAGTCTGGGTTCGGATAGGATGGGGCCATGGGTGGTTGGATAGATGGATGGATAGGAGAGCTTGAGGAAAATGGAAAGTAGATAAATAGGGCAGCTAATGACGCATGAATGGATGAAAGATTGTGGATGGATGGAAGTTGGATGGATGGGGATGTTGGATGGTAGATGGATGATTGAGTGAATATACGGAAGGTAGGCAGATAGATGGAGGATAAATAGATAAATGGATGGAGAATGGGTTGATATAAATGACATACTTACTGTCTTGGACTCAACTATAGTACCCAAAACAGTATAATTTGATATGCCATAGACAAAGAAGCAGAAACAGGGTCCAGGTCAACTGCCATTAGCATTGTGGTTTCAGACAAAGAATTTAAGGTATCTAAAATCCCTGTCATTGTCTTTAAACAGTCAACTTGGATAATATGAGTTGTAGGGACGCTTGAAGATTGTAGTTGTATGCTTCTGTGATTCCTTGTAGTGAAAAAGTCCATGGATATGTATGCATTTCTTGTAATAAATTTTGTTCTTTCACGGTCTCATGCAGTATACCATTCATCCTGGAGACTCTCCTTGCTACCCTCTTATTTCCCTGCTGTCTCTGCCATCCGCCCATATTACTGACATAGCTCTTTACCGTATTCATGACTGTTTTGTTTTGTTTTCCACAGAGTTAACTAGGGTCATCTATGTGACCACAGGTTTAGAACTATCCATCAGAGCTTGGTGTGCTCAGCAGTAGGTGTGTAACTGGACACTACACCTCCATTGCTCCCAGACGCTTTTAGTGGTTGCTCCTTAATCAGTAAATGGGAGAGCCCCATGAGTTCTTCCCCATCCCTTGCTGACTGTGAGGCAGAATGATCCCAGCTCTGGTGGGCACAGCTGCTGTGAGCTCATGATTGCCATGGTCATGCTGTGTTTCGAAGATGGCATTTCACAACCTTCTTCCCTATGTTCTGGTTCTTATATTCCTTCCTCCCCACCTCCCTCAGTGTTCCCTGAGCCTTGGAGGTGTAGTATAACTGTTTTGTTTGTTCCCTGAGCCACCAACTCTCCTTATTCTCAACATCATTTTAAACTTGTACTTAAAATATATATATATATATTCATACACAGGTACTCGGTTTTGTTATTTTTCTCAGAGACTAAAACAAACCAACACGCACATTTTCTACCCCATTCTGTCCACTTTCTACTTTTGTGCCCTTCCTGTGCTGTCACTCCCTGCCAGCATTAGCTCCTGGGGACAACAGCAATTATCTGCTTTCCATCTGTACCCGAGAAGGCAAGTTGGTTTTAGTAGAAACCTCAGAGTTTAGAATGAGACGAGTGTAGGATCAAATTCGGGGCTCTCCACTTATTCATGGTATTTAGTAAGTTATCTCCTTCTCAGTCTCCCTTACCTGTCAGACGTTGTCACTAATGCCACATAGTCAGGATTAAAGGGGACAGCTGTTTAGGGAAGGCAGCGAGCCCTGATAACCAGGATAAAGGTAAGTCTCCTCTCTGCCTTGTGTGCGATGCTGGTAGGTGTCGAGCGAGCACTTGTTGCATGCCGCAGATAGCAGTGGCTTTGAATTGCATCCAGACTCTGGGTTTTGCTGGCTTTGTAGCTAATGCTTTCAATCTATCACCAGCGGAGTAGGAAATGCAAATGTGAGACTTCACAAATGGCTTCTGCACCTTGTAAATCCGGCATTTCCAGAGCCTGGCTGCGAAGAGTGAGCTCAGCTTTTTCAGCAAGTGCGGCCTGCTGTTCATGCGGCCCTGGGTGTGGAGAGGACACTGGACGCTGACCTCTGTGCATGATGTGCCGAGGAACGTGGGACTGGAGGACCTGGGTGCTGGAGGACCCAGGAAAACGGACAGCATGGAGAGTGACCCCACTTCCAGAGGGAGTAATGGCTAAGTCCCATAGCTCACCTTCTCCATAAATGCTCGTCTTAGATACAGATTTTTATATAATTACTTACCTTAGTTTGTACTCTTACCAGGGGTATTGCTACCAAGAGATCTTTAATTCCAGGCCACCTGCTCCTCAATCTATTATCTGAGGATTGGGTACTGCTGGGTTTTACTGTGACATCAAATATGCAAGCTGCCATGTCCTTCCTATTCTTCCCTCTCCACAAATGCAAACGCTTTGTTGCAGTGGTCTCAGCATTCATGCCTGGCCTCTGGTGGGTGTGATATAAGCCCAGTCGTGCTTCTACATATGTGCAAACCCAGCCTCTGAGCAGGGGATTAATTGGCCCCAAGTTACACTAGCATTTGGTAGCAGAGTGAGGACCGCAGCCCAGAGTTCCTAATTCCAAGCCACAGCTACTCTCAGTATTCCATGGCTTGGGACTATTTGTCCTAGGCAAAGTGCTTGAAGCACCTCTCATTGGCCCCAGGATATCTGCCTTCAACTCAAACTTTCTACAACACATCTTTCCTTTACGTAAAGGCGATATTTCACAAGCAATGCCTATCTAATGCTATAAACACTCAAAGGGATCTGTGACTTTATTGGTCACATGTGTCATCAATGTGATGAGTCACCTGACTAAAGCCAATGGTTGGTATATTCCCCATCCCCTACATCAAGGCTAGGCCTTCTTTCCTCCATTAATCCAGAGGTGGTTTAGCAGTTGGGAAGGTAGTTAAGAGTGTTTGATATTCTTTCAGAGAACTCAAGTTCAGTTCTCAGAACCCACATAGAACCTGTAACTCCTGCTTTAGGAAATCCAACACCCTACTCTGACCTCCATGCCATACACACACACACACACACACACACACACAATCACACATGTGCACGTGCTCATGGAATTGGGGAGAGAAAGAGAGCTGCACATGAATAAAAATAAAATAAATCTCTATATAATTCCAATCCAGTCCAGTTGACAATGGAGACTAATCCACTATAGTGACTTAAGGGAATTAAGAAACTTTGCAAAAATAATTTCCATTCTCCATTCAGAGAAGGCAACCAGTCTAGCTCCATTTTGGTAAATAAATCCCTTACACTTGTTATTCCATGTTTCTGAATCTGTTTGGCTACAGAACCCCACTCTCTGTACTGTATCACCTGCCACCTTCTTTCTGCAAATCCCTCAAAGCACCAGACTTCTGGATCCATACTGGCAGGTGGTGGTTGATACCACCTGTCGCTTTCACCAATGCAAGTGGTTTGGTGGTAGAGAGATGACAACAGCGCAGACATCATGATGAGTAGATGCTTTAGAACTCTTGTGTGCTCATTGCTTCTTCTGAACTACAGCAGCCCTGTGGAGAGATGGTGTCTTGTCCTCAGCTAAACCCAGAGGCTTAGAGGCTAGACAGGACTGAAGGCAGGGGATGAGGTTTTGGTAGTACACTCTTCTTGGCCTCTTCTCTGCAGGAAGACAAATTCATGGTCCAACTCTACTGGCCAGGTGCCATCTGCCTCCTAGACTTTGATTAACAGTGCACTTTCGTCTTCTATCTTACCTGCTAGAACTTGGACAATGGTGTCCTTTCAAAATCAACACATTGAAGCTTTGCCAAGGAGTGGTGTTTAAAGATAGAGCTTTTGAAGGTGATTAAATCATGAGGATTCGGTTTTCCTAAAGGTGAATAAAGTCCCCAGATTGCTTCCTGTGCCTTTGATCTCTTCTCCCATACGAGGATAGTGGGTGTGTCTCTTCATATGAAGACGACTAAAGGAAGAGCCCCCTTGCAAGTGGACAGTAAGCCTTTCCCAAACACCAAGACAGCTGGCACTTGACTATGGACTTCACAGTCTCAATGGCTGAACAATAAATTCCTATCATTCAGAAACTGTCTTGTTTAAGGTATGCTGTGATTGTGGTGTGAATGAGCAAAGACACTACTTTATGCAATGACTAAGTCAAAGTTCAGGTTGGAGGAGCTTTGGCCCAATGTCACATAACTAACTAATCCTGGAACTAGAGGTCTGTTGAAAATAAGGACTCTGTGTGCCTTGAGTGCAGAAAGAAGCCAAGAAAGAAAGGGAGAACATGAAAAAGGAGTAATTGAAAATCCTGGGAGGTGAAACTGGTGATGTTATTGTCAGCCTTGTGAAGATTAATTGCAATCACTACTTCCCTAGGCCAGCCAGCTGTCTGCCAAGAGCGGCTGCATCAAAGGATTAACTCTTGAACACTTAACAGTGTGACTGGTGCTGACTCAGAGGGGCCTCATGTGTTTAGGAACTTCATCCACTTAGAAAATCAGTTGAGGTTCTTGAATGAGGATAAAAGATCTCTCAGCAATTAAAAAGCAAACAAACAAACAAACAAACAAAAAGATCTATCAACTTATCTTCGGTTGCTATTTAAGTGAATCAAGAAGAGAGGCAAGTATGGGGGGTATTTATGCTAGAAACCTCCAGGCAGGTACAGGTCAGGTAGACATCTCTACCCGCGCGGAGCTTTCAGCTCAGGGTAAGAGAGAGCCAAAGGGGCAGAAAGAGGTAAGACTTGCTCAGGAAGAGAGTGCTTACAGAAAAGAAGCTAGAAGGCTGCAGGAGAAAGTCCTAACCGGATATGTCAGACCAGGCGATGCAAGGGAGTTCTGGAGGGAAATGATGCTCTGGAAGGTGATGGAGGGGTTGATCAGGTGAGGAGGAACGTGACTGAAGGAAATAGGACTGCCATAGAAATGGAGAGATGCATCCACATCGAATGGGATGCTGTTAACCAAGGACCGGTATAAGATGCATGATGGAGGGCCGGCGAGTTGGCCCAGTGGATGAAGGAGCTTGCTGCCAAGTCTGATGACCTAAGTTCATTCCCTGGGGACCCACGTGGCAGAAGGAGAAAACTCAGTCCCATGAGTGCACACTCATCCCCTTTTCCGGCTGAGTAGCATGTATGCACACTCACCCTCTCCCAGCTGTGTGGTGTGTGTGCACACTCACCCCATTCCAGCTGTGTGGTATGTGTGCACACTCACCCCCATCCCAGCTGTGTGGTATGTGTGCACACTCACCCCCATCCCAGCTGTGTGGTGTGTGTGCACACTCACCCCCATCCCAGCTATGTGGTGTGTGTGCACACTCACCCCCTTCCAGCTGTGTGGTGTGTGTGCACACTCACCCCCTTCCATCTGTGTGGTGTGTGTGCACACTCACCCCCTTCCAGCTGTGTCATGTGTGTGCACACTCACTCCACTTCCAGCTGTGTGGTGTGTGTGCACACTCACCCCATTCCAGCTGTGTCGTGTGTGTGCACACTCACTCCACTTCCAGCTGTGTGGTATGTGTGCACACTCACCCCCCCGTTCCAGCTGTGTGGTATGTGTGCACACTCACTCCCCTTCCAGCTGTGTGGTATGTATGCACACTCACCCCCCCGTTCCAGCTGTGTGGTGTGTGTGCACACTCACCCCATTCCAGCTGTGTCGTGTGTGTGCACACTCACCCCCCATCCCAGCTGTGTGGTATGTGTGCACACTCACCCCCTTCCAGCTGTGTCATGTGTGTGCACACTCACTCCACTTCCAGCTGTGTGGTGTGTGTGCACACTCACCCCATTCCAGCTGTGTCGTGTGTGTGCACACTCACTCCACTTCCAGCTGTGTGGTATGTGTGCACACTCACCCCCCCGTTCCAGCTGTGTGGTATGTGTGCACACTCACCCCCATCCCAGCTGTGTGGTATGTGTGCACACTCACCCCCCATCCCAGCTGTGTGGTATATGTGCACACTCACCCCCCCGTCCCAGCTGTGTGGTATGTGTGCACACTCACCCCCATCCCAGCTGTGTGGTATGTGTGCACACTCACTCCCCTTCCAGCTGTGTGGTGTGTGTGCACACTCACCCCCTTCCAGCTGTGTGGTGTGTGTGCACACTCACCCTCTCCCAGCTGTGTGGTATGTGTGCACACTCACCCCCTTCCATCTGTGTGGTGTGTGTGCACACTCACTCCACTTCCAGCTGTGTGGTATGTATGCACACTCACCCTCTCCCAGCTGTGTGGTATGTGTGCACACTCACCCCCTTCCATCTGTGTGGTATGTGTGCACACTCACCCCCTCATCCCAGCTGTGTGGTATGTGTGCACACTCACCCCCCCATCCCAGCTGTGTGGTATGTGTGCACACTCACCCCCCCATCCCAGCTGTGTGGTATGTGTGCACACTCACCCCCCCGTCCCAGCTGTGTGGTGTGTGTGCACACTCACCCCCATCCCAGCTGTGTGGTATGTATGCACACTCACCCCCCCGTCCCAGCTGTGTGGTGTGTGTGCACACTCACCCCCCCGTCCCAGCTGTGTGGTGTGTGTGCACACTCACCCCCCCGTCCCAGCTGTGTGGTATGTATGCACACTCACCCCCATCCCAGCTGTGTGGTATGTGTGCACACTCACCCCTCTTCCCAAAATAAACGTATTCTTTAAAAATGCAGTAAGATGAATTGTTGAGAATGTAAGGATAATGTTTTTGTGATATAAAATAAAAAAGACTTGCAACTAGATTATGAAGCCATGGCATGCCAAATAGTTTCAATGCTGGGAACGAAAAATAGGTCACAGGCTTGTGTTCAGTTTTAAAGAAGAACTAATAATGATCTATCTGTTTTGATATGTAAATAGAGATAAAGCCTGAGAGACTATAAACTCATGAGAATGTGTAAAAAAAATAAAAAATCCTCAGTAGGCTTTTAAATTGAGGGTCAGAAAATCGAGTTCACATTATTAAAGGGCAGGAAGGTCAGAGCTGATATCTGGGTTATGCTAATCTACTTTAATTATGTCATCCTGGAGGACGGGGTCCACTACTTCCATCCCTGTAGACTGCACCTGCATCAGGTACATCCAACATCTTTGCTGTGAAGGGCTTTCTCCATGAGCAAGGGGCTCAGAGCCACCAGCCCTGTGCGCACTGTCCTGTCAGGTCATCAGGGCCTGGGAGCAAACAGGAAACCAGCTTTCCAGAGTGTGGGCAGGTAGGTCAGTGTTCTGCTTTTCACACAGGGGGCAAGCACATCCTCTCTGATGCTTGTCTGCAGTGACGGAGGGGAGCACGTGTAGCGACTTTATCAGGCAAGGTGTTGCTGAAGATGAGTCCCTTCCCAGTGGTCCTGGGATCACTGTGCTTGATTTCTCTGTATTCTGGAAGGCTTGCAGGCTCTGGAGCAGCCTCAAACAGCTTCTCACAATCTGTGCCTGCCTGCCGGAGGTCTGGCGATTGCCTTCCTGGGTGGGGAGGGAGGTAGTATCAAACAGCTGTTGTGATTCTCTTCTGTACTTCCTGTTTCCCTGCAGGCATCTTGGCTTTGGTCTAGCATAGGGTAACAGCAGGCAGTCCTGACAGTTAAGGCCATTTCTTTCTGTATAGCATCCTCTATGGGGAAAAAAAAAAAGCAAAATGATCCCATGCCAGAATTAAGTCCCTGTGAGACTAAAAGCTCTTTTTTGGAGAGTCAGACTCGGGGGAGTGGGACGTTCTGGAAGTGCCCTCTCCAAGGTAACAGCATGACCTTTCCTAAATCCCCCCGTCCACAGCATGGGTCGGCGATGCTCTGCATCCCCCTCACATTGGTGTTATCAGTGGAGTGGTCTGGGTATGCCTGATGGCTTTCTCTCCACGATCAGGAACTGAGGATGCGCTTACACGTCCCACAGACAGCGTTAGGCGCTCTGTAAATGGTATCACTATTATTATCATTAACATCCTCAATACACTTGTTTAGCGGAAACTTAGAGGGAAAGAAACACCCATAAAGTCCTAACTAAAATTCAATCAGGGTAAATTACACAGGATTTCAAATGCAACAAAGCCAAAAGTCCTGTTTTTAACATTATAGTGATTAAGAGCCCAATAAATATGCAGAACCATCGAACACAAGGCTGCCATTTCTAACACTGCCGCATCTGCAGGCTGTCTGCTTCCAGACTATTGAAATTTTCTTCTCAGTGCGCTCTGAACAAATTGATATTTCAGTCAACACAAGTTCCTGGGAAAATGCCTCATTTTACGCTAATTTATAACTTCTCTCTTGTGTTACAACATAAGGGTGCCAGAAAAAAAAAATAAGAAAATCGGCTCTCAAATCCCTCTTGATTAAAATATTAATGATGAGCACCTGTTAGCTGACTTCACAGTTCGGTTACCACCAAGCCTGAAGATCAGAGTTTCACCTCCTTGTCCCACAGGGCAGGAGGAGAGAATTGATTCCTGCAGGTTGTCCTTTGACCTCCGTATACATCTCACGACACATGTGCATCTCCCCCCTCCACTAAACAGCGAAATTAATTAAGGTAACTTAAAAAATGTTAATAATGATGATGACAGTGAAAAGTGGTAAATCAGTGGTACTCAACCTGTGGGTTGAGACCCCCTTCGGGGGTCACATACATGGCCCTTTCACGGGAGCTGCCTAAGACTGTCAGAAAGCACAGATATTTACATTACCGATCATAACAATAGCAAAATTATACCTGTGGAGTAGCAAAGAAAATAATTTCATGGTTAGGGATGAGGGTCACAGCGTTAAGAAGGTTGAGAGTCTCTGGTGGTAAATGGATCTAGAGCCAGGCCCGTTGCCACCGTACTGCATACCTGATGCGGCAGCAGCCACTGCATCTTTGTAACTGCTTGGTATGTGATGGTCCTAGAGCTAATTACCATAGGTGCATGCCAACGTTTAGACTACCTCTCATGAGGAAGGTATGGCCATTAGTCCTGCAGCTTAGGCCAACAAAGGCAAAGGCCCTTGCTCAAGGGCTCATGACTAACAAGTGGCAAGTCCAACCTGACTCCACAGGTTACATTCTTAACTACTGTGTTGCATTGGTCACTTCCATCAAATATAAGGAGACTCCAAGGAAAAATCATGTAGAGAGAGCTGCGGGCTGCGTTCCTGCCACCCAGCTCCCGGCTGCCTGGCTAGCTTATGCCCCGAAATAATTACATGGAAACTGTATTCTTTTAAACACTGCCTGACCCATTATATCTAGCATCTTCTTGGCTAACTCATATCTTGCCTAGCCCATATTTAGTAATCTGTGTAGCACCAGTCTTACCGGGAAAGATTCAGAATGTCTGACCTGGCGGTGTCCTTCATCGCGTCTGCCCTGGAGAGGGGAGGCATAGCGTCTGCCTCACTTCCTCTTCCTCCCAGCATTCTGTTCTGTTTACTCCACCCACCTATGTTCTAACCTATCAGGCCAAGCAGTTTCTTTATTGATTAACCAATGAAAGCAACAGATTAATATTTTACTGTTTATCTCCTATTTCTTCATCTGTAACTCCCAGCATGTGATTCATCAAGACTACGCAAACTTAGCAAAAGCAGGCAGAAATGTCACAGTATCACTTTGGAGACATGTATCCTGGCCAAACTGGTCTTAGAGATGTAGGAAGCACAGCATTCCTTGGACATGGCACATCTCCTACTTAACCAGTCCATCAGTGTGCCCTGTGGAGCAGCCAGTGCTGACAACCAAGATTCGACATTGAAAATGCATTTTAAGTAGCAGGGATGAGGTCAACAAGCTATGTGTTTTTTTATTGTTTTTATTGAGCAATGCGTTTTTTCAGAGTAACAAACGTCTTAGGTTGCTAGCACTAAAGTCTACAGTTGTTCATTTCTGCGTGGGTTCATAAGACGGGGTAAATAAGGTCTTGGGAAATATAGATATGTGTGTAAATATAAATCTAAGATTATATATGTGTGTATAACATATAATTTTACAGCAACCGTCTTAGTTCCCTGTTTATGCGCATCCCAGATCGTACCGCCACAGGATGATGCTATATAAATACACACTCTTGCGTCTGTATGCATATATACAGTCCCAGTAACTGAGATGCCGAGATGACAAGTTACTGTGAAAATCTAGATGTTTACACTACATGTTTTAAAATAGTCTATGCCATTTCTACCATTCATTCGCTGCACATGCCACTGAGGATTTTGCACTATGCCTTGCAAGCTTGCACGTGGTTTCAGGCAGCAGTCGAGTGAGAAGACGAAGGAGCTTGGCAGGTGCAAACTTTGACATGCCTCTTTCTAGCTGGGCTGCCGTGAGCAGTCTGACTGAGCCTTCTGAGTCAGCGGTTCTCAGCCCCGGGGGTCATAACCCCTTTGGGGATCCCCTATCAGATATCCTGCATGTCAGGTATTTACACTGTGATTTGTAACAATAGCAAAATGACAGTTACGAGGTATAAAATTATAGTTGGGAGTCACCACAACATGAGGAACTATATTAAAGGGTCACAGCATTAGCAAGGTTGAGAATGTCTCAGCCTAAGTGCTTGTACATGTAATTAATCACAGTTTTTGCATCCCTCATAGGGGCCACATTTCCATAGATGAACAGAGCTTCTCTCCTATCTTCAGAGAGAAAGAATAGGAGCCTCTGCTTCCTCTGCATTTGTCCTAGTGGGCCTTCAGCAGGCTAGAATGTCTCCCCTGCTGACTGGGCTTGGTGAGGGTCTCTGCAAGCTTCCAGAACACACATGTTCCTTCTTCATTTGCCTTCACGTACAAGCCCTCTCTTTGAGCGAGTCCCTGGAGCGGAAAGATGCAATAGACTTCATTCTGGTCTCAGGCTGGCATTTTCTATAGTCTAGCTTTATTGGAAATAACCCACGAGATGTCTGGATCCATTTCTCAAGGGGTTCTGGATGGTAAGGGGAGGAAGCAGATAACATGCCTCACACTCCAACACCTCACAGGTCAATGGGATGGGTCAAGTAGAACACAGATGTTGAGAGCCTAACAAAGGCTAGCGTGGCGACACGGGCCTGTCATCTTGGCATTGGGAAGCTAAGGCAGGAGGATTAGGAATCCAAGGCTAACCTATAAAATACATAAAGACTCTGCCTCAGAAAGCAACCAAGTAAATCCAATAATAGCATATGATATCACACACAGGAGAAAGTTGTTGCTTGCCATGACTGCCTTCTGCCATCCTATCTGACTGGCACACACAGCCCAGCCTGAGACTCATAATTGTCTTCCCCTTCTCTGCCCCAGTACTAAGCACACAGCCTTGAGCACGAATCGAAGAAGATTTTATTTGGGAACATCAAATGGAAGAAGTTAATACTCACTAGTCCAGCTTCCTCCTTTTTGCAAATGGTAACTTGGAGGACCAGAGACTGTCAGTGCCTGGTTGGAGATCACACAGTTCACAGAGGAGCCCCGGACTCCTGGCAGATCTTGTCACTCACACCATGTGATTTCAGAGAACAAAGGATAACAATACATTCTATAGAGGGTAAATTACAAGGCTGCCTCCAACCACGGAGCTTTGTCAAGGTAAAATGCTTCCATTTTGATAGAAGAACAAGAGAGTTCCCGAAATACTTTTCTTTCGACCTACTTTGCTATTATTCATCTCTCTCCTGCCCCCACCCTCAGAATAATTACTTCACCTTAGAAAATCCTGCTATCGTTCATCATGCTTTCTTTGGCTCTGGTTTAAAAGGAGCTCTCAGATAGAGTAGGGCTTAAGAAAAGCCTGCCCCAAGAAGACACCAGAGATGATGGGGGCCATCTGTTTCCTCTACCTATGCTCAATGACATGTTCTAGTTCACTCAAAGAGACTCCGCAGCGGAACAGGGAGGAATAAAAAGAATTCCCATATTTGTGGAGGCTTTTCCCTTGGCTTAAATGCCGTCCTATCCTTGGAATACCTTGCTGGTACCAGCTCTGGAGAGAGGTGGTGACCATATGGAGTGCGCATTCCTTCCTGCCTTGGTGGGACTTATGTTGTAAAGACAAACTTCTTCACCTTAAGAGATCCGAGAAGAGGAGAAGAAGGCAGACATAGGAGAGCGGAGGGGAAAGAAACTGGGAGACCATAGAGACCACAGACTGTCTCACTTATATCGTTCGCTTATAATTTTTTTGAAGTATACTTCCTCCACTTAGTCTGAAGGCTCACAGTCACCTTCAGTGCCTGCTCAGTCTGTGTTTTGGTTCTGCCCTCTTAGCTTCTATGTTACATATGGTGGTCATTTCAATGGGCATCTGTAATTTGTTAGGTCTGTCTCTCTTTCAGAAATATCTTTATTTTTAATAGTGATTGTCAAGGCCCTGCCATCTCCATATTATAGGCAAGTCCTTGGCTTAGGTGGATTTTAAAATACACGCTTGGGCAGGAATTTATAGGGCTTGTTGTTCTTCAACACAGGGCAACGGGCCTCCACAACTCAGTCTCTCTACTGTGCCCTGAAACAGTCTGCTTCATACAAAGGATCCAAATAAAAGCATACATTTGATCCTCAGTCAATGCCCTGTGGCAATAACAACTCAGTCTCCTTACTGTAGCAGGTTACTGTGCCTTTTCTTAGTACACCATCTCATTGGGGCCATAGAACAAAGATATGAGGTAAGGTCAGGTCATTTTTAACTTGTAACTTGCTTATACTTTCAACACTGGTTGCTTTACAGGCGGGGACACACGCATAAAAGGGAGAAAGTTGCTCAAAGTCATCTCATTTTGACAGTTAGCAAATTGATGGAAATCCCCCTCACCCCCACTCTGTCCTTGGTAACCCTGTATCAGTTCATCAGCATGCATCTCATGGAGGGTCAGCATGGGGCAGCAGAATCTCCAACACTTTGGTACTGATAACACCAAGACCTCCTTTTCTGTTCTGGTCGTCAGGAGACATTTTCTCCTTTGGCCATGGTGGGTGTTATGATGCAAATCCAGGTGACGCAAGGACTGGCAGACCTCAGAGGGTGTTGAATGCAGCCTGCCCTGTATCCGGCATAGACAGGGTCCCCTGCTTGATTCGCTGCCAACAGAATGGTATCTCAATGCTTGCTTTTCCCTTCAACCAGGCAAGACACATGGCTGTGAACTCGAGGGTGTGTGGTGTTCAGTGTTGTAATATTAGCCTTACCCTTTCTACTCAAAATCAAGGAAGGGCCAGAGGGCAATATTATTAAAAGAAAATGCTAATATCTTTGGCTTATTTTGAAAAGTATAGTCATTTCTCTCGCCCTCCTCCCCTCTCCACTCCTTTGCTCCGCTGTCATCCGTGCCTTTGTGTTTCCCCAGGTTTGGTAGCTCAGAGGTAACAAGTGCTTCTAATACATCTTACAACTGGTGGAGATAAACTTTGGTGAAAAATGGAGTTAGCCAGGGTGGGACTCATGGGGGGAGGGTGGGTGGGAAGATGTGTACATTGGCTGCCAGTTTAGACAGGATGCCCTAGTTACTACCAGTGCAAAGGAGCGAGGAAGATGTTCTGAAAGGAAAATCAATCACGCTGACAGAAAACGGAATCTTACTTAAATGTGGAGGTATGCATGATATTTTCACAAAATAAGTAGAGGAAAAGGAACATGAATACTCCAACCTTTTCTCTTGGGCACAGCAGCATTGAGTCACCTCGTGACATTCACAGTGGGCATTTTTGAAAGGAGTTGAGAATTGTGTCTGAGAAGTGAAGGGTGCATGGACACCATGTTATGCTTGGGACTTTATCCTGTGGATGTGGAGAAGATGTGTGTTTGGGGAATGACACAGGCTAGCCCCTGTGTTGGGAAGATCGTTCTAGAAACTCTGATCCTATGGTGTCAGGGATCATAACCTCACAAAAAAATCTTGTGGTTTAATGTAGGAACTAGAAGTGCCAGCTGATGAGCGGAAGAAAAAAAATCAAAGATCCCATTTTCCTCCTCGTGTCGACTCAAATAAATGGAGCTAGATAAATGTGGGGGAAAAATCGAGATAGTAGCAAAATTGCCTGGAAGCAGAATGTTTTTCCGAGTCCCTAATGAGGTGTCAGGGAACCTAACGAGATGAAGCTCCCCACCCTACACCTAGTTTTTCAGGCTGTCCTTTTTATGCAGTCATAATTAAGTTGTGAAATTGGAATTATAGCCCATCATTAAGGACGAAGGCTCACTTTGCTACATTCTTACTTTTTGGAAGAAGTAGCTGCGCAGCACCCTCATCCTTGTCTTCTCCCGCTGTGTTTCCCTTGATGTGGCCGCAGGCAATGGCGCGGCCATTTTAGATGATGATTAAGAAGGGCTGTGTGGCTTTTCTGCATTGATCTTAGTATTTAATTCCATCATTCTCAGTTAGGAATGATTAGGCGGCTGAAGTTAAAAGGCTTTGGTGCCATTGGCTATTTGCAGAAGGGAAGGGCACACAGAAGAAAGAAGCACCCTCTAGAACCAATTTCCTCAGATACGTGGGGACCACCTTGAGTCTTTTGGGGTGTCACCAAGAGAGATTTATGATTCCCCAAACTTGTGTGGAAAAAGAGACACATATTATAAGGTCCCTTAGAGGGGAATCAAATCCAGTTCAGACTTATCCAAATCTCTTTTCCTCCACTGGAAAAAAAAAAAAAGTCAACTGTTTTTAAATGTACAGGCCCCATGACAGGAGCTTCACTGAGAGCCACCTCATCAAGTGTTGGACTGTGCCTCCTGTATTCTGTGGGTACATGCCTGGGTACATTATACTTACAAAAACTCTTGGCAGGGTTGTTCATACTCAGAAAAAAATCTAAGCAGTTTACTCAAAACCACACGCAGATTCTCCCTTTCTGTATAACCATCCCATTGTGTAACCTGGGGAGCAAGTAGGGAGCTCCACAGAATAAGATGCCAGATCCCAAAACATGAGGCCAGTTCACGACATGTTGGGTATCAAGGTCAGTTATGGGGAGCTCTTCGGAAGGCAGATGTTTTCTTTCGGAAATCCCTGACATTTAGGGATGTGAGGGGAAGGCATAGAGGGAGGGAGAAATGAACAAAGATTCGCGCTGCCCAGGAAAACAGCTGACTCTGTGTCCCGTGACCCAGCAAGAGAGGTACTGTGGGGACTCCCCTGTCCTCTGGCCAGGCCTGGTTGCTGACCTCAGCCAGAGAGACTTCAAGACCAACCTTTGCTCCCACTTGGCTGGGGACATTAAGCATTTTGTTGGCTTTGTCCTCTCTGCATGTCTATTGCTGTTATCTTGTTATAAAAATGCAGACACACATCCGTGATGCTCTGTTTGAAACCTTAGGATCCTGGTGTGTTTTAGAACTGAGGAAGCCTGCATGATCTATGTATTACTTAATATGTAGCACGCACACCCCACTGGGCTCAAGGCAGTACCCCTTACTCATATACATTAATATGTACTGTTGGAAAATCTGCGATGAAAAAAGATGAATTCACTGTAAGCAGTCTTCTGTCAGTTTAGATTTCACTGCTGAAGTTAAATACACACAGCCTGATCTGCATAAAAATGTACATAGACCAGATTTGATTTTCAGAGATTTTGGGTTTCTGGAGTTGAGACGAGAGCTTGCAAATGAAGATTTGTGAAATCCTCGCTACTATTAAAATAGTGCTCACGTGTGTTGAGTGCATACTCCGTGCCAGGTACCGTACCGAGCAGATTTTCACTTCCTGCCTAAGATGTTACAAGTCCTGACGACTGTAGCATCCCTGTCCACATTTCACAGCCTTGAGGCGTGTGGTGTAAGTTCTAGCCATCGGCTGTATGTGGTTATTTATATCTAAATTAATTACCTTCATTAAAATTTATCTTTATGATTTTACTATCAAGGTTTGGATGACCTCATTAGGGCTAGGGGTTAATACTGGACATGCTTCTCAAATTAGATGGCACAGAACGGTACTGGTCTACCACCTGTATAGTTTACAACTATATACATAGCTCCTGAAGCTATACTATCCAGGTTTCTATTTTTGAAGCATGTGGCTGTTGCCATTTTCTTTTAACTCATTGCCCCTAAGTTTTCTCAGCTATAAAAATAGAATTCAAATGGTGCCTACCTCACTGACGGCTGTGAGACTTAAATGAGTTGATGAATGTGATGTGCTTAGGACAGAGGCTGCCATGTAATTACCCTTATCTGGTACGACTGTTGCTGAAGTGGGAGTCAAGACACAAAGAGAGGTTGCCTTCCATCTCACAAGGCCTGGCTCCTAACCTCTTCTCTCCTGCCTCTCTGGGTCTCCTCTGCTCTTGTTTGTGAATGAGTGAGGGAGTGAATGAATGAAGGAGGGAGTCCAGGAGTACCGACTTAGAAGCCAAGAGCAAGGACCCTCTCTCCACTCCTGCCTGGTCTCCTGGTCTTCAGAGTCTGACTCAGAGGGAGGGGCCCACAATGAGCAATGGCTAGCCTGTATTCATTCCTCAGGCCAAGACTTGACACATATGATTGACTTCTATTTTGTTCCTTTCTCTGTTCCTTTTTTTAAAAAAAAAATAAATTTACTTATTTATTTTACATCTGGGCTGCAGTTTCTTCTCCCTCCTCCCCTCTGCACTCCCTCTCCATCCACTCCTCCTCCATTTCGTATTCAGGCCTCCCATGGATATCAACAAAACAGGGCACATCAAGTGTCAGAAAGACTAAGGACCTCCCCTTATAATAAGGCTGGGCAAGGTGACCCGTTATAAGGAATAGGGTCCCAAAAGCCAGTAGGAGAGTTGGAGACAGCCTGTTCCCACTATTAGGAGTCCTACAAGAAGATCAAGCTACACAACTATAACATATATTCAGTGTGTAGGTCAGTCCCACGCAGGCTCCCTGGTTGTTGATTGAGCTTCTGTCAGCCCCTATGGGCCTGGTTAGTTGATTCTGTGGGTTTTCTTGTGGTATCCTTGACCCCTCTGGCTCCTACAATCTCTTCTCCCTGTTTCTTACTATTTATTTTTTCTTCATGATGCTCCCAATGTCATGTACTAGCAATAATTATGGAGTCATTCATTCTTAGGAAGGCAATCTTAAGTCTTTGACTTTGGGGAGTCTTTCTCACATTACCTATGTTATTTAAATGTTATCATTTAGAATTATCTTAGTACTCAGGGAAAAATCTACAAAATTGTGGTAACATAACTTCTTTGCATGCTCCAAAGCAGTGGGCAACTCTTCTGTGAGACATGGTTTTATATCTGCCAATGCTACTGTACGTCAAGGACCTTGTGTATTTCCCAGGGACTGCACATGGTTCCTGGCATGGCACGCAGTCTATCCGAGCTCTTCTCTTCCCAGCAGCTGCATGGACTGCTGAGGGAGTGTAATAGGTACCATGATAGGGGTGTTGAAATTAATTCCTCTGTTGTGAGCAACCCCTGGGGAAAGTGGTCCACAAACACAAGACTCTCTTCACTCTTAGTTGATGAAAGTTTGCCTCAGCTTTTGAGAACAGATACTTTAGGATACCTGAGTGGATGATGCTGATGAAAAGAATCTGATATTTCCTGAGGCGCAGTATGTAAGCCTGATACCAATTACACATTAGAGGTCAGTAGGATGTCATCTGCTTGGGGCTCATGAGTCACCCATTCACCCACACCAAAGTCTTGGCTGCCATCCTTTAGATGTTCTTCATCCATGTATCTTCCAACCAATCAGAAGCTGGGTCCTTTTTCACTAGAATCCCACACATCTCCTCATCTCACTGAGGGGGGTGGAAGGCCTCACCCTGAGCATTATGCTATTCAGGAAATTCCCTTGCTTCCCAATCTGTTTTAGGCCCCTGTCTCTGTGCTGCTCACGTGTTTCTCTCAGCACTCATCCGGTAATACTATAATTGCACCCTTGTATGTGTCTCTTACGGCCTGTGAGCCTAGAAGGACAGAGCCTGTGGGTCTTCCTCATTGACTTTTCCAAATACGGAAACAGGCATTCAGTCAGAATTCAACCAGCATTTTGCCCATTCCTCTGCTCATAGCTGAACTATCTCCCTGAGTGTGGATTTGTCCAGTTTTCCAAAGGCTCCAGGGGAGGGTGTTTCCCCAGCCTTTACAGACTTTCACCTTCCCATTGACTTCCAATCTGAATCACACAGCTTGTGGCAACTGCATCCAGGCAGACTGTGGAAGTATGGTGGGTTCATACGTGTGACAAAGTCCAGCGTGATGAGGCTGGAGCAACTAGAACAGCGGTTCAGTGATGAGAGCATTTGCTCTTGCAGAGGACCTGGGTTCCAGTCTCAGCTCCCATACCAGGCAGCTCAGTTCCAGGAGATCTGATCCCCTCTTCTGTCCTCTCAGGAACCTGCAAATGCATGGTACACATACAGACAATCGGACTTGCGTGCTCATGCACACACACACGCACACACGCACACATGCACATATGCACACATACACACATGAACACATAACCAAAGTTTAGAACAAAGAAAAGTATACTAAAGGTATTTCATAATCCTCTCATCCATGGTACACATACAGACAATCGGACTTGCGTGCTCATGCACACACACACACACACACACGTGCACACACACACATACACACACACACATGAACACGTAACCAAAGTTTAGAACAAAGAAAAGTATACTAAAAGTATTTCATAATCCTCTCATCTAAAGTTTTCCCAATTGTGTTCCAAGGAAATATCATGTGCCTTGAGCGATTGAAAGTGGCTTTTAGAGAAAACAAAGACCTCTCATGATATAAACACACACACACACACACACACACACACACACACACACACACACTACTCTCTAACCAACACTGCCAGGCAATGTTGTTATGCAAAACTCATTCATTGGCAGAGACACTAATGTACCTTGAATGTAGCTTTTTCTAAGTTTACTTGGCTCTGGGGACTTTTTTTTCCCCCTCACAGATCTTCTTGTCCTGAACCATGTTTCTTGGGACAACGATTAATGGCTAGAAGTATCTCTGAGGTCCTTCTTATTTTATTCATTTCAAGATGCGGCCAACAAAGTGACTTGTCCAAGATCACACAGCTGGGCCGAAGCAGAGTCTCGCAGCAAATTTAAACCAAGATACCATGCTTCTTCCACCCTAGGGTGCCATGTGCATTTGTAGAGAAGAATGTTCTATTGTGTTGGTATGGGCCTGACTACAAATAACTAGACTCCTGGCCTGCTGCAGGAGCTTTGCCCCCCACACAACCCTCCCTGAAGGGCCCTAACTCAGAAATAGTGATGCACCATTCCCTGGCCAAGACGTCAGGCTAATAAATTCTTACCCTAATGAACAACAGAGACCTGTAAAAACTGCACGCAGTGAGAAAGGCAACAGCCCCTGTGGCCCGAGGGGTTGAGGGACTACTGAAATATGTTTGTGAACTCAACTCCTCAACACCCTCCTAAATAATAATGGGCTATAATCAGGTGATAATTAACACTGAATCTAGACTCAGCAGGAACAGAGCAAAGAGATTTCACATTTTGGGTAGCAGAGATGCATCTTGAACCCACGGGGGACTCTGTCTATGGCTGTAAAGCTCACAGTGCATCTGCCTTCTGGCTGCAAGGCAAGGGGAGTGTATTTAAGGATTAGGCTTTAATCCCAATTTTCCCATTTTGTCACTGGGCAACTCTGGGATTTGCATGACTTCTCTGGCTTTAATTTCTTACCTCTCTAAGATGGAACCAGTGAATCCATGCAGGGCTCATGCTACAAATAAATCACACAGTATCTGTCAGGAGCCTAGCATGCCAAGCTTAAATCAATGTGTTTCAGAGAAAGCTATTGAGATTGTGCATGCAGCCTCTCTCTTCAAAGCACTGGGTCACTCTGGCAACAATTGCATGGGGTGGGCTTGCTCCTGTAGCTACTTATGTGTTGGGTAAATAGCTCATCCTTGCTGAGTATGTTCTGTTGTCCTCCCTTCTATCTTCCAAGTCTCCTGTGGATGCAGCCAAGGTGAACATGGGAACATGGTGCTGTTGTTGTTGTTGTTTTTTATCATGGAGGTTGAGTTTGGAGAGGTATGACCCATAAACTAGACCAGAATCATTACACTGATGATTTTATCTCATTCACCGAGCTCTAGCTACTAAGACCCTGAAAGCTTTGTGACTCTTAACCTACCTGAACCCAGATTGCTCAGTTCTCTGATCATTACACAGCTAACCTGTGCAATCTCAAGTCGATGGCTATGGCTCACAAAGGGAGCTCCTTAGCAGCTGCCGGCAGAGGCATTCTGCCCATGCCGTGCTGGCCTCACACTGCGTCCCCCTGCCACCCGACTACTCAGAGCACAGGTGTTAGCTTCTCACTGTGCAGACCCCATTCCATTATTTCCTTCTTAATGTGCTGTCTCCCCTTTTCCATGATAATTCTAGATCAAGCGTACCTAGTGTGTTCCATAGTTAAAAGAGATGCTGGGTAACTGAGTGTCAAGACCCTAAAAGGTCAATCTCTGTCATCTTCCTTCAGGGTGTGTTAGGACCCTCCACTTGGCATCTCAGATCCAGTTCTTCAGTCTGACCCCTGCCAGGGCTGCCTTTGAAGCCCCAGGTGTCTTCCTCAGGCTGCTCTCTGCTTCTCTAGCTTAGGTACCTGTATCACACCTTTCTCTGAAATACTCTCTCAGCTTTATTCCCCGTGCATGTCAGTCTCCCTCCCAGCTAAATGTCATATGCATGCTTGTCACTGGGGTATTTTATGCTATTTGGGGCATTTGTATGCCATTAAGCATAAGGCGGCTCAGGTTAATTGAAATAGTTATTTTTGGAGTGGAAATTATTTTTTTCTAATTAAAGCTGTTCCCCGGAATAAAAAATGTCATATGCTTTGTAGTTCACAGCTGCGGTTCTGAAATTTACTGTACATTACCACCAGTGGATCTTAAATCCTGGTTCCTGGGTACCACCTTAACCCATGCAAGCTTAGCACGGCACCAGCGAGGCCTGGGCATCTTCATTTTTAAGCCAGGGAGCAGATCTGTGCTTGCATTATTAAGCTGTTTTCATTCTTGAATGCAAAATAGTGTATTTAAACTTTTATCCAAAGCTAGGTAAGCGAGAACATTGTGACTCGTACTAGTTTTGTTCAAGACCTAACATTCAGTGGCCCAGCTAGTGCTGGTTCAAGCAGGCGTTGAGAAATCCCAACCCAAAGGGCGGTGTCCCTTGATTCTGCATTTCTACAGTGCATTTCTGCAATGCATCCCCATTCTCATCTCACCTGAGACATTAGCAGCTGATCTTTAACTTCATTCTCTCCTGCTTGTGTTTACCCTCAACGGAGCAGAGATGCTTGACTAAAATCCAAATCTGATGCTATTTCCTTCAGCTGAAAAAAAGAAAATCCCCCCGTGATTCCTCAGAGCTCTCAGACCGAAGATCTGACTTCTCCCATATGCCCTGCGCGGTGTGGTTTCTGCCTAATGCGTTTCTCTCTACCTCATATCTCGCTCTTGCTTACCCATCTACTGCGAGTCCTCCAAAGCTTCCCACCTACTTTCCTCCAAGATATTCACTATCTGATACCCCAGCTCCTCTTTGTCCATGGCCACAGACTTTTCAGCTTTCTTCTTAACTGTCATTCCTCTGTGAACTGCCTCCCACTCCCCACTTCTTAAATACTGGTAGACCTTTGTTTTACACACTGTCTCTTCATCCTGTATTTACACTGTTATATAACTCTCTCAAGATACTAAATGTATCTGGTGCTCTTTTGAGGTCTCCCAACTAGGAATTCAGTTTGGGGTAGCAGGGACATAATCTTCGTGGCTCAGAGGAATGCCTAACACATGATTCAGGCAGGGGCTAAATACAGGGAAGGAAATGGGGAGGGAACATTTATGAAGAATTTGAAGCCTTAATGGAGTTCTACAGAGAAAAGCATGAGTTGGAATTACAGGCTTGCTTCATGGCCGGCTCTTCTTCCAGAAGATCTCCAGGACCTACAAGGAGGAGCCCTTGATTAGAATCCTAACTCCACAGTTATCATGTTGTCCCTATCACTGACTGTCACTGGGATGATGGGCAAATCACTTCATTTTCCTGGAAACGTGGTATTCTGCCTTGGAAATGGAGAGAGTAATAAATACTCAGAATAGCTGGTGCGGAGATAAAATGAGACAAGGTTACTTTTGAAGTGCTTTTTGTACGTTGCTAAGCTGGCGTCTTAGCTAGACTGTGATTCATCTTTGCTTCTCCAGGGAGTCCACTGCTAAATGAAGTTTTATTAAGTGAACAGAAAAGATGTAACAAGAATACGCAGAGAGTGGATGGCTAAGGAGGTTATTTGGGTTCTGCATTAGCTTTATCAGCAAAGACAGAGCCGTGTGCTGGACGAGCCATGTCTTTGGACATTGCTCTCTTTCTTAATGGCAGGTTTGCATGGCTGATGAGAGGCTTGTTCAGGACTGGGTCTCAAGTCTTTCCACTGTCGCTCTGGTGCTTCTCCATCAGTGTCTCCTCCTGCTGTCCTTCCTTCCCCATCAGCCGAGTTTCTAGGATGAAATGGTTCCTGCATACACACAAGCAGAGTGTGCGCCAGAGAGCCAAGACAGCTTGCGTGAAGACGAACAGTAAAGAATCCCAGCAAAGCAGGTTCTACTAGGGAGTGTAGATGTAGATTCCCAGACATGTTCTTGCTTAGAACTGAGCAAGGCCTTTTGAAATGCCCTGGATTATTCTTCGGTCCACCGGCCATTTGGAATGAGCATGGCTCACCACTCAACCCAGGACTGACTATTCCACGGCCTTAAAACTCTGCCTTTTCTGGCAGGCATATTATCCAGGGCTCCGCCTCATGAAGGAATGTCAACGCACAAAATTTATGGAGTTCTCTGAGTTTCTGTGGTCACAAATCACAAGACTTTATCAAACAGAAAGGGAGGTTTGCCTTGGAGGGTGAGAACACTCTTTTCAGACATCGCGATGGGAATACAAACAGGCCAACTCAATTTCTTTTGGGGTCATGGTGTGTGGCTTTATTGGATGTATAGCACTCCCTTTTGAAAGTCCATAAGATATTTCCACTTCAGAGAATAATTGCCACGTCCCATTCAACACCAAGAAATGCGTAATTATTATATCACTTGGTGGTTATTTATCACAGTTTGAATGGAAATAAATTGCTTCAGAGTGAAATCATGTTACGTGGGTACCTGTCTGCCCTATTAATCTTTCATTTAATTTTCTTTATTTTAATGTGCATACAAATGTTGCGACCTGTCTCATCTGTCTCCCTCATAATTCCCTCCAATCGATTTAAATATGTTAAGAGAAATTAAATAAATGGGTTAAAGGAAGGCTGAGGAGCTGGAGAATGAGGTCTAGCTGAGAAGGGTAATTTAGTTCTGAACTGGCTCTGTCACTTTTCTTCAGCTGGAGTGGCTCATCGATATTCCTGCTTAGGCTGGCTACATCTGGTACCAGTCGTGGCTGCCATATCTTTGTGGGTCTAGTGCTATCAATGGTGCCCAATGGCTTCATTCCAGCTCATAAAGTACACAGAATAGTACTGTTTTCCTTTCACACTGGACGCTGAAAATCTCTCTTCCCTCATCTTCCCTGTTTTGGCTCTATCCTTCTAACATCTAAATGAAAAGACTTGTCAAATTCAGTGTTAGGAAAGCCCAGTGAGGTCTCTGTGCTGGGTACTAAAGATTTGGTGGGTTTTACCCTCTAGCATCCCCTCACTTTCCCTTCCTGTGCCCAGCCCAGCTCTACATGCTCATGATAGAACAAGGGTGGTTTCCCAGTAGCACAATGCAAGTTGGACTCCAGCCTTTGTGGGTATTTATTTACGCTTTGCATTTTTGAGATGAGCTTTACTAGTCTCCTAATCATGTGCCAGGTATTATACATGTCTTGATTGATAGCCTGCTTCACATACATGCTCTCTCTATTCTACCAGACTCCGAGTGGCTGTGGTACCTGTGGACGTGTTAGACTGGCCTTTACCCGCTGACCACTATTGTTTGCCTATTGTTCATAGCCAGAGTTAGTGTGGTACTTCTGGGGACATCTGCAAATGTAAGGGGTAATTTTGGTTATTGTCACCGAGGATGGTGAATACCCTGTATCAAGCAGGACAATGGCAAATTGTCCTTCCCTTAATGACAAGGGAGACGGTTCAAGACATTCAACGAGACCCTCTGCAAGGAACTACTTTTTTTGACAATTTTTGTATTTTCTCAGGTTCAAGGTACTTCAAATGATGTTATACACTTTAGTGGAAATGCTGGTTTCCGAAAATGTGAAAATGATTGAATAAAAGGATGTGAATGATGCTTACCAGCAGACTTTTCAGTAAAGTTTTTACTGATTTGTTTATATTTTAATTCATTAAAGAAGACAAGTCTCTAAAAACTTGGGCGGTTTTCTATTACTCATCATTATTTAAAAATACAAATACTTTTCTGCAAATAAAAATACATATTTTTAATTAGCATCTCTTTATTTTTCTGGAAAAATCTTAAAAATAGTCTAACAGTCTCATTTAAACTCTTGGAATTTGATCATCTCTCCATTAAAAAATATGAAGCCATAGAACAGCCTTATTCGGCATAGATATAATTCCACCAACAATCAATGGGTATAACTATTTCCCCAAGAGCTCATAGTCCTCCATCCCCGTAGACTATGTTATTCTGAAATCTGGTGCTCTTGGTAAACTAGCCTGAGCATACCATATTCATTTTTCTTTTCCTTCCTATTTCTGTCTTTCTACCTGTTCATCAAATCACTAACTCCTCATTTGTACTCAAGAGGAGAAGGCCACCTATACCCACTGAGGAAGGCAAGGCAAAGCAGAGTCAAAAGTGAGGGCCTTGTAGACCTATCTATGCCTATATCTGAATCCATACTTCATCCCTAACTGTTTTTCAGTCTTGGAGAAGTAACTGAACCTGTCTTTGCTTAAATGTTCTCATTAAATAATCCAATATGTGGAAAGGGCTCAGAGGAGTGTAGGTCAGGGTCAGCATCGTCAGGACATCTGCTTTTACCATAGTGAAGAGCCTATCTGGGCATCATGAGGATGCTGGGATGATCCTTAGGAGTCACATGGGCAAGGGGCATTTAAGTCATGCTGCAGACTTCACAAGCATGTAGGAATCCACTCTAGCAACTGTGCTTTCCCCAGGTGAGGCCTGACAAACGAAGCTTTATATCCTCAACTCCTCTTTGCCATACTTCTATCACTAACGCAGTGTTCAATTCATTGACCTGAATGTCCACTAGATGTATTAAGATAGTAACTTACACAAGATGGAAGTGACTTGCCTTAGTCCTGTGCCAGGTTTGTTATAGGTTGGCATTACAGACAAATTCCAACATATTTGTTAATGCTTAAGGAGTTCTAGGCATTTTCTTGGGCCATAAGTTCTAAACATTGTTGAAGGACTTTGGTGGTTATTTAACTTAAACAGGGTACTTCATCCATCCTTCAGCCTGTTCCACATTAATCTTCCTTAGGTAACCCAAGACTGTCCTCATTTTCAGGTCTGAACTGCTTACCTCATTTTGTCAGAATGCTTCTTCCCATATAATTGATGATGTCTTTAGCAGCTGACCCCGAAGACTGATTTTCCCTTTGCAGCCCCACACAGACCTGATACTCGTTATTGCTTCTTCTATGCCTATCTCTCATCCCCCTTTTGGCCTTCAGTTCCTCTTCTCTCTTTGATGTGATTGCTTTGGATTTCTTTTGCCAAGACCTTTACCCTACGTGTGTAGAAGCTGAGATTCTTTTCTGAAAGGACAGGACCCACACTAACTCCATCCATCCACTCAAAAACTATATTTCAATGGTGACATCCAATAATGAAAATAAGTTAACATATAGTACGTGCTTACAAACACTGCAGAGATGGTAACTAATTTGGCAGGCCCTCCAGAAGTTAAGCAGGGTCATATATGGTCCACCTGTTCTACTTCTGGGTAGGTACCAGAAAGTTGAAAGCATGACCTCTTAAGATACTCCCACACTCCACACATACGTTCATAGCAATGCTATTCCCAGTGGCTAATGTTTTCTTGAGCTTCTTGTGGTATCCTCCACAGATGGCTTTGTTGGCTTATGCTAAAGGGAAGAAGTACAGGAGGAGAAGGCAGGTGAATAGTGAGGTATGGAATGAAGGCCGCCACCTCGACTTACCACTGCCTGGCTAGGTATCCCCTCTGCCTCTCTGGCCCTTTCAATTCTTTAACTGTAAAGAGTGATAGGAGGCCTCAATTGTTTTGTTGTACAGAACTGATTAAATTATAATAAATGATGAAGCAAAAGTCCAGTAAGTGCTTCATTTTCTTCCTAACAGGAAAAGAGTCCCTGGTATAACTAATATGAAAATGCTTTTTAATGTCCTTGGAGGAAACAAGGAAAGAACCAGGGTCAGGCATCGAGGGCCAGGAGGGCTCACAAACAGGCTCCAGGCTGGTTAGGCATCACATGGTTTCTCTGTCTTCCATCTGCTTTCCAGAAAGCAACACAGAGATGGTAGCAGCCTCCAGTGCCCTCCCCTGTGTCTGGGGAGCTGGGACAGTGGAGGTGAGGACATTGTATCCATCTTCAGCCTTGTCTGATGCCAGCCTCACTCTGGCACTGTGCTTTGCCTTGCATGCTTCATGCCTCGAGTTGCTTATTCATCCTTTCTCTTCTGCTCAGGAACTTATCTCTAGCTCAACTGAGTTAGCATCTTTCTTCCCTTTGGAGTTCATAGTTCTCAGGTATAGTCGTTGTTATGTTTTTTGTTGTGGCAGAAATGTCTGATACAATCTAAGAAAGGAATGGTGTCTTCTACTCACAGCTTGAGAGTATAGTCTGTCATGTGAGATGGGTACCTCAACGAAAGAGCACGACTCACCATGGAAGAAAGGAGGTAGCTGAGCGTGGGTCCAGTCAGGTATCAGAGATGAATACGGATGCTCATCTGGAATCCTCTGCTTTCACTTACCATATGGTTGAGAACTCCAGCCCGTGGGATGGTACCTCCTGGTCGTCCAGTAGCTATCCCAAAAGAGAAAATGACACCCATCTTCTAGCAGCCATTCTTTCAGGAAAACATGGGCTCTCATAGGCATGTCCTCTGTCTGTGATGAAGTTGGAGGCCCCAATCTTGCTCCAGTGTCCATAGCTTCTGTGAACTCATGGTTGCAATGGCAATGACATACCTATAGAACAGCATTTTATGACACTCTTCCCCATTCTTCCTCTTTTCTCTTTTGTGATGGTCCCTGTACCTGTGGAGTAGTTGTTGGCGGTAATGTTTGTGTCCTGCTTAATCTGTGTGCTCATCAGTCACTTGTTTGAAGCACTTTAACCAGGGATGAGTCTCTCCGTGAACCATCAACCTCTGCAGAAAGAAACTCTTCTGTCCCTGGTCTATGGGTAAAGTATAAATATTTAGAAGTCGGTTTGATAACATGTTCATTTAGGAGACTCATGGTAATATATTCCCCACTTGGGCCCATGTCCTTCCCAGTCATAGGCTTTTGGGCAGGCTCACCTCAAATTCAATCACAAAGCAGTTGGTCGTCCTCAAAATAATTGTGTCACTGTTACATCCGTGGGCATACCTTACACGTGGTTTATATTGTCACAAACATGGTCTATAGTTGGGTGGGAGCTCAGATGAGCGTTTTCTTCCTGCAGCATGGATAGCACCGGCCAACACTGAGAATGCTAGCGAGCATGAAAGACACCGCTGTGCTCTGTAGCTAAAGTGTGTGTTGTCTCCAGCAACAGTCTTGCTGTCTAGTTCAGGTAAATAACCAAGAGTGACAGCAATAGCCCGCATTCTCTCTAGGGCCTCTGCAGCCCCTCTGGTCAACAATTCACAGGGAAATGTCCTCCACTCGCTACTCAAGCTCTTGATTCTAGGTGATCTATGGTTTTCTTACTCATTAAATTAAAACATTGATAAAGTTTAGCTGTCTTAATGAGCGTTTTTAGGTTTGTTTTGAAACGGGGTCTTGCTCTATATCCCAGGATAGCATGGAATGTGCTGTGTAGCCCAGGCTAGCTTCAAACTCATAGCACTCATCCTGTCTTAACCTAAGTACAGAGATTATAAACATGAATGATCATTCATGGTTTAATGATTACTTTAAAAATGATTTTTTTATCATTTTATTTTGTATTTATGAGAGTTTTGTCTACATGCATGTCTGTGTACTGTGTATGATTCTGGTGTCTGGTGAGGCCAGAAGAGAATGCTGAATCTCCTGGAACTGGAATTATAAGCAGTTGTATGTCGTGCCCGTCTCAACCAGCAAGGAAGACACAACACCGGAGCTCTTCTTGCAAGCAGTTTATTCAGGACCTTGTTCACAGCAATCTTTCTCCTTCTCTTTCTCTTTCTCTTTCTCTTTCTCTTTCTCTTTCTCTTTCTCTTTCTCTTTCTCTTTCTTTTTCTCCTTCTCTTTCTCTTTCTCCTCCTTCTCTTTCTCTTTCTCTTTCTCTTTCTCCTTCTCTTTCTCTTTCTCTCTCCCTCTCTCCGGGCAAACCTCTCCCAGCCCTTAAAAAGGCACAGGCCGCCAACCCTGATTGCCAGGTGGGCACTGCCCATAGGTCCACACATACGCAAGCAGCTGACAATCATTGTGTGATAATAGCATGAATCAGGCCTTAGCCATAGGAGTTGATTATCACAGAGCACTCGCTTTCGGGATCGCGGAGGGCGGAAGCCAGCACCATCAGGTGCGGCTCCACGCAGCTCTCTACACATCGCCATCAGGTGCGGCTCCACGCAGCTCTCTACATTGCCATCAGGTGCGGCTCCACGCAGCTCTCTACACATCACCATCAGGTGCGGCTCCACGCAGCTCTCTACACATCACCATCAGGTGCGGCTCCACGCAGCTCTCTACATCGCCATCAGGTGCGGCTCCACGCAGCTCTCTACACATCACCATCAGGTGCGGCTCCACGCAGCTCTCTATGCATCGCCATCAGGTGCGGCTCCACGCAGCTCTCTACAGTTGTAAGCTGCTATGTGGGTGCTGGGAATTGAACCTGGTTCTTTGAAAGAAGAACCAATGCTTTTAAGTGCCGAGCCATCTCTCCACCCTCTTAATAAGTACTCTTGTCTGGTATCTAATGACCTCATTCATAGGTAGGTGAACAAGCAGACATATACTCGTGAGCATCATATCATAACTGTCACAAAGCAAATGCATTGAAACTCACCTTTCTTAATTAATAAAGTTCATAAAGCCATTACTTAGGATTGATTTACACTTACCTTACAATTAAAGTAGTCTTGATGATCTGGTTTCTTGGTTTGAAAGACATTATAAATTGGTAGGAATAATGACCTAAAAGTAAGGTATGGAAAAGGGAAACACAGAGCCGGAACCAGAGCTTGAATGCATGCAAATCTTTGTATCTTAAAACCCTGATAGTTTGGGGTCACTTCCCTTAAGGGAAATGGTACTTAAAATCTCCTTGATATTCTCATTGCTTTAAAAAGTAATGTATGACTTTTCCAGGAAAGGCTATTTCTATCCATCCACGAGATAGAGAAGGCAATGAAACACCAAAGAAAGAATGCCATCCAAATGTAGCTTGCTAAGCCAATGAGTGTATTGGTTTTAATTACAGCAACATGGGCGAAGGGCTATTTATTGGAGAATTAGAAACTCAGGCAGGTACGTGATCAAAGTCCTCTGTCTATGGTGGAGTTCTCAATGCAACAAATAGGGCATCTCTACAACAAAAGGCCCACCTTGGAGGCTCTTCTGTGTTTTGTCTTACTTTGCCTCTCTCTCGTCAGCTAACAAATACATAGGAAATGTCACCCACTATTTAAACCTTCACTGGACACACACTATCTGGCCATCAGGGACTTATACACTGTTAGGAAATCTTTCCCTACATAAATGTAGCTGCTAAATTATTAATGCATTTTAGGCATTTTTAGATATGATAATTGGTAGCTCCGGGCTCAACTTCTATGTATGTGCTGAGGATACAGAGGACTTTAATACTTTTTCTTGTGACCCAGATTCACAGCAATGTGAGTTCAGGGCAGGAAACTTAAAATTATCAATCAGGAATTCTTCACTAATTGCTTATCATATGCCTAACACCACTATGGGGTCTGAGGGGGAGAGGGAAAAGAAGAAAGAGTGGAATTCTGGTCCTCAACCCTGGCTCTTTTGTGACCCATAAAGACTTAGCTAACTTCTGTGTCTCCTCTGAAAACTGGGGTGTCTTAGTGAGTGACAGCTACTTCTTCAGAGGCATGTGAGCAGTAAAGAAAGCATCTACTAAGGACGTGGACTATGTCTTGGGACATAGAAAATACCAAGTACAATAACTTGGAATTTTCTCCATGGAAACTGTTCAGTTGCAAATTATCCTGATTTATTTACTTTTGTTTTTAATTGTGTGATTATGTATGTGTGTGTATGAGGTTATACACATGAGTTCAGTGCCCATGGAAGCCAGAGGAGGGTGTCAGAAGTCCTGAAGCTTGAGTTACAGGTGCTTGTGGGTCACCTGACATGGGTTCTAGCAACCAGACTCAGGTCTCCATCAAGAGCAGTGTGTTCCTAACTACTGAGCCATTCCTGCAGCCCCTCAAGTGATAGAATTTGAGAATCAAAAGCCACTAAAGCCAACCATATTCTAAGACGATTTACAGCCTAGAACAGGGATCATCAAACTCCAGCCTTGGAGCCAAATCCCCAGTGCCTGTTTTTCTGCAAAACTCCCCTTGGTGGTACTGAACAGCTGCATAAGCGATGCCATGGCTTGCCAAACCTAAAATACTTTCCCTAAGGCCCGTTATAGGAAAAGTTTGCCAACTTAGAGCCTAGAGACTTGCCGCAAGTATGAAGAGCAACGTCATCTGGAAGCGGGCATGGAGAGCAGGAATCCCAATCCTGTCATAGCCGTGCAGAATCTGGATTGGAATTTAATGCAATCACGAGGTTCTTTGATGCATAATAAAGTCTGTTAAGCACTGCTGTAGCTGATATTAAAGGCATTCAGACAACTCACTGATCCGGTGAGCAGTGTTCTAACACTGTAGAGGGCTGTTTCTCGAATGTGTGGTGTCAGAACCCCACCGCGGTACTTTCTATCCAATACTCTTTTGGCCCTAAAATGATGGCTTAGAAGAGGATCCTACTTTTAGCCTTAGCTGAAGAAACCAGCTCTCAAGAGGCTAGATGATTTTTCGCAACAGCTTTCGGATAACCCATGGCTAGCAGGAGTCTGATTCTTGATCTACCAGCTGCCATCCATTTGCTTGTCATTCCCACGCTCTGCTTCCTAAAAATCAAAACAGAGGATGGAGCAAGGAGACATTTCACAAAGAAATCTTGAAGAATTGGCTTAGTGCCTCTGTCTGTCAGACTCCATCACAAAAACAAAATCAACTAAAAGAATGGAAAACGGCAAATTGAATTTCAAGAATTGGTTACACAGGGATGGAAAATCCACAAAGCTATCAGGAGATTGGGAGGCATCCAGGACATGGTGACAGCAGGAAGCTACTGCCATCCTACGGCGGGAGGGAGAAAGTGATGGAACCAGGTGATTGTAGCCCCATGTGGTCTGGGGGATGCTCCTCCAGCACAGGTAGACCTCTCCAGAAGATGATCTAACCACTGAAACATAAGAGCTTGATGGAATCACCCATGGTAGAAAAAAAGGAATCAGGAAAGCCCCTGCCCCAACTAGCACAGCCTCTGGTCCCTCCTCTCCAGTAGATGGAAACAAGCTAACTGGAATCATGGACACAGAGTCAAGCTTCTGCCATATATAGCAGGCCAAGCACAAACAGTATACCAGAAGCATATCAGCCAGGGGAGGGCTCATAAATGTAACCTCTGTGTGCTGGAAAAGTCTGAGAAACCACTATGTGAAGGTGGCCTTTCCAGTCTATTGAAATAGTTTCATGTCCCAGTTGGTACCCATGGATTGCTATTGTCTCTACAATTCTTTCTTCTTTTTGTTCCTCGGTGCACCCTTTATTTAACGGTCATATTCTTCTGCCCCTAGGTTTCCTTGACTGCATCAGCCTTTAGATTACACTCCCCATGCCTCCCTGTTCAGCTCCTAGCTCGAGTTTCACTAACATTCTTGTGCCTTGGAGATGACACAAGACTGTGAAATGGGGTCCTCAGTGACAAGTAGGGGCAGAGAAGGGTGGTTTGGAACTCTCAGACAGAGCGATCCCATACAGTGAAGGACAATTTGAAGCCTGTGGGGATGGGAGAAGGCAACAGCACAAAATATTTAGACTATTCTTGTGGGAAATCATTGATATATTTAAATAGAGATGATATATGATTGTATCTGTCTTATATGTACTTTATTCTGGCTACAGGATGGTGCTGTACTGGACTAGGGAGTCCTATTAGAAACCTGTGGCGATAATCCATGTGAGGTATAACAGCTGGCTGGTGTAAGGAATGCCAGGGCTGGAGAAGGGTCATTGACAGAAATGGTTGCTACTCTGTTCTGTTCTCCAGTTTTCTTAGCAACAGAAATTCAGTTTTATTTGAAGGCATGTATTCCAACAAAGGGCTTTGCTCAAGTCAGTTATTCCAGTGTAATTTAATCATACCCATCCTTTTCCCTCCATGACTTTCTTAAACTTGGAAAGCAATATGATAAGATTCTGACTAGTGGAAGGAACAGGAATCCATTAGGGCTGGTGGCAGTGGGCTCTAAGGGAGACATCTCCTACTACACAATGAAATCATTTCCAATTGAGACTGAGGGACGAGACCAACACAGACATCTTGGTAGCCATCTTGGGTGGCTGAGGGGATTGATAAAGAAGCATTTGACTTCAATGTTCCATTGTACCCTCTTAGTTACCCATTCTGGAAAACTGTAACGTGAGCCCACACACATAAATCTTAAGCTGTTTTCCTCATAGATATGGATTATCAGCAGATCATAGGACTTAGTAGCTTATCTTACTGAGTGGGGCATGTGGCCTGACAGTCATTGGGCCATTCCATAGAGCAGGTTGCAATTATTAAGATGGAAACCCCATACATGTCCATTAGTCTTGGCTGAATGGTGTGGATGAGAACATACATGTTTAGAAGCAACCAGAATTTTGTTGATATGAAGTATATGGGTGGGTGCTATGGTAAACTGAGTCTGCGGTCTGGTTATCCCTGCTAATGACGTCCAAGTGGGTGGGACTGAGGTCTGTCACCTGCCATCTTAGTGACATGTTGCTTCCTATTTGGGAATTTTGGTGGTTAGTCATATGGGATAATGTTCTCTGTTTCATAGAGACATCAGAGGAGACAAAGTGTAATGACCACACACACTCAGCAGAACTCTCCCCACCTACTGGGCTACACAGAGAGTCTGGGTGGTGGTGTGCTAAGATTTCCTGCTGAACAGCAACTGAGAAGGACCTTGGACTGGTTAGGAAGGACCCCAGAGACTATCCATCCTAACGCCTGGGTTTGGACATGCACCTCAGCCTGTGGCTATCGGCATTTCAAAGGTTCTGAATCTTTCTGAAGGCAATGGTTTTGAAAGCATAAATGAATAAGCCTAATAAAAACATCGTGACTTTGGTAAAGGGGAGAGAAGGCAGGAGGACTGGGAATGGCCTTCTATCTTTTGCCCCCTTTACCCCGCTGAGGAGTTGGAGGGTAGGAAAGAATCTACAGAACTTGGGAGAGCAGCTTGGAAACAGCTGATCCAGACAGGAAGGACCAACAACAGTGTCTGTGGAGAGGGTGTGACCAGGCCTGAACTACCCAGGAGAAACACCTCTGGAGGAACAGGGGACTAGCAAGTGTTACATTAAATGTATCTAGCACACTCAAGTAAATGAGTAATTCAAGTCTTTCTCTATGCATCTCTTCAATCCTGCTACTGTTACTTCAGGAAAGGCTCCTTTCTCTGTGCCCCCTGCCAGAGAAACTGTTAGTTCTCCTTAGTCTCTCTACTTGTCTGGCTCTGGCCTGATGTGTGAGGCCCTCTGTGTGCTCAGCCCGGAGATTGGCAGTTGACTGTGTTCTCCCCGAAAATGGGCACCAACTCTGCAGATGTAGAACTGTGAATGGGAGCCTGAGGGGTGAAGAACAGACTGAAGACTTCCACCGCTCCCCATCCGAATTCCAGGGTTAAAGACAGGAGAGGAGGAGATGTGGGAGAGGGAATCCAAACTGGAAAAACCATCCTTAACTCCAGTGGGTGCAGCTGGGTGGAATATGAGAGGGACTGGTTGCTTATGAGATCTGAAAGATTTAATAGTGTGTCTAGGTTCATTCCCAGGGGACTTCTGTCTGGTCTCTCTCAATCAACCTTCTCACCTCTCTCTTCCTGCCTGTCACCATGCCACCCTGCCAGCTTAATGACTTGCAGCTACCTCTCGGAAAACCTGCCGTCTGAGCGAAACCCTCCCACCTTGACTGTTTTCTTCATTCCCAGGGCTCCATCAAATGGGGTTTTCCTGACCCTGCTTGGCATTTTACCCACACAACCTCAGCATGTTGTTCCACATCAGCCCGGGCACCTCTTCCCCTCCCTTGCCTCTCCCACGCTGGTTCCTGGTGTCCAAGATCAAAGGGAAATATTGTTCAAACTGCAGATGAAGAAACAAGGCTGGCTGCCTTTGATGTTGGGCCATGGAGGTGGGATTGGGTGTCCCCCTGCCTGGCTTTTGCTGCAGATGCAATTTGCAGCTGTGATGTTCAGTCCAGGTAATTGTTTCTCACGTCCAAACACAGCTAGTATTTTTTATTTCAGTGTAAATTTTCATTTGGCTAAATAAACAGTTCCTGTCTGCCCCCAGAAGACAGGGGTCCTGGCACACTGGGTACTGGCATTTTCATGAAAACAGAGCCCAGGTAATCAGGAAGGGCCTAACAAGAGGCCATTATGTAGAGTGCGCCCTTCTTTAACTTTCCCTTTTATTGGAATGGTGTAATTTCAGTTTCATAAATACTAAGAGGTTTACCGCTGGGCACGGGGGCTATCCATCTCATTCACCTCGGAAATTAAGGCAGCCTTTCCCTGCAATGTTTCTCTTTGTCTCTAATCTCACTTTAGCTGCCTTTAGGAACTGAGCCAAGATGTAAAGAATTCAGACCATTTTATTTTTTTACAAGGTCAGATTGCTCATGATTCCCTAATAGAGAGCATTGAAAACCTTTTTATGGAGGGGCAATCTTTCCTCTCATATATCTCTCCTTCCAGAAACTCTTACCGTCAAAGACATTAACACAAAACCTTAATCTTCATTCAGGATAATAATAGTTGTGGTAATAGTACCCGTGGCAGGAAATGTCGTGCATCTGTAAACATGTTACCCGGCCTGGGCTCCGCATGCACATCGTCCATTTAACCCTTGCCGTGGCTCTGCAAGGATGCTGCCAGAGCTCTGGTTTACAGATCAGAGTACCAAGGCCCAGGGAAAGCAGCAAATGGATTGTCCGGTGGAAGAAGGAGTTGGGTGAGATCCCTTGCTTCTCTGCTGAACACTTGGACGTGCTCTTCCTCAGATATAGTGAAGAGAGGTGGTGTGGGTTTTCACAAGGGCCTTAATTGTGACCAAATCAAGAATGGGGGGTAGCAGCTGGGTAGCAAAGTAGGGGGTTGAGGCCCCATCTTTCTGAGCTGTGGCTTATGAAGATCTTAAATGTCAAATTATTACCATGCCTTTCCCCTCTCTATCATGTCGTCTCCACTACCTTGGCCTGTAGTAGTATGAGCGGCGGGGCTGCGTCCCCAACACCCCAGCTGCCTGCTCGGCTAGCTTATGCCCCGAAATAACAACACACAAACTGTATTCATTTAATCACTGCCTGGCCCTTTAGCTCTAGCCCTTACTGGCTAATTCTGATATCCCGATCAACCCATCTCTAATAATCTGTAAGCACCGGTCTTACCGGGAAGATTCTAGCCTATGTCCATCCTGAGTCAGAGCTTCATCACGTCTGTCTGCCTGGGAGAGCAGAGCATGGCGTCTCTGTCTGAGGCGTCTGCTCCCGACAGGAGAGCTGTCGAGTCTGAGCTCACTTCTTCTTCCTCCCAGCGTTCTGTTCTGTTTACTCCACCTACCTATGTCCTAACCAATAAAATGGGCCAAGGCAGTTCCTTTATTAGCCAATGACCTTCCTCCATCATTGGCCTTCCTCTACTCTCCTGGTTCCTTCTCAGGTAAGACCTCCCTGTTCTCACTGTATCCTCTCTCGCGCACTGTGTGGCTTCTCAGTCCATCTTCTTTGGTGGCTCTATTACACAGTACTTCAGTCTTGATGACTGTCACTAGCACCAGGTTATGAGCACCTTGAGAGCATAGGAGTATCTTATTTAATATTTGCAGTCGACTGCCTGACAGTGCATGCATGCATGCATGAATGAATGAATGAATGAATGAATGAAATAAGTGAATATTAGTGAACAACCTACTGTGTCACTATTCAGAAAGTCAGTCAACCTTTTCCCCCTTCAACTTGGGTGAGGTATAATTTTAGAATTAGACTCTGCTTCCTAGAATAGGTCTCTGGCTTTCCTGTTTGCTACTGTAGGGTGAGAATGACAGGTGTCTATCATTCCTTCCCTGATGTGGGAGTGTCATATATCAATCTGTTGATTTCATTGGCTAAGTAATAAACAAACTGCTTGGGCTCATAGCTTAGAACATAGATGGGTGGAGTAAACAGAACAGAATGCTGGGAGGAAGAGGAAGTGAGCTCAGAGACGCCATCCTCTCCTCTCCTGGGCAGACACATACGATGAAGCTCCGACCCAGGATGGACGTAAGCTAGAATCTCCCTGGTAAGCGCACCTAGGGGTGCAACACAGATGATTAGAAATGGGCTAGTCCAGGTGCAAGAGTTAGCCTAGAAGAGGCTAGATAGAAATGGGCCAAGCAGTGTTTAAATGAATACAGTTTGTGTGTTGTTATTTCGGGGCATAAGCTAGCCGGGCAGGCGGCCGGGGTGCTGGGGACGCAGCCCCACCACTCTTATTACTACACTTCCCGATGGAACTTTCCCAGTGGATCTCTTTAAAGAAGAGAAGAGCCGTGTCCCCAAAGTCCTCACTCCTTAGTTGGAGATTAATTTCCTATAGACAGGTGAATGTCCATATCATCTAGCAAACAGCACATGCCCAGTGAGTGCAGATCTTTTTTCAAAGTTTTTGGATTTTTGAGATAGGGTTTCTCTGTGTAACAGTCCTGGCTGTCCTGAAAGTAGCTCTTGTAGACCAGGTTGGCCTCGAACTCACAGAGATCCGCCTGCCTCTGCCTCCTGAGTGCTGGGATTAAAGGTGTGCACCACCACTGTCTGGCCAGATCTTTATTGACCGTACGCATTACACCCAGTCAAATGCCCTTACCCTGGGCTTCATTTTTTTCCCTAAGGCAATCTTCTTTCTCATGAAACACCCTAATCCTCTGAGTGGTGAAAGGAGAGGGGAAGAAGGGAGCAGGGAGGGGCAAGAAGGGGGTGAAGGGAGGTAGAAGGAAAGCGAGAGGGAGGAGTCAGTCTAAGATCTTCTGCTTCAACCAGGGGAAGGTCTCAGGTTTGCCTTCTGAATCTTGTAGACCCTGTCTTCAATTCTGATTTTAATGGGAGCAGGACACAACTCTATCTTAATCTCTTTAGCATAGTAATGTTGGGGTGTTTGGTGTGGCTGTTAGGAGAGCCATGGAGAAAATCCCCATGGAAACAAACTGAATTGAAAACAGCTACAGGTTGCCTTCCTTGGCACTTGCAGAGCGAGAGCTACATACAGAAAGGCAGGTGCTATATTTAATCTTCACTCCTGGATCATAGGGGTGTTTAATCAATGCTTGGAAAAATGAACAGAAGACTGTGGAAGGAATAAACCCATTGGGGTAGCTGTCATGCCCAGAGAAGTTGTCTCTTGGGTCTGGATTAGTTTGGACAAAACTTTCTCTTTGTTCAACCAAGAGCTCCCGACCCCATCCTTCCTCCATCTCCAGCCCTCCCCCAGCTCTCCCTCTAACTTCTTGCCTCTGGAGAAATGGAACACAAACTTCCAATTCTGGCTGGGGTTGATATTAGGGTCTAGGGCCTACAGCCTGTCATTTCCAGTTTCCGATAGAGAAGGAAGGAGAAGTGGGGACCAGGTCCCTGTATAAATCATAGCTGATTTGCCCAGCAGAGTGATTGACATTCAATCCTGGGAGATCTTCGCAACTTCAGGGATTCTTTAAAAGCCCTCGTCAGGCAAAGTGACCTAATAGGCACATAATGAGAATTAGTATGCCGGCGATAGCAGACTGGAGATCCTTGCTTTTCAGCCGCTGATTGACTCATGTTAAGTTTTCCTTCTTAAAGTGGGACTTCTTTAAAAGTTAATTGGTTTTAAGAGGGCACAGCTAGAGAGTAATAAAGCACAGGCATAGTTATTGAGTTCCTATTACAGCACTGGGGAGGCAGTAATAGCTGCTGTCTGTGATAGCGTCTGTCTACACAGAACCTTCTGTGGGCTGTCACGCCGAGTTCTCAGTCCAGGCGTACCAGCAACACAAGCTTTGTTCTTGCTTCCGGGTAATTGTTTCTGTTATGTATTTGAGGAACTAAGGGCCTGGGAAGCGTATATATTTTGCGTAAGATCGCATGGCCGGGAGGTGATCAGCTGGACCGGTGATTTCGAGGTCTTTATGTTCTAGCTGGAGGAACCAGTGCCGGATGTTGGAGTACAGCTCAGGGAGTGACAGGGAGGCAAATGATTTTGAAGGGAGTTTTTACTTAGCTTTGAACCGTGAATGGGGATTACTGCCTAGAGAACAGAAGGGAAGTCCACATAGATAGAACAGGGGGCAAGTGTGAGAATCCATGTCTGAACATTCAGGAATGGCGGGCAATTTTCTGGTGCAGCGTGGCTGTAACAGCATAGACTGAGGGACACTGGCCAGCGGGCAGAACACGAGAGGAAGGTTAGATCTTTAAAAGCCAAAACTTCAGATTTTGGTTAATGAGGTGGCACCAAAACCTTCCAAATATCCGAGTGCCTGGCGATGTCTTTCTCCCCTGGACCAGGCACTCAGAGTGGGGCTGTGGACAGAGACTGGTGGGGAGGTCTCAGTCATGTGCTTCAGTCACTTCAGCGGCATTAGCAGTGGAAGACTTCAAAACTGGGACACAAGCTTCGAGTCAAGGCATCTGTGTCAAGCCGGGAGCTTGACGCCTGGTGGTGGCTTCATCAGTGGAGCTGGACACTCAGCATTCAGGACTCTGTCCTGCAATTCCTCCCCAGAACCTCCGTTTGAAGTGGAACGTAATGAGAGCAGTGTTTCTGCCTCATGCAGTGCAGACTCAGAAAATAAAGCTGTACCACTAGGTAATGAGGAAAACATTCCAATATTTATTGGCAGTGAGCGACAACATCCCAATAGGAAAACTAGGTGGGGAAGATTAGGAGGGGCTTATTGTATTTTACCGGGAGCCTTAAAATGTCTGTAGGGCTTTCTTTCTTTTTAAATATTTCTTTATTTATTTACTTATTTATTTTTGAGGAGACAATGTATTTCAAAACCAGGTGTTATAGAGTGTTTTAAATTCTGAAAAATGAGAGCACCAAGTTTACTGTAAGGCCCCACCCATGCAGAGGGTGGCAGTTTCATGCTTTTGTCTTGTTCTTTGAGTGAGCTTTCAGACCAGAGGGTCCAATATCGGATCCCACAGGGACACAGGGTAGGAGAGCTGTCCCCACATTTGGACCTGGACGCTGTGCCAGGTCCCACCATGCCTGGAGAAGGGGCGGTTTCAGGAGCCAACATTCTTCTAAAGAAGAGATTCGTTTCCTCCTCATCATCAAATACCATTTTTCAGTGTGCTGGCCTTGTTAAAAGCCTAATATAAAATCCCAAATGCATGCTACCTACCCATCTGCTTTGGATGACAATCTCCCAGTCATGTAACAAAACGCACCTGTGTTACCAGCCCGCTGTGCAATGGTGGCCTTCACTTGCACATGGCTTCTCAAACTTATTTCTCCCAGAGCAACTATTATCATTCCTCCTGAATGCTCTATGACATCCTATGTCTATGTAGTGAGAAAGAGTGTGTGTGCACGTGTGTGTGTGTGTATGTGTGTGTGTGTGTGATACGGGGGGGGGCGAGAGTGCCTATATGCACATAAATAAATCTCCCATCAAAGCATTCATTTCTGTATGCTGAGGCAGAGATAGCAGCTGAGGGAAAGAGACAGGCTTAGGGACCCACTGATCAGCAGTTGATGGGCACAGGAATCAAACTCAGGACTCTGGACTTTCAAGCCCAGGCTTTCCCACAGAGGAACACAGCTTCCCGAGAGAATGGCCACAGCCACTGGCTTATACTTAGACACTGGGACATGTGGCTTTTGTTACGGATTACCTAAAGCAGGGTAGTTCCATACATATGGATACATTTCCTCCCTTTGAAAGCAGGGTTATTTCTGAGCAAGCCTGAGAGTCCTGTCTCCTCCCTGTAGCAAAATGGAAGAGAGAAACCTGCATAGATACAAGCACATGTATGCAAACTTCTGTATCTTTTAATACATGACAGACAAACGACAGACACATACACACACTAGACAATTTGTAGGTCCAGCTAAGGCCTGACCATTTCTTTCTGGCTTTCTTTCCTTCTTCATGGGAACATCTCTGTTCCAACAGCACAGCTAGCTGGTAGCTTTCTCCACGCACCGCATCTGCTGTTCTCTCTCGCTTTATGCTAGTCTTTGCTCAGGTATGTCTCTCTTCAAGATCTTCCAGGCCATCACCAGGTACTTTATAATATTTTGAGATTGCTTCTCTCTCTCTCTCTCTCTCCTTTTCTTTCTTTCCCCCTCCTCCCACTCCAAATCTGAATGAATCACTGCCTTCTCTGTTAATGCATTCTATGTTTGCCTGTCTGGTTATGGCTGTCTCCTCCTCTACCTGTCATAAGCAAAGTCTTTGTCTCTTATCTACTGATGTCTAGCACATGGCTGGTATAGAACCCGCACTCACATTCTTCAGATGTCTGTTATGTGCAGTTAGTTAATTATTGAGTTCTTCATAGAAGCATCATATGATGACAGTCATAGAGAAGAGTCTCCACCCTGCGGTTTTTGACATCCATCCTTTCCACTGCTTGGTGTTTAGTAATAAGTTCCTATCTGAGCTTTGGGAGTTGATGGGCCCAGCTCCAGCTTGCATAGAAGTAGAAGGTTCTGGGAGAAAGGAAAAGAAAAGAACAAGATACTAGAGGGTATGACTTGGTGGTAGAGAATGTGTTTATATACTTCAAGGCCCTGGATTTGATCTCATAGCATCTCAGAATAAAATAAAAGCCATCGCAATACTGTGGAAAGCAAGAACCTATGCCAATAAGTGGTGACTAAGGATGAAATTCAGGCCTTCACCACCCCAAAGACTCACACCAAGTCAGTAAAATCTATTATTTGATAGTTTTTTTTAAAAAAATCTTTTATTTTTTAAAAAGAAAATAAACTATCATTTTTTTCATTTTATTTACCAATCCCAGTTCCCACACCCTCCTCTCCTCATATTCCCTTCACCTGCCCCTCCATCCCACCTCCTATCCACTCCTCAGAGAGGGTAAGGCACATTGCTTTGGAAAAGGTTCAAGGCCCTCCCTACTATATCTAGGCTGAGCAAGGTATCCATCCAAACAGAATAGCTTTCGTAAAGCCAGTACAAGCGGTAGGGATAAATCCTGGTGCCACTGCCAGTGGCCCCACAGTCTGCCCCAGCCATGCAACTGTCACCCACATTCAGAGGGACTAGTTTGGTCCCATGCTTGTTCCTTCCATGTCTAGCTGGAGTTGGTGAGCTCCTATTAGCTCAGGTAAACTGTCTCAGTGGGTGTCCCCATCATGGTCTTGACCTCTTGGCTCATATTCTCACTCTTCCCACTCTTCAACTGGACTTTGGGAGCTCAGCCCAGTGCTCCCCTGTAGGTCTTTGTCTCTGTTTCCATCAGTTGCTGGATGACTATTTAAAATAGTCATCAGTCTGATTACAGGGCAAGGCCTGTTCAGGTACCCTCTCCTCTATTGCTTAGAGTCTTAGCTGGGATCATCCTTGTGAATTCCTGGGAATTTCTCTAGTGCCAGGTTTCTTGCTAGCCCCATAATGGCTCCCTCAATCTATGTGGCTGGGTGAGTTTTTACTCCTGTTACCAAGGAAAGAATGACAAAAAAAGGAAAGATAGTATGAAAAAAATTAAAATCACTTAGTGTATTCCTATGGCCCCTACAAAATGCCTCTTATTTCTGGGCTGGGAGGAAAAGAAGATGTACAGAAATGTTTGCTCCTCCTCTCAGGGAGCTGACAGAAAGAAGCTGAAGGTAGGCCTTGTGCTGTTTTATTGACATCTAAGAATACCACTTATCAAAAATCACAACTTAAATATTGCTCGAAGTGGGTTCATTTTCTCCTCTAAACCACTTGAGTGGTTCTCGCCAGAGAAGAGCAAATTTCACACTCTTTGAAAGCCAATCTTTCCCAGAGTCCCTGACTAGCCACAACAACAACAGGGATCCCTGACCTCTTGTGGCTTTCAGGGGACGATGCCTATACTCCCAGGCAGCTGGCCAAGGCTGCCACCGTGTGCCTCTCAGTGGTGTCCTGTGACCTCTGCTCACAGGCTCTCGCAGATCTCAAATCTTGCAGTTCCAGGATCCCCTTTCAGGCAGTGTTTATGTTGTTGATCAGTGTCTCTCCTGCTTGACTACTGACCAGACAATGCAGGCAGGCATCTGACTTCAGTGGGAAATGTACCAGATCCCACAAATCACGTCTCAGGAGACAGTGCATCCCAGTGGGGAGAAAAGAGATGCGGGCTTCCTCTTTGTTTGGCTATTTAAGATTCAAAAGTTCTTCTTCCACTACGTTTTTTTCTACATGGTTTTTCATCGAATCATTTAATTATATGTAACATGTTCTATTCTGAGAATTGTGAGCTTCTTATGGTATTGGTCACTATCGAGCTAAACATTTCAAGGAAGAAATGAGGCCACCTCATGTTCCCCATTCCCTCTGCCCGGTTTCACACAGTAGCTGCCCATCGGCCCAGATTCTGGAGTGAGGCTAATGTGGAGAGAGTCTCAGATGAGCCAACAGGAAGAGCCATAGAACAAAAACAAGTTGTTAATTGACTGGAGTCGCTGCCATTGTCTTACTCTTTGCTACTGAATCCTGCCAGTATGTTTTGACTAACCCAATTAATGTCTCCATTATATGTGAGGAAACCGAAGCTCAGGTAAGTGAAATTGACAGATTTTCTCAGAGTCACATAAGCGTTTTGAGCCTCCGAGTCTGAGCCCCACAGTCAGGATTCTGCTTTTCTTGGTGCTCTTTCCCCCGCACCCGCCACCTGGAGTATTATTTGGTATCCTGTATTAAGGTTTACTCCACTGGAGACTAACCTGTGACTCCTGCATTCTTGATCCCACTTTGGAAGCAGTACGGGATAGTGACAAAGAAGAACTTTGGGATTCAGTAGAGATGGAATTAAGTCTGAGAACTGTCATTTGCTAGTTCAGTGTCCTTGGCATGTGACAGTGTTTGTTCCCCTGGGTTTCCCAAATTACCAGGAATTTCAGGGACTGGCAGTCTTTAACAGTGAAGAACAGTTACTGCTGACGGCGTGACACCAGGTTTCAGTGGCAGGGCATTCCTTGGACTGAGGACTGCCTGCCCAACACTCCTCAGAGGAAGGAGGCTAAATGAATTTGTGATTACCTATGAATGACAACTTCAACTCCAACTTTCTCTGGCTCCAAAGTGTTCTCCTGCCTCTCTGGGAAATTAGCTGAGCTAGCGTACTACATCCATAAAGGAAGAGGGGAGAGCCCAGTTATAAGGATTAGCTTAAGTGTCCAGAGCTTCCTATTTCAGCCTATTAGTCTTAGAGTTTCAAGTTGATTTCATCTTTGGCCATTCTTCTTTCTCTCCAACTTAGCATCAACAGCAGCAGGCATTGCTTTGGGAAGGTTACATCATAAACTGGTTTTTGGACTTCTGCATCCAGAAGACAACAAAACAAAACTTTGAAAAAAAAACTCCTTAGACACTTTGCTTGATCATTTTACATCTCTGAGTCATTGTCTTTTTCTCTGGTCCTCAGAAAGGTTTGGTGACTAATATGTCACCTTCTAGGATGATAGAGATAAAGAGAGAAGTTTCTCAGATGGGTTGCTCTCCATTCTTCTGCCCATAAGTGACTCTCATGTCCCGGTTCTCCAGAAGGCCTTGGTCCTAACAGTCTCATTCAGCATCAGTGTTGATGTAAAGTCAGAATCACTTTAAATCCTGCTTCCAGAAAACAAGTCTTGGGGCTAAAGAGATTGCTTAATAGTTAAGAATGCAAATTGATGCTGTTCTTGCAAAGTACCTGGGTTCAGTTTCTCTCACCCACAATGGGTAGTTCACAAAGGCCTGTAACTCTGCCTCCAGAAACTCCAATGCCCTCTTTTAGCCCCTCCAAGTACTTATAACTTGTATACATACCTGCTCTAACATACACATGACTTTTAAAGTAGTAACAATTCTTTTTAGCATTTTTTTCATTTTTGAGATTATCTTCAATTAAAACATTTCTCCCTTCTCTTCCTTACATCCCAAACTTCCCATATACTCCTCCTGGCTCTCCTTCAAATTCATGGGCTCTTTTTTAAAATTGTTGCATGCACATATGTATATATGCATATACATGTGTATTCCTAAATATAATATGCTCAGTCTGAATAATGCTACTTGTACATATGTTTTCAGGCCTCCTGACCATTTGGTATTGGAAAACCAGTTGGTGTGTTCTATTTCTCCCCCTCTCAGTCTGTCTTGGGGTTAAGACTCATGGACTATTTTATGTCCACTTTGGTATGTCTATATGTGGTGCCATCCTTTTCCAGATCACGTTTGGGCAGTCATGTTGTTGAGACTTTCATGGACGTTAACTTCTGACATTACTACGAGACAGGGTCTCACCTCTTTTAAAACATTGGGTCTAGCCTCCATATGCCTAAATCCAGCTGCCAGGTGGGGGTAAGGAAGAGAATGCCTCTGCCTAGGCTGATGAAGACTACATGAGCCCTGCATTCTTTAGGAAGACTTACCCTGTAAGGAGCACTTGGCATTGTCCTTACCGTGTCAGCACTTCTGTGGCTTCCTTCACTGATGTTGAAGGTAACAATCTTTGCAGAGCCTTGTTAGAACCTCACACATTTACCCCTTGTCCTTTCCTGCTCTCGCTTCTTCTTTGCAGGCATCCTTGCTTCTGTGCCTTTTGACAAGAGGCTGCTAATAAGAGATGACTTCCTGCGGTCTTTTGGTTCTGGGGCGAGCACTGTGTGGGGAAAGCGTTCAGCTTCCCTTTCTTGGAGACTTCCATTCTACAGGCTTTGTCTTAATCCCTTTCCATATCTATTAACCCACTCGATTTTCATATTAACACTGTGAAGTCCATGTGCCTGTCACACTCATTTTGTAGATAGGAAAACTGAGATAGGGTGGTATTATGTGTCCTCTTCAAGATTACTGATCTGGAGATATTTATAGCTCACATCCCTCGGGCATCAAAACAGTAAGTCTCCAAAGAGTTACAATATAAAAGGGGAGGGATTGCTTCAACCTGTGTCTTTTCTAGGTCCTCCAGGGGGCAGATGAAATGCTGGGATAGCCTCATCCCCAACATGAGGGGGCACCCCATGCCAGGAATTAGAGCGTGACTCTGGTCACCTGGGCTCTGCTTACTTTCCCTGATCAGCTACCATCATTCCCCTCCCCAGGGCTGTCAGTGTGTCCCGGGAAGAGTTTTAAATTGCCCACCTCAGAGGTCGCTGCAGAAAGACAAAGTGAGTAATTAAAGGGGAAACACAGAGCCTTGCCTGTTTGACTGTCAGATAGGGATTAGCGATGCTCACACAAGCCCAGTACTGCTTGTCTCCGAGCTGGGATCGGCGATCACCCACTCCCTCATATCTTGCCCTCTGAGAAGAACCCAGGTGCCCTAGGTTCTGAGAGGCAGGTGTGAGCTGCCGAGCTCACCGCAGCACAGGGCCTTTCAAGGCTGCCCACCTTCTCTTTCTCTTCCTCCCTGAAAAGCGGTGGCTTTGAGAAATAGTGGGGGTGCTTAGTCAATTAGGCAGCAGCACACCCATTGATCTCTGGCATGCTAAGGTTAGAAGAACAATTACCCAGCCTGTAATCCGTCTCTACCTTGCTCTCCAGAGCTGTTGCAATTACGGAAGATTGTCAATGTCAGCTTTGTTCCCCCAGTGTCCTCCCCTCCTGCTGTTTCTCTTTCCTATCCGTCGCTGTCTTTGTCTTCCTCACTCTCATTATTTTCCTGACCTCCCCTCTTTCCTTCTCTTTTCTCTTCATCTAGGGAGTAATGAGCTTACTTGGTCACTTTCAAGGCCCTTCCCCGGCTTGCTGTGGATTATCTGTTCAGGGAGGTGACACCACCACCACACTGAGGAAAGCTTTGGGAACCAGACCTGGGTGAATTCAAATCCTGATGGTTGGTTTGCTTGCAATGATGGCCTTTGGTTTTCCTCTTTCAGAGTAGCCTGGATCAGCATGTGAACAGATTTGGTGCTGGCAATGACAAGTGACTTCCTGGAGGATAGAATTATCACCATTATTTGTTATTCTCTGTAGAAAAGAGGTGTCCAAAACAGTAGTCTCTGCCCTCATAGCCCCACCAGACCTCAACTACAGTAATAACTATTGATTCATAAGGCTCTGCCTTCTCTCAGCCTGAGTCAATAATGTGGACTATTAGGAGTTCTGGCCTTAAAGCAAACAGAAAACCAACTAAGCAATGGTCTATGGCAGTCAACTGTGCAGTGACTCAGAAAGAGTCCTCCCTATCCCATAAACAGCTCCAAAGGCCCAGGCTTTTCTGACTACTTCTCTCTGCCCACTCTAATGATCTACGTGTTCTATGTTTCCTACGGGGATTGGGGGGCCCTTGAGTCAGTGAGTGAGGGCAGAAATGAGACTACTTAAGGCTCTTGGTATAGACACAAATCTCATCCTGCAATGGATCTGAAGAAGTGCTATGGTTTGGACCAGTGGGCATGGGTCTTAGTTACCCTTGTGCAAATTGTCACTCATCTGAGCACGCTCCTACAGTCCAATGGCAACAGTTGTTAGGGAAGATGTGCTGAGCACAGTTCTCAGACGTCTCATGGTGAGCTGGATGCTTGGCATGGATTTCTGCACCATCAGAATTAGTAGTCAGCTTGGAGAAACCAGATGTTTGTAGCAGATGCCGTGCATAATTCGAGAGACAGTATAGCTTTGAGGTCAAATGCAAGGACTCATGTCTTTGCCTGGGTCTATGTTATGTCTCTGGCCTGCTTATTGGCTATTACCGTGGGCAAATTAACTAACCTCTACGTGTCCTCATTTTCTCACCCTTAAAATGTGACATGAAATATTAGTACCTCTTTTATTGAGCTATTCCAAGGGTGAAGACAGTGAATAGATATGAGGTCTTAGAACCATCACTATCAACCATCACTATCCAGATGAATCTTTAGCTCAGTTTTGGTACTATCTTTGTATGCTCATCTTATGATAACTTTGCTTTAATGCCCTCTCAGTAAGTCATTGCATGCTCTTGAATCCTCTGGCCATATTTGATTGGACCAAGGATGGGAAACAGTTTTTGAGTTGGACTGATTAAATTCTTAGTAATTTTGGAATATATATATATGAGATATATATATATATATATATAATATATATGAGCATGTGTGGAACAGAGAGATGAGGGGAGAGACTGAATTATGAAAATTGGACACAAGATCCACAAGGCAAACATCTTCCCTTGACTCCCATTGGGATGGACTAGAGGAGCTGAACAAGACATGGAGATGGGGGAAGAGAGACCAGAGATGGAGGGAAGACAGGGTAGACTGGAGAGGATTGCAGGAGGAGACACAGGTGAGATGCAGTGATGGACAACCTTATCAGCTCCAATTCTAGTGTGTTTTTGCATCCCAGCTGAATTTGGAAGATACTGTGATTTTGTATGGCTGTAACGAACTATGGGGATTCAATACTCCATAGGTTCTGTCCTCCTCGACTCAGGCTGTATGCCTGGAAGTGTTCTTCCTTGTTCCCACCTCTCAGAGAGGATGTCTTTATCTTGACTTTAACTTCAGTTGAAGGCATGAATATAGAAAAATATGTATTGGCTGTCAACTTTCCTGTTGGAAGTCACAGAGATTGCTTCTTACAATTTCATTAACAAAATATTTTATGTGACCACCTGTATCTTTCAAAGACATGAGAAGCTCACACTTAGCATTTGGTGGTAAGGCATCCTAGGATGTTTTTGAACCACTGCTTTCTCTCCCATCCTACTTTGAATTATTTATATTAAATGAGCTAATAAACAAAAGTGCAACTTAACAAAAATGGCTAGAAAAAGAAAGTCATGGTTTCCTAGATGACTAGGTGAAAGATCACGTGGGCCAAACTGTTAGTGCTTTTGAACCTGAAAAAGAAGGAACAGAAAAGAACAGAAGGGTAGTTGGTTTGGAAGCTGGGTCAAGGATATAACACTGAGTTTGGCTTTGGTGATGGGAACATTGGTCTGACAGCTTCTTCATTTGGTCTTTAAAATATCAATAAGAATACACATGAGAGGGCTAGAGGGAGGCCTCAGTGGTAAAGACTGCTCAGATCTAATAGCCTACACACACACACACACACACACACACACACACACACCACTTTTTAAAGCACACGGAATTAGATACCCTAAAATCTAGAGTCTGCACTCCTGCTTGCTAGGGGCAAAGTGAGTTGATGCGTGGCTGGCACCTAGCAGAAAATGTAGAGCTACTAGACTTTTGGGAAAAGTCAGCTCTAGACCCCCAGGCCCTAATCACACCTCACATACAGGCTCTAGACCCCCAGGTCGTGATTACATTTCACATACAGGCTCTAGAACCCCAGGTCTTGATTACACCTCACATACAGGCTCTAGAACCCCAGGCCCTTCTAAGTTTTGCCATCCCAATGCCTTCCTTTCAGAGTAGCACAGTGAATTTTCTAGACAACAGCTTCAATGCTATCTTATTCCTTGTTCAGAAATTCCTTTAATGGCTTCTAAGGAGTGAGTCCGGCTTGCTTATCTGGTCAGATCCGGCTCTCAGAGTTGTCACAGCCCGCCACTGTCCGTAGCTCCCCCAGCTATAAGCTGTCAATCCTAATAGGGCTCTTGTGGTTGCTAGCTAAGCCAGTCCTTGTCATGGGAGGTACTGGGTATTGGACTCTCTGGCATCTAGAAGCTACTCAACACTGCCTCCTCTTCCTCTGCCTTCCTCTTGACCTGACCTTTGGAGTGATCACAGACACTGGAGCTTTCTCTTTTATAAGCCAAGACTGAAGCATTTCTGTTTTCCCCTTGCTCAGACAGGAGCTGATCACTGCCCTCCCATTTCATCTCTGCAATGACTCATCAAGTAATGAGGGCAGTGCTTTGGAAACTGTGTTGGCTCCCTGGTGGCTGGGTCTCTAAGTGCCTGGCCTACTACTGAGCAAAGAATGTGTCTTTGTCTCCATGTTCTTTTCCCCCTAGAACCTGGGCCCCTGGCTGGGGTACCAGAAAGAATGGGAAATGAATTCATATGTTATTGGCTCTCGGGGTACACCAGACATTCCTCATATCTCCACTAATGATTTTTCTCAGGTGAAGATTTAGCTAAGAAGCTTAATAAAACATAGGTGTGTGCTGCCACCAGAAAATGAGGGTGTTAGCCCTGGCTTGAGCCCTGGCTGCCATACATTTAAATGCAGGGTACCTACTCTTTCTGGATCTCAGTTTGCTCAACTCTAAAATGGGAATAGTGACTTATGGAAAGATTGGATTAAAAAAATATAACATTCAGGATTGTTTTTAAATGAACAAACTTCTTATTGATGCTGGTCTGCTGTGATGAAATTGCTCTGCTTAGAGTGGGCCTCCCTTCCCACTCACTGTGAACCAGGAGTTGTTGATTCTAGAAGACTCGGTTTTAAAAGAGTGATAATTTCCCTACACACTTCACTGAATTGTTGTGTATGGGTTCTTGGTAAAATCATAAAGCCACAATGATAATTACTGTTCTCCAGGCTAATCATGCTACCCAAAATCATTCATCTTTAGTAAATTGTAACAGTGAATACATTATTCTTGGAGGCCAGTGACCCGTTTAGAAGCTGTGGGCAAGTTAAATCATCTCTTCATTTTCCTCGGGTGTTACATTAAAAGGGTGAGTTTGGTAGACTCTTGAATCAATGCTGTGATACCGGAGGAGGGCAATAAAGAGTAACACCAAGTGCTCGGTAATGCACGTCATATAAACAAATGAATGTGGTGAAGATGATTTCATGGGCTGGTTACAAAGTCTGTGTAGAATATAAAAGTTCTTCCTAATCCTGTAGAGCGATGCACACATAAGGAATATTATTACATGCTAGAACAGCATATGACCGACTTTCTCCAGCCTTCTCCCCCAGAACTACCTCCTTTGGAATGTCAGTGTGCCCTAATGAAGCACACATGGTTTTCCCATACTCAGCGCTCAGGGACGGAGGCTGATGCTGACCATGAAGCCTAAGGATGATATGGGTGAGCCAAGCAAAACTGGCAGCATCAGACATGCGCGAGGTGCTTTGGTTTATCTGCACTTTCCATTCATTTTCATGTTATCAAGAACTGAACCTACAAATCATGGGTCCCTTGTACTTGTAATCATAGCCTTTCTTTTGAGTTTTTGAATGTTTCAGAAGTTGGTACATACATTCTTCAAAACTTTTCTTATCCCTGGCAAGTAGTGAATTGAATACAACTCTTTTCACTGAAACAAAGGTGAACTAAGGAACGAAAATCCTCTAGCTTAGATTTTGAAAGTATGCCAGATCCTCCTGCCTTTATATTGTAGGGACAGGGACCTCAGGGTACTTGCACAGTTCTCTGGTTTCCTCTGCCATACCCTGGGAAGTCTGTGTGTGAACCTTTCTAAATGGTACTCTGACTATCTGTCAAGCCTCTTCCTTGCCTTCAGAGAGTTCTGTTCTTACCTGATGTTAGCCTACCCTGAATGGTACCTCTGTGGTCCCAGCTCTACCCTTCAGAAACAGAACCTAATTTTATTTACCCATTTTTCCAGGTGTCCAGTTTCAAATATTTGATAATTATGCTCTCGTCCTGTCATGATATTTTCTTCAGGCTAAGCCTATCTTTAAATAACTATGGCTAACTTACTGTTTGTGAAGATAATACACAATACAGACGAGCTAAAGTACATGCCCCAAGAGGGGTCTCCAATCCTTTAAGCTTCTTTTGAGTACATCACCTACAAAATGCACAATCAAGAAATGTGCAATCAAGTTACGAAAGAGAAATCATGAAACTGTATTGTCTTAAACTAGTTTACAGGGCTGGAGAGATGGCTCAGCGGTTAAGAGCATTGCCTGCTCTTTCAAAGGTCCTGAGTTCAATTCCTAGCAACCGCATGGTGGCTCACAACCATCTGTAATGAGGTCTGGTGCCCTCTTCTGGCCTTCAGGCATATACACAGACAGAATATTGTATACATAATAAATAAATAAATAAATATTAAAAAATAAACTAGTTTACAGTTTTATGGTAGGGAGTATTCATAATCCCTTTGGCTACCCTGGTCTTCCTGTCACCCATGGGACGTGGGATAGATGGATGAGGTGGCTGAGGTACCAAAGGCCAACGCAGTGAGCCCAATGTCCTCTGCTTTGGACGATGGTACTGATAATGTAAGGAAGAAGTACCAGTTGCTGGTAGGCTGCTCGCTGCTGGGCTCCACGCCAGTGCTTCACACACATTAGTTCTGATCTGCACAGAGACCTTGCTGCTTGCAGAGCAGAACCCCGGAGGGTCAGAACACATGGCTACTCTTCCCTGTCTTATGTCTATCCTCACTAGCTAAACTCATTGCTCTTGCATTTCACCATCATGGATCCCTTCAGCAATCGGGGAGCCTATGTGACTGGCCCAGTGCCAAGCAGTGGGGGTAAAAGGAGGAGGCCTGACTTCTGTCCATCATGAGTTAGGTTTCAGTAGGAAAACAGTCACAATGGTACAGAATTTACATTGTGATGCTTATCACTAACTAAGAAATTAACATTACATTTAGTACAGGATTTGTGGGATAGGAGAATTATCCCGAGAATTATCTCTGAGAGAGGAGAAAATGCTCTCAGAAAGCGGGGACAGAATGAGTCAAAGCCTTGAGGTGGTGGTGTCTAGATGCAAGGAACGAGAACTGCAGGGTGCAGCCAGGAGGGCAGAACCGAGATCCAGAGCCTGTAGAGCAAGCAGCCCAGGTGAGGAGTTTGTTCTTTAAACGAGGACACTGTGGGACTTTGAAAAGGAGAACGACGCTGTTCCGTTCTGTTTGAAGAGCACTCTGCCTGCAGAGCGGGAAGCAGACATGTGGAAAAGAGTGATCAGGAGCCCTGTGGTTAACTGCGGAGCAATTCACGCACCTGGAGCGGGACTTTGCATGTAGGAACATGGCCAGGATCACACCTGGGTACCCTCCGGTGCAGTATCGTGTTGCCACCTGGCAACCTGGGTGCCAAGCGCTGTTGGACCCACTTCCCATCACTTAGGCAGGCTTGGCCAGGTCACCCAACCCCTCTTTGTCCTATCTTCTCCTCTGGGAAATAATACTTTATATAGAGGTTTTAAGATTGTGAGAATTAATCTAAGCAAAGCACTTAGAACAGGTTTGGCATATACTAAATGTTATTGTTTAAGGGTACCTGTGTGCATGTGATGTGCATGTAGAACCAGAAGCTAGCATGAGGTATCTATCTCAGTTGCTCCCTAGCATAGTTTTTAAGACCTAGTCTTTCCCTGAAACTGGAACTCATGAGTTTGGCTACACTTGGTAGGCAAGCATGACCCTATTCTTTCTACCTCTGCCTCCCCAGCGCTGGGATGATAGGCAGGTGGACCATGTCTGACTTTTTATGTGGATTATGGAGATCTGAGCTTTACTAAATGGGTCATCTTCTCAACTCCAAATTTTGCTTATCATTGTACATATGTGTACATGTTTGGGGGGTAACTGCTACAATATGTATTCGGAGGTCAGAGGACAACTATGTGGCCTGGTTTTCCCCTTTGACTTTGGCATGGCTTTTAGATAGAACTCTTACCTGCTGATCTAACTACTGATCTACTATATATATATATATATATATATATATATATATATATATATATATATATATATATGTATATATATATATATGTATATATATATACATATACATATATTTATGTGTGGTATGTTTTGTATATGCATGTGTAACAGTGCATGTGTGCATACATGCATGTGCAATCCCAATCTTGGTGCTTTGTGTTTCCCTGGATCAATCTCCACTTCAATTATTGAGGCAGAGTCTTGCTGAACACTTGACTATTGTGACTGATCTAGCTTGCCCTGGAGATTCCCCATCTCTGCCTTCTGAGTATTGGGATTACAGGTGGCCACTATACCTGCTTGGCATTTATGTGGGTTTAGGGATCTGAACTCTGGTCCCTAAGCTTCTCTGGCAGGTATTTTATCTCCTGAGCTACCTCCCCAGACCCAACCTACTATCATTTTTATAACTACACACTGTTGATTAAATACAATTTTTGGGAACTTAAATCCATAAGATCTCATTATAAGATGAAAACCAATCTCTGTTTTCATCACCTACCAGGTCATACCAGTGCTTGTCTCCGCCATTCAGGTTCCCCTCCCTGATGGGTGCCTTTGAGCCTGGAGCCACGGGCACTGCTTCTCTGTCTCAGTCTCGAGTCATCCGGGTTTTTGCTCTGAGGACCTCTTTTCTGTCCTCCTGGTTCACATCTCTCCTTCCATCCAGATCTGACTGTTCCTCCCTCACCTCTTGCTCCACTCCGTCTCATTCTTATTGGCTGTCACTATCTCAGAGAGTCCCCCACAGCAACTTCTCGTGGCAGATACTGTGAGGCACCACACAGATCCCTCCCTTTTCAAGGAGGAATTTGGTTTGTCTTTGGTTTGGATTTGAACCTAAGTTCAAGGGCTGCCCCGGGCTACATCCATAAGCTAAGAAAGCTTGACAGGTCTCTAGGGAGAACATGGGGGTGCAGGGGTTCTGGTCCTTTTTACATGCTACTTTTCCGTAGATAGAGTCCAGGCAAATAGCTCCTCTCTCCTGCTGTCAGCTCCAGCTTCCTTTCTCTCCCCGGGTGTGCATTCCAGGAGCCAATCACTCGCTGAACACCATCTTGCTCACTGTTCTGCCTGCCTGTCACTAGAGTAGGTGTCCAGGGAGCCCAATAGCCTGCAGCCATGCCCGCTGCTTATCCCAGCTGGGAAGCCACTTGTCACACCTCCTACCAACCGGCCTGTACATTTTCCTCCTACGACACCTCAGTCTGCTCTTGACTATATTTTATTGCTCATTTCTTTTCACTCCCAGATCCCTGGGCTATAATGACAAATTCTTTTTCTTTTCACATTTTTATTTTGGCCAGCTTTTTTTGATACAATTATATAGCACGGTGACTATACTTAATGTTACTGTGCTATATACTTGAAATTTGCTAAAATAATATGATTCTCTCTCCATTTAAAGGTTTTTTTGTGTTATCAGACTTTTTGGAGGTATCATTAAATAGCATGGGGACTGTAGTTAATACTACTATATTGTACACCTGAAATTTACCAAAATATAAGAATCGTGTCAGCCTTGAAGGTACTCAGCACATACAGTTGAATGAGTATGGTGTAATATAATGGCTAAGCTTACCTGGTTTTTGAACCGAAATATCTGGGGCTTGAATTCTGACTGTGAGTGCCACATCTTAACCAGTGTTCTTGCACCGTCTTTCGAGTGCTGGGAACTACAGGGTTTGGCCTAAGGCATAACTAGCATAACTGACCGTTCATTTCTGGGGTGGTTGTGAGGATGGCAAAGATAATACATAGCACCTCATTCAGGGTAAGCAATTATTATATACACAACTGTTATCAATTTTTCTATCTAGATGCATTTTTAAAAAATTAGTTTACGTCCAATCTTCAAGTCCCTTATAGTACCAGGCATGGTGCTGAGCAGAAGGGAGGTACAAATTTGAAGCCAATTGGTTGATGAGAAATTTGTTCTTTTTAGCACTTGTAGGGCAAGGAGGGGCTTTCCTGCCTTCCAGGAACTCCCCTCTGCCTAACCCAGCATGGGCCATACAAGCACACACTCCACATGACACTTTAAAGAGGTCGATGGAGCAGAGGGAGTTTCGGGTTTGTCAGGATGTTGAAATGTGGTCTCCATGGCGACTTCCAGCCCAGCAATTTAAGGGAAGGTGCATCCAGACCCCATAGCTGGCACACTGCAACCTCCAAACGTGTGCCATATTTTTTACTCACTTCTTAGACAGATTGTGGGTTGTGTGTTTGTTAATTAAGATGAAAGTAATTGGTCCCAGGAAATAGCTAGCACAGCAGCTTGTAAACTGTGTGCCCAAGGAGGCCCTGTGTTCGTCTTTCTTTCCCGTCCCATGTCTCTGTAGCTCAGTGCTTGGCTCCTGGCTGTTTCCAAAACCCTTAGGCTCTTACTCTAAGAGTTGAAAATTAAAGAGAAAGTAAGGTCTGAAATAGAATTTCCTAAGCCTATTGTAAGTCTGTTCATGCTCAGGGAGGGAGAAGAAAGAATAAAGCTTCCATATACATATATATATGGAATCGATATAATATATGCTTCCATATATATATATATATATACATACATACATAAAAAGTTTAAAAGTTACAGCAATATCTATATACATACACACACACACATATATATATGTAACTTTAAAAAATCATCGTATTTAGAAGCTGTGTAAGGGCTTGGAATATAATGACATCCTCACAGCATTCAGAAGAAACCAGCCCTTCTGTCACTGGCATCTGACTCTGGTCCCAGAACTGTGAGGTAATAAATGGCATTGATCAAGCCATCCACTTGGTGGCCCTCTGTTATGGCTACCCCAGGAAACTGATGCACAGAACGGCATCACCATTTGGGGCTGCAACGCTAGTAACTCAGACATGGTTTTTTTTATTTTATTTTTATTTTTTTTTGCTCCAAGGCCTGTGGACTTGGCACAGCCCACACTCTCTCCTGCCTATATATGTGAAGGAATAGGAGACCAGGAACAGTGTTTCCAAGCCCACCGCAGGCCTGGGTGTCTCTCATGCACATTAGACCTCTCTTTAAGAGGCCCACTAAGGATCTATAGTCTTTCTTCCCGCTGTCCCCCCTTGCTGGCAGAACTGGAAGACGTAGTGGGGAAGCAGACACCCTTAGCTTGGCTGGCTTCCCTAAACAGTGGCTTCCCACAGTTAGAATGTGCCATGTCCCTGCCAAGGAACCAGATGCCCCATGTCAGAATGCAGCGTCATGGTTGGAGGCTGAGCTAGTAAAGGTAAGTAGGGAAGTTGCTTCTACTAATGTGGCATTTGACTGTGAGCCCAAGGCTCCTGGCCCACGGTCTGAGAACAGGCAGGAAAGCCGGGTGTCTGTGTGCACTGGATCACACAACCCAAGATATACTCTCTGTTGGGGGTTCACTTAGTGGGCTCTCAGGCATAAGACAGCATGAGCCTCTCTGAGGGGTGAAGGAAGCTGACCCCAAGAAGGAAACAATTCTGCCCCAAGGATCTACTTCTCCAGCCTCTGTGCTCCTGCTTATGACCCTTGAGTAAGGATCTTCAGGCAGTCTCGCTCTTGACCCAGGAGAAGAAATGCTTTCAGGAAGATGAGCCAGGATTTCAAATTTGGACAGCATAAAGACAGAGACCTGGGGTTAAAAGTTACCCTGCCTATGCCGGACACTATGTTCCTTTCTATTCACCACAGACCATAAAACCTAGTAGCCACGGCCTAGTACTATCCTGTCTTCTCTGCCCGCTCCGTACTTTAGGGTGCGCCTTGATTATTCAGTGGCCCAGCCACCTCTTCAAGAAAAAAAAGAGTGTTGTTCCTTAACATAGACTCAACTGATGTTAGTACCTTCCTTGACCTTCTTCCTCCTGGTAATGCTTCCTCTGGCCAGCACTGTTCTTCCAGCCCAGGAAGTCCTTCTTGTCAGTCTCGAGCTCTGTGATAAAGCTGGAGCATAGGGACCGTCAGTGTATGTGCTGAAGCCAGACTGACTGAATACAGATCCTCTCCTAGCCTCTTTCCAGCTGAGTAATCTTGGGGAAACTTCTATTCTTTGCTAAGACATTACGGGGGATGAAGACTGTAGATGCTTCCTACCATTAGGCTACTTGTTATGTAGAAAATGATTGGCAAATGAGACACACTCTGTCTAGTGCGTCAGTCTCTCTCTGTCGTCTAGTGCGCCAGTCTATGGATTTCTCTTGCTGGCCCCCCTCTTTAGACCCTGTGCTCCCCGAAGCTGAAGTCGGTGTCTTCTGTGCCTCCGAATCCTTAGGTGTTTCTAACACAAGGCCTGGTGACTACTTGGCACATGTGGCCTAGATGTATTGTTTATGTTCATGCATGTCAATATAAATAAAGCAGGTGACCACAGGTATAGTGACAGGGTCAGATGTGTGTTCTGATGGCGGTAACATTATGGTAGAATCCACTAGACTGTCTATGGAGTGGTTGCTATTTGTGAGGCACTGTTTGAAAACACTTTAACACATCAAACTGTCTCAACAACTATCTTGAAAAAGTTCCTATTCTTTCCATGGTGATATACATGAAAAGACAAAGTACATGAAATTTCAGTGACTCTCCTATTATTATTTATCTAGGACATAGCACAGAGGGAATCACCCCAGGCTGTGTGACCCAGAAGCCACACACCTGTCTATTCCGGTCTGCTGCTTCCATAACTCAATCACTATAGTGGCAGTCACCAGTCCCAGAAGCGGGGGCGGGGGGGGGCAGGGTGCACACTTGGGTCAAGTAGCGAGGACTGAGACTTCACTACAAAGGACTCTGAACATTCTTACCTCCTTTCTAGCTATTGATCTTTTTCATCTTAAAGGAGCTAGGATAGTGCTTGTGGCCAGACACATAACAGACATGGTCCTACTTGAGGGCAGAAAGACAGATGAGTCCCACCTTTTGCTTTGGAATGCCTAGCACACAGTATCTATTAAACACATGATAGTGGAATGGATGGATGGATGGATGGATGGATGGATGGATGGATGAAGATCAAGGACTCCAGAATTCAGCAGCATGTGCATGATGAGTACTCAATTTCCACTTGGATTGCTTGTTTGAAGCACTTGGCATCCATACCCCAGAAAGCCTGGGTTGAGTGGAATCCCATCTTCCCAGGTTGAGGCTGTGCCATCCAAGAAGCTACCCCTTACACTATCAGCATCTCTGTGGCCTTGGGTAGCTCTGAACCTCTGGAGCTTCAGTGAGTAGCACTGCTGTGAGTGGTGAAGCCCACGGATGGTCTTGCTGATGAGCAAATATTAACATTTTGAATCACTTGTGCCTTCTTGATTCCTGGGACAACTGTTGTGCAGGTTCAGGGGCTGGCAGAGAGGTATTACACCATGCAGCAGTCGAGCATAGCATGATAGAATGGAGCGGGCGGCCTACATGAGTTTAAGGCAAAGATGGATTTTCACTTGGAAACTCATGCAGTGGGGTGTGCTGATGGAGCGGCAGGGAACACCTGGCAGAAGGCCCAACATAATGCAGATGGCTGCCAGCTGTTTCAGCCTCTGCCTTGTATCATGGCAAACAGGAAAGTGGGAAAATGGAGGGAATCCATCCCAAGGGGTAGTGAGTGTGGCCTCAAAGTTAGTAGCAACAGGATGTTTAGGACAGTGAAGAGGATCCAGTAAGCTTGCATGAATGTTGGCATTAATGTAGTCTGAAATCCGTCAAGGATCAGATAGACTGGATCATGCTGTCCTCACAAAGCTGACAGCCCGTGAGATAATGTCAACTGGTCACCAAACTGGCCACACTGTGAAAGATACCATGGGAGCAAAACATGGATTATTAGGTAACTTAGGGGAGGGGTTTTCCTCAGCTGGGTGGTAAAGAGGTGTCTTAGTTTGGGTTACTATTGTTACAATGAAACACTGTGACCAAAAGCAAGTTGGAGAGAAAAAAAATTTACTTGGCTTACATGCCCGCATCCATAATTCATACCTGAAGAAAGTCAGGACAGGAAATCAAACAGTGCACGAACCTGGAGGCAAGAGCAGTTGCAGAACCCACGGAGGGGTGCTGCTTACTGGCTTGCTCCTCTCAGCCAGCCTGTTTTTTATAAAACCCATGGCTGCTAGCCCATGGATAGCACCACCCACCCACAATGGACTGGGTCCTCCCCCATCAATCATTAATTAAGAAAATGTTCTACAGTCTTGCCTACAGCTCTATCTAATGGAAGCATTTTTCTTAATTGTGGTCCCTCCTCAAGTAAACTTTAGCTTGTGTCAAGTTGGCATAAAATTAGTCAAAACAAGAGGGTGTCCTAAATAGAGATGTATAATGAGAAAAATAAAAGCAAAAAGTGGACCAGGGGAGAAAGGGGATGAAGATGCCTATAGGCAATGAAAAAACAACAACAAAAACCAAAACCAATGCCTTCCAGGACCTAGAGGTAAGACACCAGAACAGGAACTCACAAGACAGCCTGACTGCAGTGTGGAACTGGCGGGTCTTTTTGTTCACTGAAATTAAGCACCGCAAACTAAAGGTCTTCAAAAAATAGAGATGTATTTTCAAATGGTTATAGTGACCAGAAGCAGAAATTTGAGGTATCAACAGGGTAAGACTTCTTTGTGGCTTAGTGTCTGGTGGGGACCAACAGCCCTTGGTCTGCTCTTCTCCCATCTCTGCCTCTGAAGTCTCTCCTTTGTTTCTGTTTCTTTTGTTTTTCTTTAAAATAACAGTCATTGGATTAGAACCCATTCTAATTCAATATGAACACATTTTAGTGTAACTAATTAACTACTGAGTCTACTCCCAAATGCAGTTCCTGAGATTCTGGGTAGATATGAGCTTTGAGGGAATACTATCTAACCCAGGAGGATAAAAATAGCCACAGGGATTAGAAATGACCGAGGGTGAGTAAAACCGGGAGCCAGATCGTGAAGAGATTAGTAATAATACCAGTAAGCAAAGCTTCCTGAGTCTGCACTGTGGTAAGTCACAGTCATGCTAAGCATGCTGAATGCATACATGCAGTGTCCATATGTGGAGTCAGGATTAAGTTGAGGAAGGCCAAAGGGGAGAATGAACACTCAGAGTCTGCAAAGTGTATCGTCAGTCAGTGTCTTGTAAGAAGCAGATGGCCAAACTTGGCTTAGGGTGATTTGAAAGGGGGTGATAGAGCAATTTCTGAAGGATCTGTGAGCAGGATATGCGGGAATCTCTTCAGACTGGGCAGTTCTCTGGGCTTGTTACCATTCATGGACCTGAAAGATGTATACTAGAGTCCAAAACCAGAAAGTCATGGGAAGAGGCCATCTTTGGGAGAATGATCAAATGAAGGTGGTCAATCTAAGGAGTCACATAGGGAGGGAGGTAATAAATCTCCAGACATCTTCCCTTTGTTCTCTTGACATTAGGCATCCCTGGTGGGAATCTCATGAACACAGCCCAAGAGATTGGCCTCCCAGGGCCCCAGGCACATAGAAACGATGAGGCTGGATCAAGAGAAGTAGACACTGGGATAATGATGAAAAGGCAGAGCCTGGGAGCCAGAGAACAGAATTGTTCATCTGTGATAACAATGGCCGTAGACCCCCTAATTAAGAAGGAGCACGGGGAACTCTGGGTTCAGCTCACTCATTCACATCTCCATCTAAGTCTTCTTCAGCCACACAACTGTCTCATAGGGTTATGAATACAATGCGTACACCATTATAAGTCAAGGGCTTAGCAGGCCACATGGCACTTCTAGTAGCTACACAATTGGCTTTCTTACTATTCTTTTCCACTGCAGTAAATAGCAGTTTGCTGCATGGAGTCTCTCTTGAGGGCCCATGCCTCTCTTTCTCACTTCATGCAGCAATGACATCATTTATTTGTACATATTACTTAGCCCCCCCTCCAGGTGTCTAATATTTCCTGGTCACAGATCTAGCTTGCAACAGTGAACCAAGTACCCTCACGTAGCTCACATTCAGATGAGGAAAGTAAGCGATGAGCAAATGAATAAGCGAAGACACCTCACACCTGTCAGAAGATGAGATGGGTAAACTTAGAGCTGAAAGAAAAGGCAGGGAGCAAGAGAAGGTGGGGGGTAAATGGAGAAGCAGTCACGAGGGACCACCGAAGAGGTCTTTGAGTAAACAGCTGAATCGGGCTGGAGCAGGGAACATTCCGATGCCGGAGATGGTTAGAGTCGCGTCGGGAACAAGTATAAGGACAGACACAGGGCAGAGCGTACTCGGAGGACCCGAGGTGCAGGAAGCAGTCCAGCAGGAGCTGAGTGCAATGTGGTTGCAGAGGGGATAGGAGCCAGGTCTGCAAAGCCCAGGTCTTGAAAGGTCTGTATTCTACAGGGCATGCCAGCAAGTTCTATTACCCACTTTCCTCCCATCTGCACAGGGCCCTAGCCAGCAGCTTCGCCCGTAGTTTTAAGGATCCAGCACAAAGATGGGCTAGGCTGTTGCTTTGAAAATCATTAAGTATTGGGCAAGATAATGTTCACATCGCTCAGTACTTTAGCTTCAGGCTACCTGCTGCTGAGTGGAAGCACTGTCCATGCTCCCGAGGACATGATTGTGTTGGCCCATTGCTTGGCAGCAGGTTGTCGTCTCTCTCACACGATTCTTAGCTTTTTCGTGTGCCTCTTCCCCTCGGTGGCCTTGTGTTTCAACAGTAGCTCTCCAACTGTGCTTGTGGCCCTGACCTCCTCCATGGAATTACACACCAGTAATTCACAGTGGCCTCTTATTATCCTATATGCAGTAAAGACTTTCTGGAGGTTATGGGAAATAAATGTGCCTCTTACTGTCAACCATGGTTCTTATTAAACTTGTTCCCCTGGTGCGAAAGTATCTTTGTGGGACAAATCGGCTTTATTCCCAAGCAGCCAATGAGCTGCTAATGGGTTTTATGTCCAACTGTAACCAGCGGCATCGCAGGCAGCCCTCTGTTCATTGCAGGCAGGAGTCAGGTTTCTCACCCACTGAACGTAAAGACTTCTTATGAATCGGGTTGAGTCTTCTTGTACAAAGAAAAGCCGGTGTCCTTGTGGATATGTGCAGGTGGAATCACGGGATCAGAGAGACCTTACTGACTTACGGGGCTGAGATTTGGAGCAATAGTGAATGCATGAGGTTGAGCATGTGAAAAGGGAGCAAGGAAAGAACTGCATGGGCGGCGTCTTTGGGCCATGAGATGTTCCTTCTCTTGTGGACATGGGGACCGCTCTCTGAGCTCTTGGCAGGGGAATGAGGGCAAAAGATGGAACTAGAATTTCTGAACAATAGCAATGGGGTTTTTTATCCTATTGCACGTACTGGCTTTGTAGGAGCCTAGGCAGTTTGGATGCTCACCTTACTAGACCTGGATGGAGGTGGGTGGTCCTTGGACTTCCCACAGGGCAGAGAACCCTGATTGCTCTTTGGGCTGACGAGGGAGGGGGACTTGATTGGGGGAGAGAAATGGGAGGCAGTGGCGGGGAAGAGACAGAAATCATAAATAAATAAATAAATAAATAAATAAATAAATAAATAAGGAAAAAAAAGAATTGCTGCAAATTGTTTTGTGAGTTTTACAGGTACCGTCTTTCCGATCTACACAAACTTAAGGAACTGGCTAGTCTAATCAAAACTCTGCTTGCACATACCACCTAGGAAAGAATTCAGGCCCATAGCTGGGTATGCACTATAATCCCCTTTATTGGGAAATTAGGCTCTTTAACAATGAACTAGTGAACAAATTTTTGGTGTTTTTTTTTGAAAACTACAGGCATAGAGGAGAAAAGGGCATCTAACAGCAGCAGGACGCCCCTGCTGGTGGCTGAGAGAAGCCTCCTGTTTGTTCATCAAACCTCATGCAGTAACTACAGAGAAGGTTCTAGGATTGGGGATATATTAGATAAAAGAAAATATATTGCTGTTCTTTGTTTTCGATCACTTCATTGTACTGAGCCTACAAACCGAAACGAAAGCCATGCCGTTGGATTAATGGAGACAGTCAAACAAATGGACAAATGAAGTGCAGATGCGAAGTCCATAGCTCACGACGGACGTCTCTGCAGTTAGAATCTTCAGAATGCATTCTTCTAATTGATTCCGTCTTTCGCTTCTTTACTCATGTAAATGCGATTTCAGTTTCTGGTGACATAGATGGCTTATACTGGTGCCGCTTCATATGGCTCGTGCGGATGTTAAAACGAGATATTCAGAGTACCCGAGATTTGAATGTCATGTTTGGCCTGTAAACGTGTTATGCAAATGTCACACCATGGTACAAATTAGGAAGGATTTTGGAGCTTACGTAGAACATCCGTGTGCTACTGAGACTCAGAAACACAAAGCAACTTTGCCCAAGATCATGCAGCCGGCAAGTGGCAGAGCTGCGTTTGGAAGTGGCGTCTCTCCTCTAAATCAGCTTGTATCCCATCAGTGAGCGAGTGACCTGTAGAATACGACCTGGGACTGAGAATGCACTCTGAGAACTAGCGCCGCCCTTTCCACGGCAGCTGTGCCTGAACACATCATAGTCTGAGCCACCGTATTTGCAGCACGGGGTAAAGTCGCAAAGACACATTGCTCTGTTCCCTGGAAACTCACAGAGACGTGAGGACCATCCAAGATGGACCAACTGGAAGCGAAAGACAGGTTCTAGCCAAAGACTGTGAAAGCTAACTTGGTAACGTATTCATCATTACTAGTGATTACAACATGCAATTAAAAATGCCTGTGGCCATCGTTTGCAACTTCATGATCCTTTTCTGCTTTCACGGGGACTTAAAGGACTTTGTCGTCTTACTTCAGACAAAAATATACCAGTCGAAAGTTGGACCGCCAAATGCATCCCTCCTTCCTGCCGCTCTGCTATATGGAAGGAACAGGCTTCAGTTAGTGGCATTGTTTGGACTGTTTGGGTAGTTCAGTTGTCTTGATAGCTTGGCTGTGCAGAAAAACCTAGTCATCCCCCTTACATACTTGATATACAGTGGGCAGAGCATTTATCTTTGTTTAGCTTCAGGCAATTCAAAATGTCTTGGCTTTTTCTTCAATATCAAGTCACCATTTCCTTGGGAATCTCCAGTCGTACCTCGCACAAGACAGGCTGAAATGGGTAAGGTTGGTCTGCTGAGGAGGGAGCCAGCCTACCTGTTCTGATCCCATAGGTGCAACATCCCTTTGTGTGGGTGAGCTCCTTCTAACAATCTGAAATCCCTGAGAATGGGGTGGTAATTTGCAGGCAAGGGAGCAGGAACCCCACAAAGCTGACAACTGGCCTTCAGCACCTGGGAGCCCATGAGTGGAGTGGGGATCTGGGCCCCGAATACATCTGAATTCCAAAGCTATGTCACGACACCTAGTGCAGGAAGAGGAGAGGAAAGAGAAGTGAGAAAAAATGGACAGGGAAATGGGGGAGTCAAAGGAAGGATGGGGTAAAGAAAGGGCAAGAGAGGCTGGACTTTTGTGTCTTTTGGCACACAGTGTAAGAAGAAAGACAAAGAGAAGGGTCAGAGGTTCCCGGGATGAAATTATTCCTGGCAATTTAGAGAGAAATTTTCTAAACCACAGGTTAGGAAGTCGGCCCTTGTGGCAGGCTTGGCTGTGTGGAGTTCCCCAAGGACGGTTCCTTCTCCTGCCGCCTCATTATCGCTGGCAGCAATCTGCATGGCCAGTAATGAGAGGGTCTTAATGCTGGTGTCTCAGGGGTGGGTAATGGCCCTGTGCACGGGACGGAGGTCGCAGGTTCAGGCCCTAGCACTGTGGAAAGAGCTGTGAAGAGCTGCAGATTGTCCCCCTGGACCCACAGTCCATTAGCCCTCAGCCCTCAGCATGGTGATAATGAGAAGGTGGGGCCACTCAGCAGCACCCCCAATAGATAGGCAGGGCAGTCTGCAGTCCCCAATGGCAGCACTTCCCGTTGCTGCTGCATGCCCACAACCCTGCTCTCTGTGCTGGGCCATGGGTTGTATCAGCTCATCTAGGTTCAGTAGCCTCTGACCTTTGCCCCTAACAGAGCTCACAGAAGTAATTAGGTGGTCATATGGGTTTGGCTTGATATTTATAATGTCCCTTATATTTTCCCATTGTCTGTAAGCCCATGCTGTCAAGCTGAATATGCAAAAGCATTTGAAGTAGAGTTCTGCCCTCTCCCTTTTTTCTTCCCGTGTGACCCTAGACACACTTCTGCCGAACCCCAATTTCTTCATAATAATAGCACCAGCCTCCATCTTTTTGTTTAAACTATTATCTGCTTGTTATTAAAAACAATTAATGTTGAGCTCTATACATTGTATTCTGGGCACACATACATCATGTCTAAACTCCCCAACTTTACATGTTGATGCTACTTTTTATCCTTAACTTACAGAAGTAGAAATAACCAGAGACCCAGTTGGCACGTGAATCTCTTGACATCGGTTTTAACCTTAATGAGCGCATTATAATGAAACTAGGGCTCCAGCACTCACAGCAAGGGCTTGGTGCAGAATAGCCCATTGCCAGTAATGGTGGCTTGTCTCTCCCTTGCTCCATGCTTAAGGTATCTGTTAGGATCAAGTGAGAATGTCGAAATACAGGGGTTGTGTATTGGGAGAGTCTACAAACCTAAGTGGGACATAGGACTAGTGGGGAATCAGTGACAGGAAGAAGCCATTGTAACCACAGAAGGGAGGTGAAGGTGGCAGCCTTCAGACGTGACACCTGCTGACAAGCCTTGGAGGTGATACTACTACTTTCAGAGATGCAGTTCAAAGCTAGGAGAGTCACAGGTAGATGCACGCTGTCCTCTCCCAGACCTAGCTTACAGGTTCCTACAGAGCCTCAGTTGTGAAAGTGAAGGGGTCAGGGGAAATGACATTTCCTTGGCAGAGAAAAAGTAAAAAAGTATTGAAAGGACAGGAGTTTGTGTAACTGGTGTACCACCAGCCCCTGATGGAGGTGGCCCTTGCTAATATTCTGCTTGACAGCCACGGGTTCAGGCCACTGCACAGCCGCATCCCATCTCCCAGATGAGAAGGGTTAAGCCCAGCAAGACATGAAGCAGCTCTTCCAGATCACCAAAGAGGCTGACTCTGTTCCCCAATGCAAGAGTTTCAAGGTGGGAGGGGCTGGGGGACCCCCCCCCCCAGCTTTGGACAAGGAGGATTTTGACAGAAGATGAGCTTGAAAGAGAGCAGGGGAAGAAAATGTGCTTCTGTATGGGCTGAAGTTCTAGGGTTGTATAATCACCGACTCATCGGTCAAATCAGTTTGTTTTATCCTTTAGCTTGCCCTGGAATTTGAAGAGACAGAATATGATTATTTTCATAGCATGCTGGCTGGTCTTATGTCAGCCTGACACAAGCTAAAGTGGTCTGAAATGAGGAAAGCTCAACTGAGAAAATGCCTCCATAAGATCCAGCTATAAGACATTTTCTTAATAAGTGATTAATGGGAAAGGGCCCAGCCCATTGTGGGTGGTGCCATCCCTGAGCTGCTGGTCCTAGATTCTACAAGAAAGCAGGCTAAGCAAGCAATGACGAGCAAGCCAGTAAGAGGCACCCCTCCATGGTCTCTGAATCAGTGTAGAGTACCAGGAAGCTACCTGTATGATTGGGAAATCTGAGTGGCCAGTTCGAGGACTTTGGCAAGGCAGCCCTTGTCTGAGGGAGGGTGACGCCAGCTAGTGGAAGCTACACAGGCTGGCCTGGAACCCACGCCCTCCCAGCTGTCTGCTGTGTGAGCTTTTGTGAGTTACCTCAGCCTCCGGGGTCTCACGTTCTGCAGCTGTGACATAGGAATGGTATTGGGAGGAGGAGAGCGGCTTGGGTGGTGGGGTGAAAATGGAGGATTGTAGATGTTTACGTTCAGAGTTGGGTCTGCTCTGCCGTAAGCACTGTGTTCATCTGCTTGTTACAAGTCACCCCACAAACATGCCGAGAGCCCACTCGAGGCCAAGTGTTCTCCACACTGTGTAAGGAAACAGAGGAAAGGGTTTGGCTCTGACTTCAGTCATCTTAGCCAGAAACCAAGAGGAGAGACCAGGAAGTGAATCATTGCAGTGTAGTTTGACAGCTGCAATACATAGGATTGCACAAAGGATGGGAGCAGAGCCGCTGAGTCTGCAGGCCTACCACAGACCCCCAGGGAAGGCTCTGTAGGCTCCAGGGAGGAAAAAACACTGGGCTACTGCAGGAGGAGGAGAGGGGAGAGGGGAGGCAAGAAAATGTTACAAGAAAGGATATTCCGTATAGTCTGTGAGATAGTTTCAAGGGTGCAGAGCTGGGTACCAATGTGGTCTTTTGGGGGTGAGTCTGGAGTAAGTGGTACGCACATGTGCAAAGGGAGGGGCATGGAGGTTAGAGACTTAGATGAGGGTCAGCCGGTGGGTACCAGGGGCTCAGAGTCAAACGTGGGTTTACCAGGAGTCAGTGTGCGTTGTGAGAGTCACAGAAAGGAAAGAGAGTTGAGGTGTATGGCTAATTACACTTTGAGCTTTTCTGATATTTTTAAGAGAAAAAAAAGGATACAACAAAAACTAAACTATGAGTCTGCCCTTAGACCCAAGCTCTCATATATTCCAGGAGAATATTGGTTGATGAGTGAATTCTCTTTGGGCACATGGTATATTTTTAAGTCTATGAGTCCTCCGACCAGTGTTCTTAATCCAAAGGAAATGCATTTAGCCTGAAGGTTCTGAACCAATTACATAGTTTTATAAGGTCAAAATAAAAGTTGGGAGTCATTTTATCTTCATCCATACTGGAGGAAGTTACAGAACCAAGATGCTTTAATGAGAAAAAGCCCTGGGATGGGGAATGTGCAAATAGAAGTGTCAGCACCATCAGAGGCTCCATGGCATCCTGGATGCTGGCAGATGAGGCTGGGGCTGGGCTGTGAAGTCCTTTGACAACGTGGTCTGTATCCCTGAACAAGTTGCCAAGGCTTCAAGAGGGATAGACATGAAACACAACATCCTTCCACCCTTATTAAGATTTAATCCTGCTTTCAACAGGATTGCAATGTTATTAAATTAGATTTTTTTTTCTCCTCCCTGAAAAGGGGATTTAACTTTTGCTTTTCTGACATCATAATCAACACGGAACAGATGCAAAGGGGAAATTGTGTGACCACTGGTAATGTGGACCTATACTTAACATGTAGCATGTGAAGTTATTAAAATGGAAATTAATTCCCTTTATTACTATCGTGCCCTATCAATTAATTTGGTTGGAGGTACTTATGAATATGCAATCACTCCTTGCTACTGCCCCTCCCCCCCGTGCTTTAAGGATGTGGAAGGCAGAGGAAAAGCAGCGGCAAAGCACCTCACTAGGACAGTTTGCGTTTGCTCCCTGACAACTGATGATGGTGGGAACTGACAGCTAATGAATTTTTACATGCTGGGCACTGTTGCAAACACTCTACGTTCATTCTCATTAATCCCTACAATCACTCCGTAGATTGCGTGATTTTATTTTTCCTATGTAAAGAAGAGAGGAACGGGGCACAAAGAAATAAAATGATCACCCTCAGGTCACCCAGACGCTCTGTCACCCAAATTTGAACCCTTCATTCCTGTGCTTTGTTGCCTCAGCTGGCGACAGGGAAAGGGGATGTGGGAGGTGGGCAAACTCCTCCTGTAGGCTCAAAACGGGTGTGGAGTGTGGGGGAGGGGCGGAACTGAAGACTGCACAGGGGGAACAAACTGTAAAATACATTGTAAAATGCATCTTGTCTTTATTTAGGGATGGGTATATCAACTGATCAGGGAAAGACAGCTAATCACAAGATACCCGGGATAAGATGTGTCACGGGGACCCCAAGCGAAGTGCAGCAGGGATCAAGAGACTGAGGGAAGAAATGCTTGGGCTGGAGTCAGGGGAAGAACCAGGTTGGCAGGTTAAGTATGCTATGAGGATTGTTTCACATGAGTAATTCCATAGGTTCTGGGGGTGAAGAGAAGTGCTCTTCTGTCTGTTGGTTGAGGGCAATCATCTGGAGTGTGAGTGCAGTAAAGGAAGTTGCTGGGTCCTAGATGGAATGGTTTACGTTTGAAAGGTAAACTCTTGGGCGGACGATTTCCTGCCACTAAGATGAATTGACACAGGGAGAGTCCCAGAAGTATTAGCAAGTCATCAGGAATGCCTGCGATAAAATATAAGGTAAAGGAGCCAGAGTTCGGAGGAGAGATGGCTTGAGAAGTGACTAGGGCAGGCGACCGGTAAGAAAGACAGAAAACTGGAGCGGTAATGCTATGCCAGGGAGGGAGGCGTGAGGTTTAAACCTTCATGTAAGCATTCTTTGACATAGTGCAAAGACGTTTTAGCTGGATGTGCAAATTGAGCTCAGAGGGGCATCATAGTTCATTGCTTCGTCTGGACTCTGCTTTCTTGTGAGCAAGGGTCTTGTGTTCTTCGTCCCTGCACACCTCCACAGACAGGTAGGAATCTCAGTCTCCCAGAATGCAACAGTCCTGTTTGGTCTATACTCCTAGTTTCCCAATAACACCGAGTCTTTGCAGATGCCCATACAAGCTGAGGTTTGGATAGGAGGAAGCCCATCGGGCCAGCTCAGAGCACTCTGAAGGACCCTGGCCCACAGCTTGGTGCTTGATTGGAAACCCAGGATTCTCGGTTGATTTCTTTTTGCTTTACTTTTGAAAAATGTAAGAGAAATTATAGACAATGAATCAAGAGAGTGCCACAGGCAAACCAATTAGAGGTTTGTTACATTATCAAGTTCTAGGACAATTAAATGATCTGTACACTGCGTCTAGACTTTTTAATCACTAGCCTGGGAGCAACGGATTTGTTGGGATTCTTCCCACACTTTCGTCTTCATGGCCAATCCATCAGGGCATTCTTTTCCTTCCGTCTCTAAATGCTGTTACTGGACAGACATCAGCCAAACCAGGCTCAGCTATTGGCCCGATTTGACTCTGAACAGAAGTGGTCCTGAATGCCACAAAGGAAATTATTCTCCACCAGGTCGCACCAGGGGGCAGATTGGTAACTGGAATCCCCGTCTCTCTGAGGAACTAATGATAGTCTTGGGATATACAGGGAAGGAACCACAGGAGAACAGAGAGGGAAAATCTCATGCATAGTCAAGCAGTCAGACTGGTCTGGCTGATCATTATCTCAGGTCTGTTTCTGTGGGGTCCTGCTGATGTCAAGGGAAATGCTTGCCTGCAAGGCTCATTGTTCCTAGAAGTTGAAAGAAACTGGGGAGGCAGATGCTCAAAGAGTAGATCACAGGGGCAAAAATAGAGTTAATTTGGGGCAATGGCAGGATCCTGCTCAGGGTTTAGGGTGTCTAGGCACTGTTCTAACCCAGAACATTGCAAAAGCTGAACAGCTCTGCAAATCTTGAAAATGCCTACATCTTAATTTTGAGTCCATCGCCTTGAATGAAGAGGATGAACAGTTTTAGAAAACACTCCTCAGCTGACTTGCATCCAATCAGAGCAGGAGCCTAAATTAGTGCTTCAGGCAGCAAAGGAGAGATACAGACTGTGGACGAGATGCTAAGTTTCTCCTGGGCTTAGTTACCCACTAGAGATCTTTGGATCTATGTGAAGAACCCATGCTTATAGCCAACCTTGTCTTAGTCATGTCTTGATTTATATACCCGGGTCAGTGATACTGCCACCAAGTGTCACCTGTACCTCCCAAAAACCTTTCCATGGGGCTTCTTAATTTTGATCCTTTCAGTCTGTTCTCCATATGAAGACCACCGAGTCTTCAGAATATGAAAAACATTGAATCAATATTGTGGAATATTTGTACACTGTGTGAATATATATATTGCTGTAATTGGTTTAATAAAGAGCTGAACGACTGATAACTAGGCAGGAAGAGTTTAGGCGGAACTTCCAGTGACAGAGAGGACTCTGAGAAGAAGAGAGGTGGAGATACTAGGAGAAACAGAGCAAGTAGGGTGTGCAGGAAGAGACGAACAGCCACGAACCACATAACAGACTGTAGGTTAATATAAATGGGTTAGTTTACGTTCTAAGAACTAGTTAGGAACAAGCCTAAGCCACAGGCTAAGTTTTTATAATTAATAAGAAGTCTTCATGTCATTATTTGGGAGCTGATTGGTGGGACAGAGAAAGATGTGTTACAAATCTATCCTTTGTTTTGTGCATATACAAAGTATATAATATATATGTACATATATTTTATATATATATACATATATGCATACAGACCTATAGCCAGACAGATTAATAAATCTATTAGTCAAGGGGGTAACTTCTATAACAAAAGAATCCAAAAATATAGTTAGGACACAAAGAAATAAACAGATGAACAGGGTTTTTGCTTTTGTTTTTAAATAGGGCCTCTCTTCATAGTCCTGGCTGTTCTGGGACTCACTATGGAGACCAGGGTGACCTCTAGCTCACAGGGATTTACCTGATTCTATGCCTCACATGCACCACCATGCCCAGCCAGGTCCACTTCTTTAGTGGCATGAATTCCAGGTTTCAAAGCCATCCTAGATAGATTTCCTGTAAGCAGAAACCAAAATTCATGAGATAGTAACTCTACAATGCTATGGTAGGATGGCAAAACAGAAATCACAGGGATATGGGATTGCAAAGGAAAGGAAGCTAAGCCAGAATGTTACATATCAAGCAAAGCCGAAGGAAGTGCATTAGATTCACTCCACAAGGACAGATCTGGCTAGATCCGAACTCATCCATCAGGAAGGGGGAGCTGGGGGTATTGAAACTCAGGTACTTTATCATTTGCTGGGCTTTATTATCTCAGAGAGCTGGGGCAATTAGTAGCTGCCTTCAGCCTAGAACTGCAATACTATTGTTATGATGATAAAAGTGTTAATTTGACCTTTGGGCGAGAGTGTTTGATGGATTGTGATAAAGTAGATAATGAAGCAATTGTTCACATTTAGTGGAGACTCTAAGTATCAGAGCCAGCCTCAAATAAGCTCACCAGAAGCAGAGAGTGCCTTCCTCCCTGCGGACAGCCTCAAGTGCTTAAACACCCTGAGCTGGGCGCATCACCATCATTGCCAGGGCGGAAACCACTCACCCTTTCCAAATTAGTTAATGTAGACATGCCTCAATTCCCCTATCTATGAAGTGGGCTGATAACTAGTCCTCATTCCTAGGTTTAGTGTGACGATGAAATGAGTTAATATGTTGGGAGAGGTTTAAATGAGCAGGCTAAGCACCTTAGTAACTGCTTTAGGGGACCTACAGAGTATAACAGCATTCTCTTTCAATTTTAGGCCTGCCTTACTGCTGGTGTTTTGGCTCTTGCCTCCACCAATCCATCAAATGAACTCTCTACATTCTTTTCAAAACAAGAACAACCTTAAGTCATCTCTCTGTTTGGCACCTTATAATATGTATTACTCAGGGCAGGCCAACCTCTGTAACAAAAGGATCCTTGGCTAGTTGCAAATTTTTCTGTCCTTCCTCTCCAACTTGACCTCAGAATATCTGGAGGCAGTCAAGGAGTCAAGCTCCTGTTTAACATGGAACATGAAAAGTGTATCCCTGGTCACTAGGCAACACTCACAGTCAAAAGCCTTATCTGTACCCACCCTCTCACCCAACAGAACCTCTTGCAGCTTGTGTCAAAGCTGTATTTTTCCTTAGGTGACCAATGGCCACAGACCAATGAAGGATCCCTGTAGCCATTAGGTCACTAATGGTACAAGACTCTTCAAGATAGGCAGAGTCTTTTGCACCGTGTACTGGCTGTCTGACTCATTGTTTCTAGAGTAAGGCACACACATTTTAGAGTTGTGACCATTTGTGCATGAATTCTGATTCATTTGGTATTGGTGTCATCTGGAATAACTGTGTTTTCTCGCAGGACCTCATTTTCCTCATCAGCAGTGGAGTGGCAAAAACCAAAACCCTGTAGAGCTGATGGTGGGGTACTGCAAGGAATATAAGGACAAACAGGCAAAGAGCTACCTACTTGCCTGGCCTCGCCTTGGTTGTTAATGTATATGTTAGAGATCACCTTAAAAGTGGCTTAACACAGAATCAACTGTTGATTTACTTATGAATCAACAATTCAGTCAGGACATACAGTTGCTTCTTGTGTGGCCTACAGCAGCTCACCTGAGTGTGTGAGAGCCAAGAGAGCCAAGAGCCTGCAGTCAACCAGCCAGGATGGCTATAACACTGCAGGCAGGCAGGCTTGGAGCCTTCCTGTTGGCCTGACTCCTCCCCGTCCTTTCCTTTCCCATATCATCCCTTCCTCTTTCACCTTTCTCTTTTCCCTTCTCTCTCTCTCTCTCTCTCTCTCTCTCGTTTTAAACCTTCTGTAGCCTCTTGTCTCCACATGGTTTTCTCCAAAAACAAGAAATCAGACTTCTTAACATAATATCTCAGATCCTTTAAGATGCAAACATAAAGTGCATCAAGTTTCCAAGGCCCTGGAAATGGTGCTTTTCTTTTTCTTTCTCCCCTGCTCCCCCCCCCCCCCAAATCTCTGTTAGTCTCAGCTTTCTGGAGGGAGATACATATGTACCTTCAGAGCTGGAAGAAGTCACTGGTGACCATTCTGCAGACAATTGAGAGCAGCCAGTGGCGACTTCATTTGTCTTTGACTTTGAATTTGTGTGGAGGAGGACCAAGACTGCAAAACCAAATTGCCCTTGTGGCTAAAACCCAAAGAACCAGGAAAGCTTAGGTTAGTAGGCAGAATAACTCCTGTTATGTTTATTCAGAATGGAGGATAGCCTTTTCAGACCAAGTATGTCTTGATTTGTTTTCGTCTGAGTTCCCCACTCTCATTTACTCTTTACGGACTCTGGTAGACTAAAATTGGTCAGGTCACTAATATTTAATTTGAAGAAATTCTTGAATTAAGTATTCACTAATGTGTAACAAATTGCTCCACCACTTTGTAGCTTAAAGAACACTTAATGTTCCTTTCCAGTCCAGCTGGAATTGGTGAGCTCCCATTAGCTCAGGTAGACTGTTCAATGTGGTGTCCCCATCATGGTCTTAACCTCTTTGCTCATATTCTCACTCCTCCCACTCTTCAACAAGACCTTGGGAGTCAAGTCCAGTGCTACAGTGTGGGTCTCTGCCCCTGTCTCCATCAGCTGCTAGAAGGTTCTATGGTGATATTTAAGATATTCATTAGTCTGACCACAGGGCAAGGCCAGGTCGGGCACCATCTCCTCTATTGCTTAGGGCCTTAGCTCAGGTCATCCTTGTGCATTTCTGGGAATTTCACTAGAGCCAGGTTTCTTGCTAACCCCATAATGGCTCCCTCAGTCAAGATATCTCTTTCCTTGCTCTCATCTCTGTCCTTCCTCCATCTCGACTATTCAGTTCCCTCAAGGTCTCCTCACCCCTCCCCTTCTCCCCTCCTCTTTTCCTTCTACCCTCCCTTCTGCTCCCACCTATGTGTTTCCAATTTTGTCAAGTGATCTTGTCTATTTTAACTTTCCAGGTGGATCTATATATGTTTTTCTTAGGGTTCGCTTTGTCACTTAGCTTCTCTAGGATCATGAACTATAGACTCAATACAGAATTAGTCCCTCTGAATGTGGTTGACAGTTGCATGGCTGGGGCGGACTGAGGGGCCACTGGAATTGGCACCAGGATTTGTCCCTGATGCTTGTGCTGGCTTTTTGGGAGTCTGTTTTCTTTGGCTGGATACCCTGCTCAGTCTGGATATTGTGGGGAGGTCTTTGGACCTTCCCCAGGGCAGTGTGCCTTGCCTCTCTGGGGAGTGGATGGGAGGTGAGGTGGGAGGGTGAGTGGGGGGGAAGGGAGGAGCGTAGGGAGTGGGAACTTGGATTGGGTATGTATGATAAAAAAAAGATAGTTTCTTTTCTTTTTAAAAAAAAATAATTAAAGAACACTTAATGTATCACATTTCTATAGGATGAGAGTCAGCTTCCCTAGGTCTTCAGGCTCAACTGCAGTACTAGTCAGAGCTGGAGACATTCCAAGGGCTGAGTGAAGTAGACACTTGTCTCAGTTAGGGTTTCTATTCTGCGATAAAACACCGTGACCAAAAGCAACCTGGGGAGAAAAGGGTTTAGTTTGTTTGACAGCTTGTAGTCCATCTGTTATCATTTATGAATATAATGCAGGTGACCTGAGGCCTGTCCCACGAGGGGCAGCAGGTCACCCAAGGCAGCAGGTCAGCAGCAGTGGAGGCAATGGTGAAGGTGGTGGGCTGGGTGGGAGACAGACAGATGTGCCATGCAGAGAGAGATAGGGTATAGAGTTTATTTAGTGGGTTATAGAGGGGGAAGGGAAGGGGAGGAGGGGGAAGGAAAGGGAGGAGAAGGGAGAGAGGCAGAAGCTGCCTCTCCAGAAGAAGGGCAGAGAGAGGAGAGAGAGGAGAGAGAGAGAGAGAGAGAGAGAGAGAGAGAGAGAGAGAGAGAGAGAGAGAGAGAGAGAGAAGACAATAGACTGAACTGGACAGGAGGTGGGAGATCTGCTTGCCTCAGCAGAAGGGGGGGAGTTTGGGAATGGGTGGAGCTTGTCTCTTAAAGGCACAGGATACCCAGGTGACAGGCGAGGCAGGCAGATTACAACACCATCATCCTGGAAAGTCATGGCAAGAACTCAGAGCAGGAATTTTGAGGGCAAGAACTGAACCAGAGACCAGGAAGGAATGTTGCTTACTGCCGTGTTCCTCATGATTTCTCAGCCTGCTTTCTTGTAGCACCCAGGACCTCCAGTCCAGGGGAGGCATGGCCGACAGAAGGCTGGACCCTCCAGTGTCAATCATCAGTTAGGAAATGCTCCATAGGCTTGCCCACTGCCAATCTAGTAAAGGCGGTTTATCAGTTGAGATTCCCTCTTCCCAAATGACTCCAGGCTGTTTTAAGTTGAGGTAAAACTAGCCAACACAAACCCTTCATAAACTTACCTATTTTTATTTGTTTGTTTGTGAGATAATTTAATCCATGACAAGGTATTGGCAGGCTCAACCTTATTTACCTCAGAGATAATTTAATTCATGAGAAGCTATTGGCAGGTTCAATTATTGTAGCTCAGAGTACAGGCCTCTACGTAGTCTGGCTCATAAATGTGGTAGGTACCTCTATCACAGCAAGAAAGCAAGAAGGCCAGAAAGTATGACTACCAGAGAATCAGGCGTTACTCTCTTGTAAGATGACAGCACAGCAATGTCCTGTCGCTGTTGCTGTGATACATTGGGTAGGAGCAAGTCACTAGGCCCTGTCTATCCTGAGAAGTAGAAGATCACGGGCTATAAATACCAAGAGGAGGCAGAGCCCAATGGTCATGCTAGGATTCCAGCTCTCACCTCTCTCCGAACAGGTTTCGAGTTCTCAAGTTTTACATCTGCCTTGGATATTACACCACCATGTGTGGGTTATAATTAGGGAACTGTGTGTTCCAGTTTTCCTGAAGTTGGGCCCGTTTAGATGATTTCCTTTCCAAGAATCACTCTCTAAGTACAGGGGGAATGGGGGGCCACAATACCTTACATTTAAAAACTATCAGCTGAAAAATTCATTTTCTCAAGAGAAGTGATTTGCATAAGAAAATTTAACTTTGCCATTCTTAATTTATTCACCGGTATTTATAGCACACTTTACATGCTAGAACTACAAAATAGAGTACAAGTGTCACCCACACCCATGAAGAAGTCATGCAACTTGAACATGAGTACCGCCATGTAAGCAACGCTGTGAAACCCGAAGCCAGGGTGTACTGGGCTCGAGGAGGGCAAGCCTTGGGTTGAGTTTTGAAAGACACGTTGGAATTGTCTTAATGAAAAGCTCAGTCAGCTTTCTAACAAGGAACAGAAGCTACATCGAGAGTAAGGAAACTGAGGAATTTTATCTCCAAAGGTAAGGTTTGAGCACAAGCATCAGGGAAGTTGCGTGACGCCAGACTGAGGTTACACCAGGCTCTATTGGGTGGGAGAAAGCAGCAGCAACCACCTCGAATCTAGATGGCAGCTGTCTCGTGAAGGAAAGGGGCTTTTCCAGCAGGCATATGTCCAGATTACGCAATACTTATAAGGAGGAGCAGAGGGAACACAAACTCTGACCTCATTCTCCTGTCTCTGAGGTGCTTGACAAACTCAGCGGGAAACTGGAGTATCTGGGAGCTCCATTGTAGCTCGTACAGACAGTTGGGCCTGGAAGGGTGAATAGAAGCCACTGGGACCAAAGATGCTAGAGCAACTTACAGCAGAGAAGGTGCTACATTGAACTGATGTGTTCAGTGTGCAATGTCCTGAGAGTTTGGTTAACAAATCTGACCTCAGACCAGTGGTGGAATCAGGTCAGGTCAAGAGGATGATGGCGCGGGGGGCCAGGGTCAGGAGGATGGTGGTGTGGGGGTCAGGAGGACTGTGGTGTGGGGGTCAGGTGACATATCCAGTTGTCTCATGAGCATCCTATCAGGGTTCACAGGCAATTGGCTCAGCAGCGAAGACAGGCCAACAGTGCACAAGGGAATTAGCAAGGCCTGGATCAGACTCCAGCTCCTCCATGAGGGCTCCACTCACGGAACTGGCACCCTTTAACCTCTCCGATTCCTAGTTTCCTGGAGGGTTTGCGGCTTCTGCTGCCCGACATGCGGGTTAGATGGGACAAACATGAGTAAAATACAAATTTCTACACATACAAGTGCGGCTATTTGAATACAGATCAGCGTTTGCTTTTGAGGGGAATGGCAGTAAGAAAGGAATTAAGGAACGCAAGACACCTATCACCATGTGCCTAGGCATTGTGCCTGGGCACTTTACAAGTCATGGGCCTTGTTCTCCTCAGAGCCGCCCCTAAGACGCTGTTCTCTTGCTTTCCAGAAGAGGAAAGGGGAGCCTGTTTTAATTGTACGTGGTGTGCCAGGCACAGTGCCTAGGGGATTAGATCACAAGATGAGTAAGAAATGGGCCTGACCTTCAGAAAATCGTAATTATGGCTGATAAGGTTATTAGGTCAATGCTTTTTGAATTGTAATTTGCATTTGCAACACCCACCTGGCAGCTTCATAAAGCGCCTATTCTCACTCAATAGCGCTAGGGTCTGGCCAGAGAGCCTGTGGAAGTTCCCTAGGCTCTCCAGGCTGCTCCTCCTTGAACCACACTGAGACACACACACACACACACACACACACACACACACCCCTGTATTTGCAGCCTTGGTGAATTAAAGCAGTGGGGAAAGTGTCTACAGCGCTCCTTCCTTTGGAAAGGGGGACATAGATGGGAAGCATCCCACTCCCTGATACAGGGAATGAGCAGCCTTTTCTAGGGCAAGGCTTTCTGCCCCAGTCTAAGCCTTCCCGTGTTTGGGCTGAACAGGATGTTGTTTTCCTGCCCCGTGGATACATCCCATTATGAGCTTTGATCAAAGCAAGCCTTTCCCTTTGAGGCTTACTGCACATGTTAATGGTTTTGTTATTCGCATGTATCTGCATATATTTGCAAAGCAATGCAGCTTATTTTGAGGGGGAGGAGGACTCAGGGGTTGGTGGAGTCAGAGTTTTTACATCTCTCCAAAGGTTAGTGTTTAACATTCCCCGCTGATGGCTGAGACATCTTGGTGACAGAAGGGACTGGGGCAGGCTTATCTGGCTAAGTGTTCACCACCTGTCCCTGACCTTTTTGCCGTGGGTAACTTTGCTCCACGCTGTATTCTGCCACTACCCCTCCATCTCTCTCCCACCCATTGATGCCCAAGCATCTTCCCAAACATCTCCCCAAATTATCCACTCTAATTCAAGGCCTTTACATGATTTTCCTATTACTGGAGTTATTAGGGTCAGGACCTGGGACTTGGCTATTGAAATAAACCACCTGCCCTCAATAAAGTAACTAAACAAGCAAACTATTACAAAAGGCAAGGGAAGGAGATTTGTTCGATGTGGCCACATTGGGAAGAAGATCAAATTCAGAGGTTCAGTGACTGCCCCTCACACCCGAGTCCATCTTCAGGGTCCTGA